>NC_026001.2:95341891-95654437 GCF_000442705.2 Elaeis guineensis | reverse complement strand
TTGGGGGCCATATCCAAAGAGAGCAGAAAATTGATCAAGAAGATTGAGAGGAATGAGGGATGGATGGAAATGAAGAGGAGAAGAGGGTTTAGGGGTGATTGTCACGGATTTTGCAAGTTAGGGCTTGAGATTTGATGGAGAGCAAGAGGGTACGCCGAGAGAGAGTTTGCTCTAGGATTTGAGATGGAGATCCAAGATTTTGGACGGATTTGAGGTCGGTGGAGAACTAGGAGAGGAGCCTTAGATTTGGGACGAGAGAAAGTGAAAGAGTTATGGAGTTTGAGTCACCCCAAATGAGTTTTAAAAGAGAGAAAAAATGGGTTGGCTCAAAAAAAAAGAATCACATACCCATTTAATTGGGACATCCCATGGGACGCCCATCCAGGATAAGTATCAAGCGATGGGTAAAAGATTTAAAAATGAAGAAAAATTCAAGAGAAAAATTTGAAATGGGTCATATCGACTTCAAATGATTATGAGGGATCCAGATAAATTTTGGTATAATTTTTGATAGAATATTTCAATGAAAAAAAATCCGAGATTGTATCTGAATAGCATTGATAATTTTTTAATTATCTTGAAAAAATCTCAAAAAAAATAGATGTCTCCTAAAATTAAGATAATAAAGTTAAGAGATTTTAGATAGATTTTGAGAGTGAAAATATGATTGGAGTTCAAGCAGAAGGATCTAAGATGTCCAATTCTCTCTTAATTTCATAAAATTTATTTTTATTTAATGTTTTGATAAAAATATCAGCTAATTGTTTTTCAGTATTTATGTATTCAAGTGTTATATCATTATTTTAAATATATTCTCTTATGAAATGATCTCTAATTTTAATATGCTTTGACTTAGAGTGTTGGATTGGATTTTAGTCAAATTAATGGTACTAGTGTTATCACATCTTATGAGAATATTTTTAAGTTCAATACCAAAATCTATGAGTTGTTGCTTAATCCACAGGATTTGAGCACAGCAACTTCTGGCTGCAATGACTCGACCTCTGTCATAGACAATGCTACCGAATTTTACTTCTTACTAAACCAAGAGATTAAATTAACTCTTAAAAATTGGCAAGTTGCACTAGTACTTTTTCTATCTAGTTTACATCCAGCAAAGTTTGCATCTGAGTAACCTATTAAGTCCATTGAAAATTATTTTGAAAATCAAAGTCCTAAATTTTGTGTTCCTTTTAAGTATTTAAAATTTTTTTAACAGTATTTAAATGAGATTCCTTAAGATTTGACTGATATCTAGCACACATGCATACACTGAATATTATATCAGGTCTACTAGCAGTAAGATATAATAAAGAGCCCATCATGCCTCTATAGAGCTTTGAATCAACATTCTTGCCATGTTCATCTTTATCTAATTTGCAGGAAGGGATCATAGGTGTACTTATAATTTTTGAGCTCTCCATTCCAAATTTCTTTAATAGTTCTCTTGTGTACTTACTTTGGATAATGGAGATCCCTTCCTCTATTTGTTTGATCTGGAGTCCGAGGAAGAAAATGAGTTCTTTCATCATGCTCATCTCGAACTCTCCCTATATGAGCTTGGTAAATTCTTGACACAAATCTTCATTAGTAGATCCAAATATGATATCATCAATATATATCTGTATGACTAAAATTTTTCGTCTTTTCTTTTTATAAATAGAGTTGCGTCAATTTTTCTCTTGAAAAATTATTTTCTAGTAAGAACTTACTTAATCTTTCATACCAAGCTCTAGGAGCTTATTTTAAACCATATAATGCTTTGTTTAACTTGAATACATGATTTAAAAATTTATGATTTTCAAAATCTGGAGGTTGCTCTACATATACTTCTTCAGCAATATAACCATTTAGAAAAGCACTTTTAACATTCATTTGAAATAATTTAAAGTTCATAAAATAAGCAAGCAAGCAGCATTCTTATGGCTTCTAATCTAGCAACAGGAGCAAATATTTCATCAAAATCAATTCTTTCTTATTGATTATATCCTTTAGCAATCAATCTTACTTTATTTCTGATTACATTTCTATTTTTATCTAATTTATTCTTATATACCCATTTAGTTCCTATTATGGGGTAATTTTTAGATCTAGCAACAAGTGTCCATATATTGTTTCTTTCAAATTGATTTAACTCTTCTTGCATAACAATTATCAAATTATGATCTTTTTCAGCTTCATCTATTATTTTAGATTTTAGGTGTGAAACAAAAACTACATAATTACATACATTTCTAAGAGAGGATCTAGTTCTTACCCTTTGTGTCGGATCACCGAGGATTAATTCTTTGGGGTGATTGTGGACATACGTCCATTTTTTTGAAAGATTACTTGTATCTTAAGGTTATTCTTAAATGTTTTGATCATTTGATACTTTCATCCTCATGTTTTTCTTCTAATTGTTCCTTTTTTCATTCATTTAAGTCATTGATGGTGAGCTTTTTCATTCTATCTTCTATGATACCTGCATCATCAGCATCCTCTCTCTTCTTTGATGGAAGATCATTAGCTTCATCAAAAACTACATAAATTGACTCCTCCACTACTAGAGTTCTTTTATTAAACACTCTAAAAGCTTTGCTAGAAATGAAATATCCAAGAAAGATAGCTTCATCAGATTTAGCATCAAACTTATCTAAGCTATCTTTGCCATTATTTAAAACAAAGCACCGGCAACCAAAAATATGAAAATAACATATGTTAGATTTTCTACCTTTTCATAATTCATAAGATGTTTTCTTTAAAATTGATCTTATTAAAATATGGTTTAAGATGTAACATGCTGTATTGATTGTTTTTGCCCAAAAATACTTTGGGAGCTTGCTTTCACATAGCATGGTACGGATCATTTCTTCTAAGATTCTATTTTTTCTTTCTACTACTCTATTTTGTTGTGATGTTCTAAGTGCTGAAAAATTATGATCTATGCCTTTTTTATCACAAAATTTTTCAAAATCTTTGTTTTTAAATTCAGTACCATGGTCACTACGAATTGAAATAATTGATAAACCTTTTTCATTTGAAATCTTTCGACAAAACTTAAAAAATACTGAAAATACTACATCTTTAGAAGCTAAAAACAAAATCCAAGTGAAACATAAAAAATCATCAATACTTACAAACCCATATCTTTTACCTCCTAAATAAATTATCCTTGTAGAACCAAATAAATCCATATGTAAAAGTTCTAAAGGTTTAGAAGTTGAAACAATGATCTTAGATTTAAAAGAAACTCTTATTTGTTTGCTTAATTGACATGCATCACAAATTTTATCTTTGTCAAATATTATTTTTGATAAATCAAAAATCAAATCTTTTTTAATAATTTTAGAAAGTGTGTGCATATTAATATATATAAACTTATGGTGCCAAAGCCAACTAATCTTATTGATTTTAGCATTCATGGCCACAAGACATTGCATGTTTTGCATGAAAAAATTATCCCAGTCAACCATGTATATATTGCCATGCCTATACCCAATGAATCTAGTACTATCATCAAAAGGACTAGTTACAATGCACATAGATGATTCAAAAATTATTTTATAATCTTTATCACATAATTGACTAATACTTAAAAGATTATGCTTGAGACCATCTACAAGTAAACACATTTTCAATACAAGAAGAGGGAGTGATATCAATATTACCAATGCCAATGATCTTTCCTTTGCCATTATCTCCAAAGGTGATAATTCTTCCATTTTTAGCTTCTAATGTGATGAATTCAGATTCATCACCGATCATGTGTCTTGAGCATCCACTATCTAGATACCACTTTCGTTTTGTTACTTGGGATGCAAGACACACCTGCATACATAAAGTCAAGTTTTAACCTTAGGTACCTAAGCTAACTTGGATCCTTTGGGGTTAGTCACAATGGTTCCTTTTGGAATCCATATTCTTTTAATATTTCTATCAACAAATTTATTTGATAAGCATATATAAGCTTTATATCCTACTTTGCCACATTTAAAACAAGTAATGTTTGACAATTTGCTCGTGGATGCATCAATAAAAATATTTTTCAAAAATTTTTATTTTTTAAGAGTGTTATAGCCAAATCCGGCTTTATCATATACAGCTTTTTGACTATCAATAATCATTTAAAATTTATTTGAACTAAATATGAATTTATCAACTATAGATTTCAACTTAGCTACCTCTTCCTTTAGATTTTGATTTTCTTTTGCAAGGATTTCATTTAGGCTAGAAATTTCATCTTTTTCTTTCAATAGAGATTGATTCTTTATTTCTAATTCTTGATTCTTGCTGTCAACTTCTTCTTTTTCTTTAGCTAATACTTGGTTTCTTAATTTTAGATCTTTATTTTTTATTCCTAATTTTCTGAGATCATCCAAGAGTTCATGAAAAGCTTCTTGCAGTTCATCATACGAAAATTCTTTTTGAGTTTCGGAGGTTACCTCATTTTCATGTGCCATGAGGCATAAGTTGGCTTCTTCGTGAGATTCTTTATCTGTGGTGGAGTCATCACCGTCGCTCCATGTAGCCATCATAGTCTTTTTCTTTTTGAACTTCTTTTGACTTTTCTTGAGCTGGGGGCAGTCCGATCTAAAGTGGCCCGACTTCTTGCATTCATAACAGATGATGGGCTGCTCTTTTTTTTTTCTTTACTTGGCTCCCCCTTAGCTGGTGGTCTTCTTTTGATCTCTTGTCTCTTTCTCCTCATAAAATGTCTGAATTTTCTGATGATTAGGGCTAAATCCTCATTTTTTTCACTGTTCTTTGATTTTTCTATATCTTCTTCTTCTTGAGCTGTTGACTTGAGAGCGATAGTCTTCTTTCTTCTGGTCTCTTCCTCTGAATGTTGCTTTATGGTCAGCTCATGGGTCATGAGGGATCTAAGTAGCTCCTCCAAAGATAGAGTGTTTAAATCCTTGACTTCTTGGATTGCAGTGACCTTTGTCTCTCACGATCTTGATAAAGGCCTGAGCACTTTTCTTACAAGATCACTGTTAGAATAACAATTACCTAGACTTTTTAAACCGTTTATGATGTCACTGAAATGGATAAACATTTGAGTTATTGACTTTTCAGGTTCCATTTTGAATAGTTCATAGTTGTGCACAAACATATTGATTTTAGATTCTTTAGCTTGGTTTGTCCCTTCATGTGTGATTTCTAACCTATCTCAAATTTCTTTAGCTGAATTGCAAGTAGAAATATGGTTGAATTCATTTACATCTAAGGCACAATATAAGACATTCATGGCTTTAGCATTGAGCTGAGCTATTTTTTTATCAAATTCATCCCATTCATCTTCCGACTTAGAGAGAGACACATCATCAATCAATTTAGTGGGTGTGTAAGGTCTATTTATTATGATACTCTACATATCATAGTCAAATGTTTGAATAAAAATTTTCATCCGAACTTTTTAATAGGTGTAGTTTGACCTATTAAAAAGTGGAGGTCGGTTTGTGAATTGTCCCTCGGCTAAAGATGTGCCAAATTGGGCTGCCATTGATCTTTGGCTCTTGATGGTTAAATCAAAAAAGGACTAGAGCATTGAGCTCTGATATCACTTGTTGTCCATATATGGAGCCTAAGAGGGAGGGTGAATTGGATCTTTTTAAAATTTTTGAGATTAGTACAATCAAATAATGTGCTAAAATATTGAGTGGAGTGAATTGATTAGATATGAAAATGAAGTCAAACACAAATAATAGGTAATCAAGTATAAAGCACAAAGAATAAGCAAAGAGATGCAAGCACAACAAACACAAGATATTTATAGTGGTTTGGTGCCAACCTTACACCTACATCCACTCTTCAAGTTTCTACTTGAGAATTCAATCCACTAAAGGATTTCAAAAATACAACACGTCAGACAATCCTGACCTTTGCTATCCAAGCAAAAATACTTATTTTTCGGATACAAGCCAACCCTCAACAATCTGATTTCAAGTTCAGATCAATCCAACCGAGTTTTGAAAACTCCCAAAACTCAAAAACCCAAAATACAATATGAGAAAAATAGGATATAAAAATTTTAGCATAAAATCTTCTTAAATGAATACAATAAATGCAATAAAAATATAATACTTAAGAGGAAGAAGCTTTTGTTGAACACCCTCAATGGATTTGCACAGTTGAATGCAACTGGAGAGTAGTTGGTGAGCTGATTGAATACTTTTTTTCTTTCTTTTTGGAGATTTTTGAACTTTCACGGATGTGAGCTTTGAATCTTTGAAAACTTTTGATTTTCTACTTCAAGAGAATATTTATAATCACCATTTGCACTTGAGAATGTCTTAGTATCGGTTTAGAGCCGTTGGAGAGTATTTAATGCGTATTAAATACACAAAAAATAGACTAAAAACTAGCCGTCACGCGTGCTCGCCAGTGGAGCCAGAATGAGACATCCCATGGGGCACCCCACTGGTAATGGGACGTCCCATGGGATGCTCCAATTGGCCAGACAGAAAATGAACTTTCTGTTTTGGTCTCAGGGTCTTAGGGATCGTCCCACATGAGTCGTCCCACTGCGTGTCATAAGCCAAAACAGTGCGTACCGGCTACCCAATAAAAGGGGATGACCCAGATGGGTCGTCCCATTTTGTGCCAACCCAATTTTTCATACATTTAAGGTCTGAAACTCATCAGAACACTTCTAAATGCTTTCAAATCAATTCGACACTTTCAAAAGACTTCAAAAACTTCTCCAACTTACAGAAACTTCAGCTTTGGCACACCTGATGGAGCTTTTCAGACCCAATCTTTTAGACTACCTGAAACATCACAAAAATATTCTCCAAAGATAAGAAACTCATTAGTAGTCCTCTCAAATAATTTGTGATAAGCAAAATCAATTTTCGGAGCAACACATATTTTAAACATTTGAGAGAAAGGAGGCTCGACTTCCTTTCCTACGGATTTCTGCTATCCTTTATTGGCTGTGCTACACACACACACACACACACACACACACACACACACACACACACATATATATATATATATATATATATATATATAAATATATATATAAACAAAAAACCAGCCCCAAACCAACAAAACCCTCCCCCCAACCCCTCCGGCCCTGGCCCTGCTGCTCGTACCCCACGGTCCCTCCCCTCCCCTGGCACCGTATTCGCAAAGGTGATATCTTTTCTCCGGTATCCCCTTCCTCTCCTCTTCCTCCTACTCCGGTTGTCGAAACCCTCGCTCGATCTATCGATCGATGGAGGCGGCGGCGCTGTCACGTATCGGGCTTGCCTTCTCCTCCCAATTCACTATCATCCCCTTCGAGACCTCTGATGACCCCTCTGATATCATTCGTTCCATCTCCGACGAGCTCGTCAAGCTCTCCACCACCACCGATCCCTCCTCCTCCTACCTCGACCTCCACCACTGCAGATGAGCAAGGTTGTGTGGTGGCTTGTCATCGAGCTCCAGCACGATGTCAGGGCCACCACTGGCGCCGCCCTCCATCCCCACATCTTCTTCGGGCTTCTTTCAAGACTCCATCGCGGCCAATCCTGGGTCAATGAATTACGGGAAGAGGGCAGAGATCGTCACCGACGACGATGGCCGGAGCCCTAGGGAAGGGAGAGGGGTCTTCTTGCAGGAAGGCTTCTTGAGGCAGTCACGATTCTTGACGATGAGGTTGGCGAGGGAGGTGGCGAAGCCAGTCTGGACGACGAGAGAGGCGCCACGCTCAGGCCAACCGATGTCGGAGATGATTTTTTTTTTTTTTATCTCATTCCACGGGAATAAGATTTTGACTCTATCGGGATGAGGTCAGATTCAGTTACTTAAGGAATGTATCATTTCCATTCTTTTTTGGAATGAAAATCGAAATAGGACTCCCCCAACCAAACAATGAAAATGGGAGTCATCTATTCTGATTCGCATTACAGGCCTTACTTATCCCAACCAAACACCCCCATTATGTTAATGGGGTAGAGCTTTGATTTTTCACATGTATGTACTAAAATTTAAAAATTACATGATGATTAACCTAAGAGTTAGGGACATATCATTTACTGGAGCCATCTGACTTCAATCTATAATTCAATATTGTATTAAAAATATTGGTTTCAAAATTGTGTGCGATATTTTTATACCAAAATGGCCTTTTACTTGTTCTATGATATATAACTTAACGCCCCTCATTGATTTGGGCTATTACAAAAAGAAAAAAATAAAAATATTTTGAATCCTTTTGAGAATAAAACTTGATAAAAATATAGAAAGATTACTTCTAAATCAAATCGTATTTACAGAGTATTACTTGTTAAAATTGTAAAAATTGATTTGAAAGAAAATGATCTGTATATGGAAAGATTTTGGATGGACGTTGAAAACTCAATTTGATAAAATACAACATTATTTCTTGAAATAAAATCACATGTATTAAGAGTTACTTTTAGATAAATAATATTTTTATTGAATCAATTTTTTATAATCTATGTATAATGGAACTTAAAGTGCAATTTTACTTATTATCGAAAAGATGGACAGTTCAACTGATTGAATAAATTTCTAGTGAAACCCGTTAACCTATTACCTGCTTTTGAAATAAAAAGATAATTTTATAATTTTAATTGAAATAAATATGATTTTTGCTAATGATATCAGCTAAACTGCTATGTCAAAAATTTGCATATAAAGAGGGTATGCATGTAAATATTAATTTTAAAAAAATATTCATGCAAATCTAATATTTAGGAGGATATTTACATAAAAAACTTAAGAAGTATTTTTTGTATATATATCCTTCTAAATATATGAAATTAGAGCTGTCAAAATGGACCAGTCTAGCCCTAACCCATGTGGGCTATGATTATGGGGGCCGGGTCGGACTTGGCCCACTTGTTAAAAGGGGCCATAAAAACCTAGTCTAGCCTTAGCTCATGTGGGCTGTGGGTTAGGGCCGGACCAGCCCACATCTTTTTTCTTTTTTTTCTAGGGTCGGAGTTCACTCGGACCTCTCCCCTGTTGGCTATCACTGCCCGACGCTACTGCTTCTCTCCTCCGAGGACCACCGAGAGGGAGGGGCGTCGGAGACCGTCAAGAGAATTGAGGAGGCGTGTGGGGACCGTCGAGAGGAGAGAGGGCCAGCAATACGTCAGGAAGGAGGAGGGAGGTGGGCCGAGAGGAGGGAGGGGCATTGGGGACCGAGAGGGAGAGGGAGGGGGTTCTCGCATCGTAGGTGGAATAGGTGACGATGATGCGAATCGCCATGGCTATGATCTTGAAAAAAAGGAACAAGATCGGATGCACATGGGTTGGAGGAGAGCGTGGAGGGATTGAGGAGAGGCTCGAGATCACGGAGAAGACTCCCTTTCTATGGAAGAGAACGTCAGATCGAGAGCGGAGGGGTTACAAAGGGACTAGGATTTAATTGAGAATGATGTGAATTAAGGAGGGATGTGGGGACCACTGAGAGGAGGGAGGGCTGATGGTACGCAGGAGGAGGGGGGTGGGCTAAGAGAAAGGAGGGCTGTCGGGGATCGAGAGAGAGAGGGAGGGGGTTTTTGCATCGGGGAGTCGGGGATCGAGAGGGAGAGGGAGGGTTTGGGCCGGCCCCTAGGTTGACCTGACCCTAATCCGGTTCAGCCCATGGACTATGCAGGCCGGGCTAAAAAACCCACTTGCACAAATGGGCCAAAATTTCTCAGCCTGACCCAACCCATTTTTAGGGCCAAATGGGCTGGTCTATTAGCTCAGACCCATTTTGACAGCTCTATATGAAATTATATGAATATCCATAAAATTAATATTGTATATATCTTTATAAATATTTTCTTTTGTATGTATACCCATTAAGGGTCTTCCAATCATTTCAATTTTAGATCGCTAATTTCTTAACGGCATCAGATGATATAGTATATATGCAAAAAAATAAGAAATAGAAAAACATACATATCAAATAAATATTTTATGAGAGTATATATATAAATATCAATTTTGAAAAGATATTCATATAAATTTTAATATATAGAAAGATATCCACACAACAAATTCTAAAATAATTACTATCATAAAATCCACTATCACACCATTAATGCAAAATAACAGGTAATAATATAAAAGTAATTGAAGCTTAGAGATCATGGATGACTTGATATAATAGGATGTGTTTGTTCTCGTCTAATATAATTCTTAGTTTGCAAAAAAAAGAACCATGTTATCTGTTTTTTCACTCTTCACTGGATAAAAAATTGTTGTTTGAATCATCTTTCCCTTCCCTTCCCTCACAAAAGGTGCATCCCAATTCTCTCACCTCACCGAAGAATCATCTTATTCCCTTCTCTTTAAAGCTAAGGTCTGTGTTGATTTATTTTTCTTTTTTAAGGACTGCAAAAGTTTTGCATTCCTTCAAATACATAATTTAGAGTTTTGTGATACAAAATTTATGTGAAGCCAATATGTACTCGACACCTTTCTGATCCATCCTTTTTAATACATATTTGGCAACCATCTAATACACACTTCTAGACAAATAGCTGCACAGTTTCTAAAACCAGTACTCATCAGTACACAAATCATAACCGCTTAATACATACTTAACAAATTAGATATCTAGTGGTCCAATATATACCTCTATATAAATTAATACATAATTTTTAGGATATGATCCTGGGCTTCATAGATGAGGGGAAAGAGAGATTCTTTGGTGGGAGAAGATAGAGAGAGATTGGGGAGAAAAAAAAAGACGCATTTGAGAGAGGAAAGAAAAAGAAATGCCAATTTTTTGGGAGAAATAAAGGGACTAGCTTTTTTTTTTTTTTTTTGAAATAATCCATGATAAAGCAAATGGCTGAACACTATGAAGCAATGTGAAAGCAAATACCACTCAAGCTTTTCATACATCCAAGACTAATTGAACTCACCATCTAAAAAAAAAGATTGATTGAAATCAATTCATAATTAACGAAGCATAAGTAAAAGAACATCGAGACCATGATATGCGGTCCAACGCTCCAAACTACCTCGTTTGAAGCCTACATCCCAAATTGGATAATCCAGTAGATTGGCTAGGTACCTTCTCAACCCTACCGGAAGAGCCATTTTAACACCAAATCTTAGGTACACCACTTGAATCGTCAAACATCATTCATCATTAGCTACTTTAATATGGATGCAAAAGAAAAAAAAAAAAAACGGGAAGAGAAATGATGACAATAGTTGCATTTTTTTTTTTGGGTCCAAGAAAAGGATCAGGGAAGAATCCCCCATCAACCTCATCGTGACACTTCCTTTTACACGAGAATCAAATTTGTCGTTTTCCACCATGTCTCGTAAAGGGAAGGTAATATGAAGTTCTGAAGGATATATATCAACTGTATATGCATCTGACAGACAGCATAAAGAGCGAGCGTGCAGATTAACATGAAAACCTTATGCAACCAAAAGCTTGTTGCTAGAAATATATGTTTCTAAAGCCGTTCCACTAGGACTCTAGAAATGATGTTCTGACCATTTTGGTACTAGAGTAAGTGCATATTTTTCTGCAGCTAAGCACTCTGAATCTTTGATACTAGAGTTACCAATTACCTCCCTCAGCTGCACAATAAATAGCAGAAGATTTTCTGATCATCTGGGAATTGATTTATCTTCCTTTTTTGAAGATTTCTTTCTCTTCCTTTCAGTCTGAGGCTCTTTCCCTTTCAATTCTTGAGAAAATGACCTCAATAGGCCAGTCAAGTGTTTATTTCTATGTGCTGAAACCATATAAAACAAAGTTATGCATCTAAAAATTTAAACTTGAGTATGTTTGGAATGCATTAAAAAAATTCCACCATACTACAACACTGAACTTGATTTGGAGCAACTGTTAATAATCATACAAATTTAGTAAATACTGATTATCAGACAGTAGTATAAAAAAATTTAAGATTATGGAATTGCCACAGACAGAGTGGTAGCAACAAAATCAATTATTTTAGTAAATGATTGGGAGCAATTACCAGTAGACTGGTCACAGAAAGAGATCATATTTCATGTGATCAAATTACCTGATAATATAATATCTTCCATGTTTACAGATTTGCGACCAGCATGCTGTGCAAACAGCTCAACATCTCTTGCCAACTGCTCTGCTTTTTCGGGAGAACAAGAAGAAAAGTAGAGAATTTTTTTTATATAGATTCATTTCTGAAACCAGTTAAGTATTCATCTTAAAAATAATTTGTAAACAACAACTTAATCTTGTAGTGTGTGTTATTTCCACAGAAAATCAGATTCTGACATTAAATGGTGAAACGACAAAGTAATTCTACGCTAGTATGAAGGAAAACAAAAAGAATCACTGTTTAACCTAAAAGGTATACGTTATCACCATGGGGCAAATAATGGTTGAGCCTCTATTAAAAAAAGAGCTGAGAATCAGAAATTTGGATTAACACAGGTCGACCTAACGTGTTTTGCCTTGTCTAGTTCTATGATTGATCAATATTTAGTATCAGCAAATGGACAACCCAAGACTAGCACGTGCAGAAAAGCAGTTCCCAGAACTAATTGCTGTTTAGGCTGAAACATGGACTACAGCGGTTTATTTCTTACGGTTATTGACTTTAAAAAGGAAGCGAAGCCACGATCAAGGCACCTACAACACTCCAACAACTATCTATAACTTCTGTAGAGAGCTTCCATGTAGCAAACATTTCCATGAATCCCCTTCATCTTTATTCTTCGGTGACAACCATTCCACCCTGATTAATCCCCTATCTTTTACCTATGTTCCTGGTAAAATCAATCTCGTCGCTTGGTTATACTTACTACAAGTTATTGCTTCCCTTTTTGCTTTTCTTTTTTTTTTTCTTTTTTATTGTTCGCATCCTATTAGAAATTGTGTAGGCCTCTTACTGGGGCAAGCCTGAACCTTGTCTTCTGATAGACTGAAAACATTGATCGATCTGGCATGCCAGTGACCAAACTAACTATATTTTCATTTCCTAGGAAAGAATAGCAAATTATTTTAAGTTTGGGAGGTTGACTGAACATAAAGTCAAAAGCTAGGTTTAATTGTTGAAGATGCCAGGCTGTTTCAATTATAAATTGCCATCTTTTTATTCTTCTATCTTGGTACCATTCTCTCTATTCTGTTCCTACTAACCATTGTCCTCTTTCTTCTTCTAATAAATTTCTTGATAAGGGGTTTAGTGTGGACTATATTCAACCCTCAACTGGCACTCTCTTATTTTCCTTTTTTTTTTTGTCACTTCAAACTTCAAAAAACTCTTTTAAGGTGTCATCAACTAATATTATGTCACTGCATATCAATGATCTCAAGGATTTTTTTTTGGATATGCATAACAGGATTGATACTAAATGACAAGTATAACAATGCTGAGATAGGTCATGTTCTCATCAACAGCATGAACGCCCATGACAAATGAAAGTAGCACTAACCAATATCTTCATCCTAAAATACCTAAACTTGTAGTTACTCCTAGTTCTACCCAAAATTAACCAATTGAGATGCCTTTCCTATGACTACCAACAAACAACCAATGACACCTCTTCATATTCTATAATACATGAATATTAACCTTTTAAATATATATGCAAACAAAGGACATGGTCATCAAGACTAGCATACGATCATAACTAGCTGCCACAAATTAATTTCAAAAGCATAATTGTAAGAGCAGTCCTAATATACCAAGACCCTTGTCGTCCGAAAATTATTCAACCATAGTTAAGTCCATCGTCCAAAATATATTCAACATTTATTACCCAAACAATAACCTGATAACTCTAAAAGCTTGGAAATTCTAGAAAAATAAGACTATCTAAAAACCATGTTCATAGACATGTTCCCGATGTACAAGGGATCCCTGAATTTATTCACACCAATATACAGAAAACATTCTTCTTAACACTTCGCAGGTCAGTCCAGAAAACGATATTCACATACATATCCACGATGTTTTCTGCGATTTCTATCACCCCATTTCAAATCAAAATTTGTAATATTAGCCAAATGTACAGCTAATCTAAGAAATATCTACCACAAAACAAGAAAATCTAGCAAAGCCATTCAGTGATGTATGAAATTTATTTATTTATTATTATAATTATTTTTTACCGGGATTAATGAAAGGAAACAAGCAGGGACCGAAAAAGGGGTTAGGGTTTTACTTCTAATTTAAATAAAAATCTGCAGCAGTTCTCAAACCTACATCTGATATGAGCCAAAAAAAAAAAAAAACAATGCAATCAATGGAAGTAAAAAAGAATCTCAAATTAGGGTAACGATTTGGGCGTTCACCAGTGTACTTGAAAGCCAGATCGGCGACGCACGCCACCACGGGCTCCAAGACCTCCATGTCGAGTTTCTTCGCTGTTCAAGGGGGATTGGAATCAAGTGTATCAAATAATTCGAAGGAGACTGAGGAGGAGAGAAAATGGGGGCGGAGGATACGAACCCTCGGCGTTGGCAATGGAGATGACGGAGAGGCGGAAGCGATCCCGGAGGAGCTCCGCTCTCTCCTCCGCCTCCTCGTCCTTCTCGAAGGCCCCGCCACCGCCAACACCGCCATCGACGTCGCCGCCGTCCATGGAGGCAAGACCGATGAGAGCGCTTCCTCTCCTCTTCGATGGTATCGGTTAGCGATTTGGCGCGGAAAATATTTTAGAAAGAAACGGGAGATTGAACGGCGGAGATCATTTGAATTACCATCTGACGGATGGGTCTTATTCTCCAATGCAGAACATGATGCACCATGCTTTGGTATGTGTTTGGAGAAATTATTGATCAGAACCGTTCACATCCAATAATAAACCAGTATATTATCTATTATTAAAAATATATATTATTATTAGATCATATTTTATCCATCTGATGATGTGGCAATTCCTCGATGATGTAACAACGCATGGCAATGCGATCTGGTCATGGAGACCATACAATCCGAGCGATATGGCGCAGCCCCTTAGGCAGCTCCACAAACCTCAACTGATCTTCTAGATAAGATCGGCAGCTCGACGATGTCTTCATCGTCAGGCTGACACCGACTTCACTCGGTCTCCGCTCAGATCTCCTATGAGATCCGTCGAAGCTCCGAAAGGTCTCCAGTGCGCGAAGGGTCCCGATCTGACAGCTGACAGCATTGGCAGTCTTTTTCCATTAGTGGAAAATCGATCCTGTTAGGACCGGTAGACACTTAATATCTCTGGCCCTCTAACGGCCACTTCTCCGACGAGCGTGGACCTGTAACTTGATAGGCCTCTCCATATAAAAGGGGGGAAGCCAACATCACAAGGGGTTCCTTTCTCTTACTGGCTCTGGCCACTCATCTCTCACTATTCTTCCTCTTCGATCGTGACTAACTTAAGCATCGGAGAATCTCCCATCACAAAGCCATCCATCGGTCTCTCCATTATGCAGACTTTCCTTGCAGGTGCCCGGAGGCCAAGCTCGGAGTCCCCTACTCCAGCCTGACAGTGCCTCATCGTGTCGCCCTGTTACATCCCCCGGTCGGAGAGGAGTAGCAACAGAAAGGTGCTAGAAGAAGGACGAGCCTGAAGGAAATGCCATCTGATGGCGATTCTTATGCATGCTGAATTTCAAAAATTTTATTTATGTACACAATGAAAAATGATTTCAGATTTAAATAATTTAAATCTAATTAGATCTAATCTAACAAGCATGAATAGAGATCATATCTCATATCCAGGATTTATTATATAAACAAGATTTAGATCTGTTCTAATAAAATCTGAAATTTTACTTTTGCACAGATAGATCTTCATCACAATTTGAAAACTCATGGATGTCTCTTGAGGTTTTTTAGAGTCGCACAAGCGTCTGATCTCTATGGATATCCACATAAGGCTAATCTCAATCAAAAAGCTCTAAAGATCATCGAGGTGCTAGCTCTCTTACAGATCTTTCTCCTTTCAGATCAAATTTGATTTTTTCTGCTTTTCTTTTCAAGAAAGAAGAAGAAGATGATGAACTAGAAGGAGGAAGAAGAAAAAGAAAATCTCCTTCTTGTAGGGCGACAAGAAAGAGAGAGGCTAGATGGATCTCAAAATTACTTAGGGCATCCTCTCCATGGGGTAAATAGATCTCAAATCCTTATCATTCTATAAGATTAATCTGAATCAAATTTGGATTTCAAAGATTTGAATTAAATTCAAATCTTGAATCCTAATTGGATAAGGAGATAAGGAAAGAGAGGGAGGAGAGAGAAGCCCAAAGGGGATGCACCAACACCTTGGCCACACCCTCTCTCTCCTCCTTTTATTACAAGCACACCCCACGAAGGGGGGCATCGGCCCCTTGCTTCCATGTGGTTGGCGATCCCTCTTGTGGCGTGTGAGACTAGAGAGAGTCCCAGTCCAGCTGGGAACTCCTCTCCTAACCCTTTTTAAATTGGTTCCAAACCAATTCAGATAAGGTTAAGCCAAATCCTAGTTAGACTAAGAATAGCCCCAAATTGAATCAAATTAAATCTAATTTAATTTATTTAAAATTAATAATTAATTAAGTGATTAAATTAAATAATTAATGATTAATTCAATAATAATTACTTAATGTTCTTCCTCTAACTCACTAACTCTTTAGTAAGTCCTTTTTGTAACTTTTACAAATTGATCTAATTATCAATCAAATTGATGATTGAGTTTATCTATGAATTAAATTCATAATTTAATTATTTGATCAAATCAAAATCTTTTTTGTGTATGATTCCATAGGTTCTATCCTGTCTATAGTGAGACATGTCATGATCTCTATCATGAATATCATTGAAACCCCTTTCAATGGATTGGAACACTTCTAACTCACCCAATAAGAATTATTGACCATCAATTAATTCTCGTAGATCTCACAATCCATCGGTGACGTCTAGCAGCATGTAGTGGCAACCCAACAGAATGAAAAAGTCTGAACCTTTAGGTGTAGTTAATGTGCAATTTAATTCTTCTATCATGAGTTCAGACAAGAGAGAGGTCATAAAAAACTCATCAAATCCCATCGTCTGTCGTATGTAAGATTTAATCAGCTCGAGTTTAACTCATGATTCCTCATGAAAATCCTTTTCCATCAATCATATTGTCTTGGCCACATTCTTAAGAACTCAGCTTTATAAATTACACAGGACTACTCCATAACTACTAAGGTCGATAGATCCTATTTAGGTGTACATCCTATTTTTACAGCGAACCTACTGTAGCCAACATACACCATAAGAACCTGTATGAGTAGGAGATCAAGTGAATATGCAGTCAAACTATAGCAACTTCACTGTGAATAGTCGAGACACGATAGGTCAAAGGACTACTCACACAATTACAGCATCGAGAAAGTCACTGAATTTCTTAGATGATTCAAGGACACATGACAAGAATGGCATAGAAAAACTATCCAATTTTATTAATAAATAAAATATATAAAATATAAATTTATATCTTAGAACAATATAATATGCCTATTAAATTGACTTCTAGGACATATATCTAACAGAGCCCCATCCCATTTTCTAGAAAGAGACGGTGAGAGTCTAGTGATGGAACCACCTCATCATGTCACACTGATGGTCCTCATTACACAACAATTCTAGTGGACAGAGCACCGGGGGCCATGCTCCCCAATAGATCGCCACCATCCACCCAGACTCATCGCTACCCAGACAGAGCAAGTTCGAGCACTCATAGTATCTACATAGCAGCCACACCTCGAGATGTGGAAAGGATGCAATTTTCACTGGCAACCCTATCCCGATGAAGCCATCAAACCCACATGGAGTGGTATGAGTAATGGCAGAGGCCCATGAATGCATCCCGGGCCTCATGCCGAAGATCGCTATTAGCCAATCGATTTCATGCCCTTTGCTCTGACGTCCTCGAAGCCCTTGGGGAGACTATCGGCTAGACCAACCATTGGAGTCCTCCAGGGAGGACTCCACTCCGATCCTCCCCTCATGACGATGTCCCTTTTGATACGAGAGCAGACCTGAGATGAAGGCTTGGAAATCGGAGCACCGAATAGGTGAGCCAGCCATTAGCAAAAAGATGGCTTTGGCTTTGCAACACAGCTTTCACTCTCTCGAGAGACCTCTATTGAGCTGAACTCAAATCGATTCAAAACATAGCCAGACGAGCCATCCAGTACATCCAACAACCTCTTGGGTAATCAGGAGGACTGGAGTAGGCGGAATGGCGTACTAGCGGGAAAGAAGTAGGACTCTCAAGTGAGCAAAGCTGCGCATGGAAGCATGCACGCACTATTCCTGCCAAGGTGGAATCCTCTTGATTGCCACAGGTGCCCAAGATCTGAAGTCTGCATTGACACTTCCATAGCTGCGTCTCATCGATGGCATCTCGATTCGATGCCCCTACTCGCCCGCAAGTGAGTGAAACGAGCATTGCCGACTGTGAGTATTGTCTCCAACTTTGGTGCGATGCTCTTACTCACCCATAGGTGGCTGAAGTGAGACCACCATCGACTACGAGGATCGATCCTGACTTTGGTCCGATGTCCCTACTTGCCCACAGGTGAGTGAAGCAAGAGCATTATTGACCGTGAGGATCGTCTCTGACTTTGGTCAGATGCCCCTACTCACCCATAGGTGAGTGAAGCAAGAGCATCATCGATCGCAAGGATCATCTCCAACTTTGATCTGAAGCCCCAACGAGTGAAGCAAGAGCATCATCGACCGTGAGGATCGACCCCGACTTTAGTCCGATGCCCCTACTCGTCCATAGGTGAATGAAGTGAGAGCATCATCGATCGTTAGGATCATCTCTGACTTCAGTCCAATGCCCCTACTCATCTGTAGGCGAGTGAAGTGAGAGCATCATCGACTGTGAGGTTTCTGACTTCAGTCCGATGCCCTTACTCACTGGCAAGCGAGTGAAATAAGAGCATCGTCGATCGTGATGACTCCGACTTCTGTTCAATGCCCATCTTCGCCCATAGACGAATCAAGTGAGTGCATCGTCAACATGAAATGATGTCATTCCTGGCCTAAACCTGAGTGAGCTGCCTGCAGATAAGTGAGTTGAGGATATTTTAGATATCAGATGAGGCACAGTGATGGCAACTGAGCGAGAGTCAAGAGGAAGACACAAGAGAAAAGAAGTTTTTATTCCGTGCAAGCCAGATTTTTATTACAAAAATAGTGATAAAAGGAAAACTACAAAGAGGAACAACATTGACAACTTCACCAACAAATCGCACCGATTGGTCCGAGCCGTGCCAGTAGGCCACTGAGGGTCCCGTGTGAGGATCCTCCTATCGATGAAGATCGCAACCTCCTCAGAGGTCACTACAGTGGTTGGGTGGCTATCCTTCTCAGGAGTGCATATCCTCCGGTCATCCTCCGAGAGAAGTCTGAAAAGATGTAACCACCTGCCAGATGTCCCACTAGAGGCTGTTCGAGAAGCCATCTCAGCGAGGAGGGAAGAACAGCCCCATAAAAAGGCTGAAGACATCCCCTTCGGGCACCACACTGAAGCAGCCTCCGATCGCTATGAGCCTGAGTCCTCCTCCCATGCGATGTAGAATTTTCAATACCTCTCATGCCAAGCCAAGGTCTGCAAAACGACATCCTTCTCTTGAATGACCAGCATCATCTCGACCAGAGGAACTAGTTCCCCCGATTGAGAAGGAGATGTCCGCTACCCACCGACAGTGCGAGGAACCGCTCCACCATGCCATGAAAAAATAAGGGTGGATCTGCATCTCAAGGCGACAAAATGTCCCTTTTATAAAGGAGATCAGGATCGAGTGCTCCCCAATAATGCTTATTGACCAGCGATAGGTGTCGGCAAGGGGGTGCCCGTAGAGATTGCCTTGATTGCAATCAGGAACCAAATCATAAGCCCCTATGAGACCATCATTTCCAAGGCATGCAGTAGTAAAAGCCTGACGTCCTTGGGATTATGTGAAAATAGCTTTTTGGAAACAACTTCCCAAGACTCTTGGGACACACTCAAGAGGTCGGACGGTCCGAGTTGTCGA
This sequence comes from Elaeis guineensis, assembly GCF_000442705.2. Lineage (NCBI taxonomy): Eukaryota > Viridiplantae > Streptophyta > Magnoliopsida > Arecales > Arecaceae > Elaeis > Elaeis guineensis. The sequence goes on along the minus strand of NC_026001.2, from coordinate 95,634,492 downwards.
CCGTGATATGGTCGATCTGTTCAGCATGATGGGAGGTCGGTCACCATTGTTGTTAGAAGAGCAAAAGGCCCGGGGCATAGGTCACTGAAGCCCCCCGACGATGCTGTAACCGCCATGCGCTTCGATAGCTGAGGATCGCAACCAAGGGTTGCTGACGGCCCCCTCTCCATGTGATAGAGAGAAAGTGAGCCACCAAGTGGATGCATGGTGTATTTTAATGTTGCCACCACCGAAGTCCCACACCTTGACAAGTCTGTCGCCACAGTGACAGTGCGACATGGACTCGAAGATGAGTACTTAGTTTGTTCCCCCAATGAAAACTTCTTGGAAGATCAAGCTGACCTCCTAACCTGAGCTCAAAAGCATGCTTGGGCTGAAATAGGCAAAACAAAATCATCGAAAAGAGAGAGGGAGGAAGAATGGTGATAAAAATGGCCTCGTGACCACGATCGTGGAGCTCTTGAAGAATGAGGAGAAGATCACTCCCAAACAAAGGAGAGAGAAGATCACCTCCACGTAGTTCCGACGATCGAGCTCCTTCCAGCTTCGTGTGCCCAAACCCTCAAGAAATTTGAAAGCAAAGTTTCGCATACTGAAGATAAGGGTGCTCATAAGCTGGGAGGATCCAAAAATCTTGCTACTTCCACCGCAATTGCAACATTGAGGGGCGTCACTAACTAAAGGATGAGACAAAGGACTACATGTAGCGAAAATTCAGTACAGGGGCAAAATGATAATTTTAAAATTTTTTCAAAATTACTATTTTATAGTAAAATTATTAATTAATTTTATTAATTAATACTAATTAACCCTACACTAGGATCTAAATATGATACAATAGCATGCATTTAAATTTGAAATTCAAATTTAAAACAGTAAACTTTTTACTATACTGTGTTCAGAATACATCACCTTTTGCGGATAGTCGATCACCATAATCTGATCACCGTCGGGGGACTCTGATCATCATGTCACAGTCACACAAGTATCTGGCCTCTGCAGATCGTCCACACGAAGCTCCCATCTGATCGGTTCCACATGAATGCTAGTTCGTGATTTCACCCTTTTGATGGCTGATGTTGATCGAACTTCTTCGATCAATGTGTGCCAACTCCTCGGATGCTCCAAATCATCTGCATGATTGGTTAAGAGGTTGATGGATCTCTCTCTAAAATTTGGTGGACACATGACACTCGTGGCACACCAATCTCACTTCCCGAACCTCTGGCTGAAACCCTAGGGATTACACTGAAAACCCTACGCCCAATTTTCTTTCTTTTCTTCTTTTTCTCTCGAAAGGTTTTGGACCTTCACCTCACGTATAAGACTTCCTCATGCCCCACTCTCTTTCTCAAAATTTTTCTATGCATGCCCCACCTCCCTATTTCTTTTAAAACAGTTCAAAACATGTCCTATCCGCGTGAGAGGATAAAGACAAGTGGTTACACATTTGAATTCAAATCAAATTTGAATTCAAATGAAAACCAACTCATCCCTATCCACTTATGGTGTGAGAAGAGAAGGGCATGGACTCTTTGTGTGTGAAAAAGTTTCATGAGAAACTCTTTCTCATGTGAATTATGTGGCGCACAAGATGGATAAGCTTGAAGGCAAAAGAGATAAGTTATCCATTCAAATTCAAACACGCTTTGAATTTGAATGGTTAACTAATCAGTTTTATCCATCCATATGGTGCACAAAAGTGGGCGTGAGAGAGCTTTGTGTGGAAGAAAATTCACAAAAAAATTTCTTCTCGCAAATTCAAATGGGCACAGAGATTTAAGGTGGTGTGGGGATTCAAATTCAAATGGTGGTTTGATCTTAATTGAACCAACCTAATCAAAATAGGTTAAGCACAATTAGACTAAATTAAATCCAACATAATTAGACTTAATTAGGCTCAATAAAATCCTAATCAAATCAAAAATTGACTAAGTCCAACCCCTGATCAAATCAGGGACCAAACCATCTCGACGATTAGGTCAACTCTTAACCTAATCGGGTCAAACCCAACTGAATCCAATTCAATTGGACTTGATCCAAAAATAATTACTCAATCAAATTGAGTTAATTAATGATCAAATCACTAATAAAATCTCTCATAATTATTGAGTCCAAATCCGATGGGCAATTAGGCATCAGAGACCATCGATATGAAACCCTGATCAAAGAGTTCAAATTTCAAATTCAAAATTTGAAATTCAAAATTTTGACCCCGGTATCCAAAATGTATGGAACTCATGATCAGAGAATCCTAATTCTCAATCATAGAGTCCCAGACACATAAGACTCATAATTAGCCATCAGATCAGAAAGGAACCTCTAATGTGTGTGACCCCGCAGGTTCGAACCTAAGCCGGTAGCACAGGAACCAATTCCTGTACTAATCGAAGTGACCATCTAGTAATAGTATCCGACGATCGGATAGGTCGAATAGTCGCAATCACAATATTCAGAACCTACATGAATATGGTTACCATATAATTCATCCCTTTTGACCCCTGTGTTTAGGACGACTCAGGGTTAAATTGTCAACCCTGATGAGATCATCCGAATCGTGCTCAACTCAATTAGTCCTGTGACTCCTCACTAGGACTACCCTGGCCAAGGTTTTTCTAAATTGAAACACGACTGTACACAGCTCCTAAACTGGAGTGGTCAATCCCATCTTGACACACGTACCGATAAATCAAGTACTTGACTACACCCAGCAGCCTTCCGTCACTGAATTAGAAATTCAAATAGTCCAGTGCCTAAGTGCAGTGAGTTGCTTGCAAGTCACCGTGGCGGTCTCAGGTCGAAGGAACATTTATACCCATATCCCATCGGAGCAAATCTTGACAGTAGAAATAGCTCCGGAGTCAGTCACGTTCAGTGCAGATGTACCATTACATCTCACCTATATGCCATACCAGTATCTCCACACTCCTTGGTTATGAGGACAACCAACCCATATGGCACACAACAACCTATGCTCGATAAACATTGTCGTCCTTGGTAACAACGTATCATTTGGTCACGAACAGGTTTAAGGACTAAGCGACAAATCCTCCTTTGTCGAGTCTAAATAGTCCTAAGGACTTCACCACAACACAGGAGTTCATTAGAAGATGAAACATTTATGATGAAAAAATATCAAAATAATTTTTATTTATTTATAATTCATGTACTAATACAAAAGGAGCACAACCGTCAATAGGCTGACGATTGGCTTTGGAACACTATTCCCAACAATCTCCCACTTGACCTAAAGTCAATCGGTGCAGTATCTAATACCCATCTTTGACTTGTAGTCGTTGAACTCCTTCACCGCAATGGCTTTAGTGAATGGGTCGGCCAGGTTCTCCTTCCATCACTGCATTAGCCACAGTGTGCTGCTTGAAACTCTTCCAGCAGACAGCCCCACCATTAAGGGTAAAAATAAATCCTGACACACTCTTGCTGTCATCGTGATCAGACTGGAAACTAGAGTCTGTAAACCCTATAAGTCTCAAATCTGATTCACCATATACAAGCCACTGGTCCTTAGTATTTCTTAAATACTTCAGGATGGTTTTAACAACCTTCCAGTGATTCTCCCCTGGATCAGATTGGTATCTACTCACTACCTCTAGTGAGTATGCCACATCTGGTCGTGTACATGTCATGGCGTACATGATAGATCCCACTATCGAAGCATATGGAATCCTACCCATACGCTCTTTCTCTTGAGGTGTTGTCGGACAATCTCTTTTCGAGAGAGAAATTTCATGGCCTATCGGTAGATAGCCTTTCTTGGAATTTTCCATGCTGAACCTTTTCAGCATAGTATCAATGTACGTGGACTGGGATAAGCCAAGCAACCCTTTGGATCTATCCCTATAGATCCTCATCCCTAGGATGTAGGAAGCTTCTCCCAGATCCTTCATGGAGAACTGTGACGATAGCCAAATCTTTATTCCCTGTAATGCAGGGACATCATTTCCGATTAAGAGAATGTCATCCACATACAATACAAGAAATACTACTACTGGACCATTAGCCCACTTATAAATGCAGGGCTCTTCTCCGTTCTTAACGAAGCCATACGTTTTGATCGTCCTATCAAAACGTATGTTCCAACTCCGAGATGCCTGCTTAAGTCCATAAATGGACCTTTGTAGCTTGCATACCTTAGACTCATCTATGGATGTGAACCCTTCAGGTTGTATCATATATACCTCTTCGTCCAGCTCTCCGTTTAGGAAAGCTATCTTCATATCCATCTGTCAGATTTTATAGTCTAGATGGGCAGCTTTCGCAAGCATTATCCAAATGGATTTGAGCATTGTCACAGGAGAAAATATCTCGTCATAGTCTATACCATAACATTGACGATATCCCTTGGCAACCAGACGGACTTTATAGATCTCCACCTTACCGTCTGTGCCCCTCTTCTTCTTGAAGATCCACTTACACCCTATGGGTTTCACTCCTTCAGGTGAGTCAACCAATGTCCACACATCGTTGACCTTCATGGACTCCATTTTGGATTTCATGGCCTCTACCCATTTCTCAGAGTCAGGTCTCTACATTGCATCCATGTAGGTGATCGGATCCTCATCATTTTCATCAAGTTCGATAGGATCGTCATCTCGGACCAAGAAACCATAGTATCTGTCCGGTTGATGTAGTACTCTACCAGACCGCTTTAAGGGTGTATAATCAATGGGCTCCAGATCTGATCTAATCAAATCCGGTTCAGGTTCAGTAACATGTGTCGATTTTTCCACCTGTCGAACTTCATCAAGTTCGACCTTAGAGGCAACAGTTCCTTCACTAACGAACTTCTTTTCTAAAAAGATTGCCTTAAGGCTGACAAACACTTTTTGCTCATCAGCAAGGTAGAAATAATACCCTTTGGTCTCTTTTGGGTACCCTATAAAATTACACTTGTCAGACCTAGGTCCAAGCTTGTCTGTAATTAAACGTTTAACATAAGCCAAACACCCCCAAATCCTAAGGTGCGAGAGTACTGGCTTACATCTTATTCATATCTCATATGGCGTTTTGGCTACAGACTTACTCGAAACTCTATTTAGAAGGTAACAAGCCGATTCGAGCGCATATCGCCAGAGGGAGATCGGCAGACCAGCAAACCCCATCATGGATCGAACCATGTCCAATAAGATCCGATTCCTCCTTTCAGACACACCATTATGCTGTGGTGTTCCAGGAGGAGTCCACTGAGAGAGAATCCCATTCTCCCCTAGATACGTCAGAAACTCATTTGAAAAGTATTCACCTCCTCGATCAGATCGAAGAATTTTAATACACTTCCCAGTTTATTTTTCTACCTCATTTCGGAATAGTTTGAACATTTCAAACGACTCCGACTTATGCTTCATTAAGTAGACATACCCATACCTCGATAGGTCATCTGTGAAGGTTATGAAGTAGAAATATCCACCTCTTGCACTTGAGTTCATAGGTCCACATACATCATAATGTACCAGACCCAAGAGTTCACTAGCTCGCTCACCTTTTTCAGTAAAAGGTGACTTGGTCATCTTTCCAAGAAGACAAGACTCACAGGTTGGAAGTGATTCACAATCACCAAGTTCAAGAATTCCTTCTTGAGCCAACCTATTTATCCTGTTCTTATTGATATGACCTAGCCTACAGTGCCAAAGGTAGACTTCTGACACATTATCTATTCTAGGGCATTTACCGAAGTTTTGAACCACATTAACAGGCTGTGATAGTAAGTAAATTTTATTATTTAATTATTTAATAAATATTGTAACACCATTCAAAATGATATTGTAAATATTTTTTTTTATTAAAAAATTATAACCGTACATGGCCAAAAGGCCTACAGAAATAATATTTAATAAAAAGTTTGGACAATAGTGACATTCACTCAGAATTATATTACGAGAATTGATTACAAGACTCATGATTCCTAAAGCTAGAACTGAAACTTTGCTTCCATCTCCAACGTTCAGGAACCTCTCGCCTTCATCAAATCTCCTACTGACCTGCAGACCCTGCATCGAATTACAAATATGATAAGAGCTTCCGGTATCCAATACCCAGGCAGTAGTATCACAAATAGAAAAGTTGTAAGGAGTTATCATATAATTACCTTGCTTCTTCTTCAGCCTGTTCGGGTCCAGGGAGACAATGTATTGAGGACAGTTCCTCTTCCAATGCCCCTGTTTCTTGCAAAAGAAGTACTCCGCCTAGCTCTGGTCGGACTTGCGCTTCTTGGTCTGACCCTGTGCAACCGTCCCAGCATGAGGCTGCACCTTCTTGTTCTTCTTCTTCTTCTTGTTCTTCTTTCCCTTCCCAAAGGGTCGACGACGAGAAGAAGATCCTACCACTACATTCACCGACTCCTTATGGAGCTGGTGATCCTTCTCAAAGTTCTGCAGTAACCCCAACAACCCGTGGTAGTTTACTGCAGGCTTTGTCATTCGAAAATAAGTAAGGAATGGGAGGAAGGACTTGGGTAAGAAATTAAGGATCGCATCCTTACCGAGCTGCTCGTGCAGAGGAAAATCCAATTTGCTCAGGCACTCAATCATCTCGATCATGTACAGTACATGATCAGTGACTGAGGCTCCATCCCTCATCCGAGCATTGAAAATGGCACAACTAGTTTTGTGCCTTTCAACATCGTCAGGCATGCCAAAGGAGTCGTTCAACATTTGAAGCATCTCCTGTGGCTGGGCGTTCTCAAACCTGCGGCTGAACTCGTCATTCATTGCTGCCATCATAATACATCGGACGGTAGTACGGTCATTGAGCCACTTCTGGTAAGTGTCTCTGATCGCCTTACTAGCATTCGGAGCTGGCTCCTCAGGTGCTAGATCCGTTACTACATAAAGGATCCGCTCATGCTCAAGGATGATTTTCAATTTTCGATACCAGCTATCGAAATTAGGTCCCATGAGCTTGTCATTATCTAATAATGATCGGAGCGACAGAGTAGTGGCCATAGCTATATAAAGAAAAATCAGATCTCTATTAGTACATAAATTAATACTAAAGACTTGGACTTTAGTGTAAAGTTTTTCTCAATATTTTTACGAACTTGTAGCCTCAACCTCCAATTCGAGAAATTACTTTAATTCTTTAATGGGTACTAGAATCCACACAGACTACACACGAGCCCAACTTTGGTTGGTCAACCCATGTGCATCTATGGGTAGGTTCTTAACCAGTTGTTTCTCTAAACAACTTCTAGTAATTGATTTTGCCCCAGAACCTAATCAGTAGGCTTTGGCCTCCACTGAAAAGATTTGGTTAGGTCCAACCATTAACATGACTTAATTTGGTGAATCAGATCAATAAATGATCAGACCCGATTTTGACCGGCCAACCTAACCACCATCAGAAAGACTCAATCAAATTATCATATTATGAATGATAATTCCATTAGCCAATGAGCACCAGGCCTTTGGGCCTCCAATGATCATTGAACTAATGGACTCATTATCACTCACTTAATGGGAGGCTTTGACTTAGTTATCATTATAACTTAATCATTTTAGGGACCTAATAATTTTGAAGATTTTATTAAAGGATAGTAGAGAAGAAATCATCCAGCCAATTTCAATCCTCCCACTGACTTCACCAAGTCAGATTAAAAAAGATATAATTAAAGCTGGCATTAGGAGCACCTAAATCAGTCACACTGATTTACCTAATGACATGGGTGAGCTCTAATCATCAAGTGATCTAATCAAAATCTAACTTACCAGATTGGCCAGGTAAGTGAGATCAGTGGTGGGGATTTGCCATTAACTCGTCAATGATCGAATCAATGCGAGTAGCTCCCGCTTAAGAACCACTGGTCAAAACTATCGAGCTTACCTTAGACACCAACCGATTCATTAGTTTTAATTTTGATCAACTTAGTAAATAGGGCTCCACCGCATAGCCATGAATTAAGTCCATCTTGGTCTAGTTAAAGACATGGACCCATTCAACTACAACTATTGAAGTTGAGTTTAGAGTATCCTTGACCTAATCTAATTCAATTTTTGATTAGATTTGATCAATTACTCTATTTAGTCTATTTTTTTAAGCTAACCTTAGGTCTAACCCAATTATGGACCTAATTCATCTAATCCATTGACCCACAAGTTTATGCAATTGTCTTAGGTCTTAATTCACAATTCTAGGCCTACTAGACAATACTTAATTCTTTTAATTAAGTACTTGGGCTGATGGGTCAGGGTTTGGTATTTTAAAAATAATTTTTAAATTTTGAAAGATTTTATTTTTTGTTCACTAAATATGTTGACTCATTTCACAAACGGGTCAGCACATTTCATAAACAGCAATCCTATTGCTCATTTCATAACAAAAAATGATTCAAAATAAATCATGAATTTTTTTTTAGATCTAATCTAACACATTCATGATAAATCTTATAATTAAGTCATTTCACTACTTCATCGGCATGGGATATAATTACATCGGCACCCCTACCGCCATAGGAGACCCCATCGAATGGGAAGAGAGGGCCTTTAAACCCTACTTTTCTCCTATGATCGGATGGCCATGGCAACCAACCCAATTAGATTACTTGCTACTTGGATCAAGTATATCTAAATATATCAATTTCAAAATTTAAATTTTGAATTTCAAATTTTAAATTTCAAATTTTAAATTTCAAATTTGAGATTTCAACCAAATTTCAAATTTTGAATTTCCAATCTTTGAATTTTAAATTTTGAATTTTGAATTTTAAATTTTAAATTTTGAATTTTAAATTTCAAATTTGAAATTTCAAATAAATTTTAAATTTCAAATTTCAAAATTTAAAATTCAAAATTCAAATTTTAAATTTTGAATTTCAAATTTGAAACTTCTAATAAATTTCAAATTTTGAATTTTAAATTTTAAATTTTAAATTTTAAATTTAAACTTATAGATTACACCTTAATCTACGCATGCATATGTATATCATATTCTAGAACCATGCTCTGATACCATTTGTAGCGAAAATTCAGTGCAGGGGAAAAATGGTAATTTTAAAATTTTTTCAAAATTATTATTTTATAGTGAAATTATTAATTAATTTTATTAATTAATATTAATTAACCCTACACTAGGATCTAAATATGATACAACAGTATGCATTTAAATTTGAAATTCAAATTTGAAACAGTAAACTTTTTACTGTACTGTGTTCAGAACACATCACCTTTTGCGGGTAGTCGATCACCATAATCTGATCACCATCGGAGGGCTCTAATCGTTACATCGTAGCCACACTAGTGTCTGACCTCTGCGGATCATCTACACGAAGCTCCCGTCTGATCGGTTCCACACGAATGCTAGTTTATGATTTCACCCTTTTGATGACTGATGTTAATCAAACTCCTTCGATCGATGTGTGCCAACTCCTCGGATGCTCCAGATTATCTTCATGATTGGTTAAGAGGCTGATGGATCTCTCTCTAAAATTTGGTGGACTCACGACACTCGTGGCATACCAATCTCACTTCCTGAACCCCTGGCTGAAACCCTAGGGATTACACTGAAAACCCTACGCCCAATTTTCTTTCTTTTCTTTCTTTTTCTCTCGAAAGGTTTTGGACCTTCACCTCATGTATAAACTTTCTCACACCCCACTCTCTTTCTCAAAATTTTTCTACGCATGCCCCACCTCTCTATCTCTTTTAAAATAGTTCAAAACGTGTCTTATCCGCGTGAGAGGATAAAGACAAGTGGTTACACATTTGAATTCAAATCAAATTTGAATTCAAATAAAAATCAACTCATCCTATCCACTTGTGGCGTGAGAAGAGAAGGGCATGGACTCTTTGTGTGTGGAAAGGTTTCAAAGGAAACTCTTTCTCGTGTGAATTATGTGGCGCACAAGATGGATAAGCTTGAAGGCAAAAGAGATAAGTTATCCATTCAAATTCAAACACACTTTGAATTTGAATGGTTAACTAATCAGTTTTATCCATCCATATGGTGCACAAAAATGGGCATGAGAGAGCTTTGTGTGGAAGAAAATTAACGAGAAAATTTCTTCTCGCAAATTCAAATGGGCGCAGAGATTTAAGGTGGTGTGGGGATTCAAATTCAAATGGTGGTTTGATCTTAATTGAACCAACCTAATCAAAATAGGTTAAGCATAATTAGAATAAATTAAACCCAACATAATTAAGCTTAATTAGGCTCAATAAAATTTTAATCAAATCAGAAATTGACTAAGCCCAACCCCTGATCAAATCAGGGACCAAACCATCTCGATGATTAGGTCAACTCTTAACCTAATCGGGTCAAATCCAACTGAATCCAATTCAATTGGACTTGATCCAAAAATAATTACTTAATCAAATTGAGTTAATTAGTGATCAAATCACTAATAAAATCTCTCATAATTATTGAGTCCAAATTTGATGGGTAATTAGGCATCAGAGACCATCGATATGAAACCCTGATCAAAGAGTTCAAATTTTAAATTCAAAATTTAAAATTTAAAATTTTGACCCTGATACCCAAAATATGTGGAACTCATGATCAGAGAATCCTAATTCTCAATCATAGAGTCCCAGACACATAAGACTCATAATTAGCCATCAGATCAGAAAGGAACCTCTAATGTGTGTGACCCCGCAGGTTCGAACCTAAGACGGTAGCACAGGAACCAATTCCTGTACTAATCGAAGTGACCATCTAGCAATGGTACCCGATGATCGGATAGGTCGAATAGTCACAATCACAATATTCAGAACCTACGTGAATATGGTTACCGTATAATTCATCCCTTTTGACCTCTGTGTTTAGGATGACTCAAGGTTAAACTGTCAACCTTGATGAGATCATCCGAATCGTGCTTAACTCAATTAGTCCTATGACTCCTCACTAGAACTACCCTGGCCAAAGTTTTACTAAATTAAAACATGACTGTACACAGCTCCTAAACTGGAATGGTCAATCCCATCTTGACACACGCATCGACAAGTTAAGTACTTGACTATACCCAGCAGCCTTCCGTCACTGAATTAGAAATTCAGGTAGTCCAGTGCCTAAGTGCAGTGAGTTGCTTGTAAGTCACCGTGGCGGTCTCAGGTCGGAGGGATATTTATACCCATATCCCATCGGAGCAAATCTTGACAGCAGAAATAGCTCCGGAGTCGGTCATGTTCAGTGCAGATGTACCATTACATCTCATTTGTATGCCATACCAGTATCTTCACACTCCTTGGTTATGAGGATAACCAACTCATGTGGCACACAACGACCTATGCTCGATAAACATTGTCGTCCTTGATAACAATGTATCATTTGGTCGCGAACAGGTTTAAGGACTAAGCGATAAATTCTCCTTTGTCGAGTCTAAATAGTCCTAAGGACTTCACCACAACACAGGAGTTCATTAGAAGATGAAATATTTGTGATGAAAAAATATCAAAATAACTTTTATTTATTTATAATTCATGTACTAATACAAAAGGAGCACAACCGTCAACAGGCTGACGATTGACTTTGAGACACTATTCCCAACACTACACCCATTGAAAAAGCTTCGAAAGCATCGGGTGTCTAGAGTATGATAATTTTGTGAGGACCCAATGTCCAAAGCCTAGAATGCGACCTCAAACTGGTGAGCAGCAAGAGAGCCGAAAGCGAGAATGCGAAGGATCCCGTTCGTCGAGAGTGAACATCCATTACAAGTCATTGGAGTGCAAGCTCGGGGCCAGATGGCTTCATGCAAGCAGTGAGCGATTGAACGCTATCGTGACGGCACCAAAGCCGACACCCCTTACCAGAAGAAACCACTCCTGAACACATGGATTCGAGTCGATTAGGCATCGAAAGTTCCATGCTGCCATCCACTACAAGCGGATCAGATGAGGAGTAGAAACGGCCGCGGATGAGTTTGGAAGACTTCTTGAGGAGAAAGTTCATGACAACAACAGTGCAAATGCAAAAAATGTAGGCAGCAAAATGAATATTTCATTAAAAGAAACAGAGTCTCGTTACGAGACAACTTCGACCATATGGGGTTTGTTACATCGAAAGAAGAAGCAGGAGCAAGAAGAAGCAGGAGCCCTACTGCTGTCGAGGTCCTTCACTAAGTCAGAACCATGGAAACTGTGGACATGATGATGTCGGCCTCACGGCCTGACAGGATGCGCTCATTGTCATGGCACACTTCCTCGGAGGGATGAAGACAGTGCAGCCACTGGAGAAGGCCAGGATACCCCAAAAGCGAGTAGTAACCTCCCGTAGAGTGACATCCTGGACCCACTGAAGGGAAGCATAGTGGTTTTGTGCATGTATTTTTAAAATTTTACAGTAGAATATATATAAATTAAATAATTTAATCTACAATACATATATAGATCAAATCTAAAATTATCATACAGGATCTATGGCATGAATTAATATGCATATATGTAAATCTAAAATCTAAAATTCAACAAACATAGATCACATCTATATCAAATTAGATCATATCTAAATTATAAATTAAATTTAAAATCTATATTTGAGTATGGATAGCAGATCACCATATCCAAAATTTATGGTAGTTAGTTCTTCATGATGCTCAGTAGTCGTACATACATTCGACCTCTACGGATATCCACACGAAGCCCTTATGCTGATCGATCTTTCTAAAAGTGCTAGCTTGCGAAGATACCTTACTGTTGACTGATCTAAGAGAAATATAAAGAAGATGAAGAATAAAAAGATCTTCTTTTTTTTTTTCTGGATCCATGCATCAGATTTCTATGATAGAGATCAAGAGAAGAATCTTTTCTTCTCAATTCTCCCATGCACAAGAGAGAATCTTTCTCTCTTCTTTTCATACCTTCAAGAAAAACTTTTTTCAATGATTTTTTATGATAAAAATTAGATCTAATCTGATTTTTTATATAAAAAATAATATAAAATTTTAAGCTCTAAAAAAATTCAAAAGAGAGATCCAAGAGAAGAACCGTTCTTTTCTCTTCTTCTTCCTTTTTTCTTCTTGATCTAGAGCCTTAGGAAGCCCCAAACATCCAACTAGATTTTTTTGATATTTTTTCTCTAAATTTTTATATTAAAAATTAGATTTTATCTAATTTTTATACTAAAAAAAATAAAAAAAAAAATCTGAGAGAAAAATTCCTTCTTCTCCAGGACTGCACACAAGAAAGAAGATCTTTCTTCTTCCTTCTCTTCCTCTCGTTGGGAAGAATCTTTTTTCCTTATTTTTTTGCTATAGAACCAGCAAGAGGAGCTCTCTTTGATGCTTAAGAACCAGCAAGTAAAATTCTCACAAAATCCTTGAAAAGGGGTTGCAGAAGATGGCTTGGCATGTGGGATTTGGGGCATCCAACTCTTGGACGCCCCCTCCTTATTTTTAGGCGACAAGAAGAGGGGGAGAGGCACTTTATTTCTCATGAAAATATAAGAGGGCACGGCATCCTTGAGTGGGGCATGGGTTCTCACAATGAAGAGGAGATGTGACATGGAGAAACTTAAATAGATAGATGGTATTGAGTTGGTTAAGTCCTATTCTAAATAGAACTCATGATTCTTGATTCAACTCTAACTAATTCTTGGATCCAATCTTAACTAACTTAGGAATTAGTTATAACAAACTAACTAATTAGGTCTTAGCCCAATTATGAAACCATTTAAGTTCTAATCCATTAAAAAATTAGTTAGATTAAGACCTCATCAATCTAAAAATTAATTCTTTTCATCTTAATGGATATCAGGGAAGCTATTGATCAATAAGATTTGATCCAATCAAGCCTATTATCTAATAAGATTTGATCCAATCAAATTTAAATTAAATTAAATTAAATATTTCTTAATTTAAAATTTAATTTATATTCTTAAGATCAATTGGAACAAGTCTTGTTATCCATTAGGACTACATCCAATCAATTCAAAGTAAATCTAATTGAATCTAGTTCAATTAGATCTGATCCAATCTTCATTGCTCAATTAAATTGAGCCAATAATAATCAAATTATTAATTAATTATTTTTTTAATTTATCAATCATTAGTAAATAATTTATTACAATCTTTGCACAAGATTAATCATCAATCACATTGATAATTAAATTTTTTAATAATTTATAATCATCGATCAGCTATTTGATCAGACAGGTACTTCTATGTGTGCGATCCCAGAGGTTCGAATCTAAGTCGATAGTACAAAAATAATTTTTGTACCAATCGATGGAACCATCTTGCAATAAGATCCGACATTCGGATAGGCTGAATGCATGCCCAGCAACACTCTAGAACCTATGTGGATATAGTTACCATATAATTCATCTCTTTGACTCTCGATGCTCAAGGATAACTTAGGGTTAAACTGTCAATCTTGGATGAGTGATCCATATTGTGTCTCAATCTCAAAAATTTTGTGACTCCTCACTAGGACTACTTTGATTAAAATTTTACTGAATTGAAACACAGTGATACATCATCTCTAATTTTACTTGGAGCGATCAATCCCATCTTGACTCATACTCAAATTTCACAAGTACTTGACTGTACCCAGAAACCTTCCATCATCGAATTAAAAATTTAGATTGTCTGATACCAAAGTACAGTGAGTTACTTGCAAGTCACCAAGACAGCCTCAGGTCAGAGAGACACTTACACTTATATCCCATCAGAGCTACTCTTGATAGCAAAATGCTCCGAAGATGGTCACGCTCAGTGAAATGTACTCCCATATTTCATCTATATGCCATACTCATGTCACCACACATCTTGATTAAGAGGACAACCAACTATTATGGCACACAATGACCTACACTTGATACAATTATCATCCTTGTAATAATTATATCATTTGATCGTGAGCAAGATTTAAGAACCATACGATAAATCCTCCTTTATCATTTTGGAAGTAGCTCTAAGGACTTCATCATAACATATGAGTTCTATTTAGAAAGATGTATTTTTTATAATGAAACTGCTAGATAATATTTATCATTTTATAATTCATATACATATATAGAGCACAATCATTTACAACCTAGATGATTGGCTTTAGGACATATTTTTCAACAACTCTCACTTGAATTAAAGCCAATCAGATCAGTATCAAATATCCATCTTTCATTTATGATCATCAAACTCTTTAGATCTGATTGCTCTAGTCAATGGGTCAGCCAAGTTTTCTATTCAGTCGATCTTCCTACGGTCGACTTTATTTCAATCTTATCGAACAAGGTGATAGCGATGCAGAAAGTGTTCAATTCTCAGATGAAACATCAGTTCTTCAGCTTGAGCTATGACTCTAGTACTGCTGTCAATATAGAAGGACTGGACCATTGATGGAGGATGTCACTTCAAGCTCATTAATAAATTTTCATAACCAACAACTTTTTTACTAGTATCAAATGTCGTAAAGAACTTCGTATCACAAATACAATTGACTACTGAATACTACATGAAATCTTTCTAGCATGTCGTTTCTCTTTTAGGATAAATATATAACTAGATATAACTTTATCATTTCAATCCAACTAGAAACTGAAATCAATATTCTACAGATTTTAAATCAGATTTTCATAAACGAACTATTGATCCTTAGTATTTCACAAATACTTAAGGATGATTCTCATAATCTTTCCAACTTTTATGGAGAACAGAGATGACAATCAAGCTTTTATTTTCTGTAATGTAGGGATGTCATTTCTAATTAAAAAAATTTTATTCTAAATAATACAAAGAATACTATTACAGAACTATCAGTCCATTTGTACATATAGAATTCTGTTTCATTCTCAATGAAGCCATACATTCAAAATGTATGTTCTAACTTTGAAAAGCTTAATTCAATCCGAATGGATTTAAGGATTATCAAAAGAAAAAATATCTCGTCATAGTCAATACTATAATTTTGATAAAATTCTTTGACAACCAAACAGAATTAATATATCTCCATCTTTCCATCTGCACCTCTCATCCATCAAAAATCCACTTACACCTTATGGGTCCTACCCTTTCGGTGAATCAATGAGTGTCCATACATCGTCAATCTTTATAGACTTCATTTCAGATTTAATGGCTTCAAGTCACTTCTCAAAGTTAGATCTCTGTATGGCATCCATATAGGAGATCAAATTTTCATCCCGAATCTAGAAATCGAAGTATCTATTCAGCTGACACAGTACTCTACTGTATCTCCTCAAGGATGCTTTTATATTAGATTTCGGGTTTGATCTAATCAAATCCAGTTCTGTTGGTTTTTGTGTCAGAGTCAGTTCCTCTACTTATGAAGCTTCGCTAAGCTTGCTCTTAATGGCATCAATTCCTTCACCAAAGAACTTCTTTTCTAAAAAGAATATCTTAAGATTCATAAACATCTCATGTCTATCAAGAAGGTAGAAGGAATATCCCTAAAATAATATTTATTAGACCAAGATCCAAGTTAGTCGGTTAATAAATATTTCACATAAGTCTGAAATCTCAAATCCTAAGGTAAGAGAGCATCGAATTATCCAAGTTTATATCTCATATAGAGTTTTGATGATCGATTTGCTCGAAATATTCTTAATCACATATTAAGTAGTCTTTAAAACATAACCTCAGACAGACTAGCAAACTCACAGTGGATCGAACCATATCTAACAAAGTTCGATTCTTCTTTTTAGATATTCTTTTAAATAGTGATGCCGTAGGAGAGGTCCATTAAAAGAGAATCTAATTCTTTTTAAGATATGTCAAAAATTTACTATAAAGATATTCACTTCATCGGTTTAACCGATGAGTTCTAATACTCTTTGTAGTTTATTTTTCTATCTTATTACAGAATTGTTTGAATATTTTAACTGATTCAGATTTATGCTTCATAAGCAAGATATACCCGTACCAAGATAGGTCGTCTAAGATTTTAATGAAGTAGTAAATCCTCCTCTGGTATTTATATTCATGAGTGCAAATACATCAATATGTATCAAACTCAAAATATCACTGACTTATTCACCTTTTCTAATAAAAAGTGACTAATTCAACTATATCAAAGGCAGACTTCAGGGACATTATCTAATCTAGAATGTTAGTTAGACGTGTACTTTACACTAATAAGCTATGATACTGAGATTATATCATTTTCAATTATCCACTCATTATTGTAGTATCATTCACAGTGATATCACAATAATCATTTTTATTGACACCATTAATAAGATTGGACAACAATGACAATCAGTTAAAATAATATCTTTAGGATTGAAAATAAGATCGACGATTTTTAATGTTAAGACTAGAACAGACTTTCATATCTTACATTTAGGAATTTTTTGTCATTTTCAAACCTTCTACTATCCTGAAGTTTTTTACAACTATTTACAAATATGACTTATACTGTCGGTATCTAATATCCAGGTAGTAGTATTACCAATAAAAAAAATTTCAAGAAGTTATCATATAACTATCTTGACCAGCAATCATTTATTGATTTCTCTTTTAAGCCTGTTTGGATTAGCATTAGATTTCTTGATCAATCCAGCTCAAAAGCTATACTTAACTTCTGATAGTGGCTATCGAAGTTAGATCTGATAACGTT
This sequence comes from Elaeis guineensis, assembly GCF_000442705.2. Lineage (NCBI taxonomy): Eukaryota > Viridiplantae > Streptophyta > Magnoliopsida > Arecales > Arecaceae > Elaeis > Elaeis guineensis. The sequence goes on along the minus strand of NC_026001.2, from coordinate 95,616,970 downwards.
ATCACTGTCTAACAGTGAACAGAGCGATAATAGTCTAGCCATTTCTGAAAAAAATAATTAACTTATTAGTATATGAACTATTTAAGCCTAAAAATTTAGACTTTAGTCTAAAAGTTCTCTCACTATTTTATATAAATTAATAGCCTCTACCTTCAATTCGAGGAATTACTTTAATTTCTTAGTAGGTACTAAAATCCACACAGACTGTATTTAGGCTCGAGTGTGGCTCGGCCAACCTTGGTGCATCCATAGGTAGGTTTCTAACTAATTATTTCTTCAAATAATTTCTAACAATCAGATTTTATCCCAGGTATCTCTTCAGCAGGCATGTGGTGCCTCCACTGAAAAATTCGATTAGGTCCAACCATTAACATGACTACATTAAGTGCATCCAACAAACAAATATCCAGATCCGAGTGTAGCTCGATCAATCTGACCATTAATCTAAAGGATACAACATGATGGTCATATGATGAATGATAATTTTAATATCCAATAGACACCAGGTGTGTGGCACATCCAATACCTATTTAAAATATTGAATGCATTATCATGCACCTTAATGGGAGGCTATGATTTAGTTATCCCTATGATTAATTTATTTTATGGACCTAATAATTTAGAAGATTTGGTTAATATATTTTATAAGACATCAATTGACCTGTAAATCATAAATTCTTCTACTAACTTTATCAAATCATGTAAAGGACTAGAGACTAGTTGATCCAATTGGCAAGTCGTAAATCTTTCTACTGATTTCACCAAATTATGAAAAGGATTAGAGATAAGTTGGTCCAGGACACCTAAATCAATCATACTGATTAATCTTAATGACATGGATCAACTCAAATCACTTAGTGATCTAATCAGCCCAATGACTCGGGCTCAACCATTTAGCCTCAATCAAGATCTATTTGGTTTAATTAAAGATATGGACTCGACCACCTACAACTATTGTGTTTGATCTAGAGTATCCTTGATCTAATCTAAATCAACTATTGGTTAGATTTGATCAACTACTCTTTTTAGTCTATTAAGTCTTTGATTTTTAACCTTAGCTCTAATCTAATTAAAAAAAGACCTGATTTGAGCTAGCCCATGCCCCATATTTTATGCAATATCATTTGATCTTTAATCATAATTCTAAATCTAAAATATATTTTTTAATTCTTAATTAAGTGGAGCATTAACATGGATTAAGATTATTAATTGAAATCATTTCAATTTTAAAAAATAATTTTACATCATTTTTATGTAAAATTTTTTATTCTAAAAACTAGGTCAGCTCACCCCTGAGTTGAGTCAGCTCACTTCAGTGGGTCGACTAAGTCTAATACTTGATCGACTAATTGATTATGAACAGTAACTATTACTGTTCAGCCTGAGATAATTGGATCGAGTTAGTTAGCATTGAGTCGACTAAATCAGGAGACTGGGTTGAGTCAATTCAAAACTGAGTCAGCTCAGTTGCCGTCCCAATAAGTATGATATAGTTTCAGATCTGAAAATTTTTGCATAAATTAAAATAAAATCAATCATAAATGAGGTTCAGATCATATCTAAATATTTTATAATTTTAAATTTTATTTTTTATGATTAAAATAATTTTAATCATATAGATTAGATGTTTTACTTTTCATACAACTCATATTTTGTATCACATATAACAATTCCTAAGATTTTATAGAAAAGTAAGTTCTTCCTTTCGCATTCTTCTTCATGGGATTAAATCACATGGCACCTCTACACACCATAAAAATATCCTATCGAATAGGAAGAGAAAACTTTTAAATCTTTTTTACTCCTCTGACCGGATGGCCTGGTGATCAACCCAATCTAAGTACTTGCTAACACTATAGAAAAAGAAAATTTTTGCGATAAATTTATTTACGATGAAAATATCTTTCATCACCAATAAAGATATTTACAATGAAAAACTAAATTCATCGTAATTACATATTATTTATGATGAAATTACTCATCATAAATAATAAAATATTTATTTTAATTTTAAGTTTTTAAATATTCATGATGAAAATAATTTCATTGAAAATAATAGAAGTATTTGCAATGAAAATTTAATTTTCATCATAAATACTAGTTATTTATGGTAAAATTTTTTCATCACTAATATTTAAAAAAATAAAAAAATTTAAAAATTCAATAATTAAAGATGATTGATGATGAAATAATTACATCATAAATAATCAAATATTGATGATAAAAATTAAATTTTCATCATAAATATCCAATTATTTATGATAAAAAATTTTTATCTCTAATATGTGAAAAAAATTTTAAAAATTTAAGAATTATAAATTATTTATAATAAAAATATTACATCATAAATAATAGAGTATTATGATAAAAATTAAATTATTTATGATAAAAATTTTTTTATCTTTAATATATGAGAAAAAATAAAAAAATAAAAAAATTTAAAAATTATAGATTATTTATGATAAAAATATTACATCATAAATAATAAATATTGACGATAATAACTAAATTTTTATCATAAATACTAATTATTTATGATAAAAAATTTTCATCGCTAATACATGAGAAAAAATAAAAAATTAAAAAAATTTAAAAATTATAAATAATTTATGATAAAAATATTACATCACAAATAATAGAGTATTGATGATGCAAAGTTAATTTTCATCACAAATAATCATAGTATTTATGATGAAAAGATTCATCGCTAATATGTGAAAAAAATAAAAAATTTAAAAATTATAAATTATTTATGATAAAAATTTACATCATAAATAATAGAATATTGATGGTAAAAATTAAATTTTCATCACAAATACTATATTATTTATGATGAAAAATTTTTATCGTTAATAAATGAGAAAAAAATTATAAATTATAAATTATTTATGATGAAACTATTACATCACAAATAATGGTGTATTGGTGATGAAACATCAATTTCCATCACCAATAATCTACTATTTATGATAAAAAATTTTTATTGCTAATATTTAAAAAAAATAAAAAATTTTAAAAATTTATAAATTATAGATTTTTAATAGCAAAAATTTTCTATTGAAGGATGTTTAGATATATTATAGTAAATTTTTTTATATTTATAAAAATAAATATTAGATAATTTTTATGAAATAATATGTACACAAAAAAAGTTTGTAGAATATTAAGATCAATATGTAGTAATATAAGAAAAAAATAAAATTAAAAAATATTTAAAAAGTTTTATTTTTTTAATAAAGACTTAATTGATTCTAATTTTGGATCTATTTAAATGGTTGGATCCAAAATATTATGGAACTCAAAAATCAGTCCTAGACAACGGTAAAATAGGCCAAGCTCAACTTATAATTCTGTATATTTGGTGATTGGCTCATGCATCTCATAGAATTTTAAGCTCAACTATCTAAATAAATACTTAATTGGATTCAAAGTTGCAAGCCACAAGCACATGCTGTTCACTTCAAGACCTCGATGGGATCATCCAACCTACATGCACCTGATTATACATAATTTAAAATACTAGGGATCTAATCAAAATTTTAACCTAAAAAATACCAAACTGATGATCTGATTCCTTATCTAATTCATGACTCCAAAGCTTAGAAAAATACCTACATTAAGTATAAACAATAGAACAAGCAGCCAAGCTAAATAATACTATCCCTGATAAGATTTTAGTTAATAGTAGACGTAGCCGATTAAGGTGGAGCTATGTTATGGAAGACGACAATATTATTACCCCAGAAGGGCAACAACATTTGAAAATTACCTTTTGCTGCCAACATTCTTGAATAGCAAGGCTGGATGCTGGAAAAAGAATTTTACATTTATAATTGCTTTATTCTATCCATCTCCATCTTATTTATAACATAAAATTTGGAGATCTCAAGCTGTATGCTTTAATATTATTCTTCAAAATTTTTAAATATTCTCATATCTGTCGATCATTAGAACCTTTTGAAATTATCATAATATTAAAAAAAAAAAAAATTAACATAAATTTTTAAAAAAATATTTTTTCAGTAATTATTAGCAATAAAAAAAAAATTTCATCGCTAATAATTTAATTAACGATAAAAATTATACTATTAGAGATGAAAATTTTTTATCGTTAAAAATTTATTAGCGACGATACCTATGTTTTCATTGCAAATAATATTTTTTGGAGGGAGAAATAATTTTTTCGATAAATTTTTTTTGGTGGAAATTATTAGTAACAAAAAATAGTTACATCGTCAATAAAATTATTAGCGATAAAAAAATTTTTCATTGTAAATTATTTTTTTGTTTAAATTATTAGTGACAAAAATTTTTATTAACGATAAAAATTTTTGTCGCTAATACATCGTGTCCCGTCAAGTCCCATCTGAAATCTATTTTCTTCCCCGATGCCCCCCCCACTGTTCTTTCGCATGCTCCCCCCCATGTCCCCCTCTCTGCTCTGCCCCTTCTCCCAGTCGCCGTCGTCGTCGCCGTCACAGTCGCATCTGCCGATAAGGTAAGTTCTCTTTGTTTTTTTTTCGGGGGGGGGGGTTCTCGGGCCATCGATGGGCTGTCGGGGATGGGGGAAACATTGGCGAGGATGAGGTCGAGCTAACGGTGCCTGCATCCACCATCGGTAATACATGTGGTGTGGACACCAGAGCCATCAAAAATCGACAACATGATTTAAATTCGATTTGGATCGAAGAAGCCTCATTAGATTGATTCTACTTCAGTTATTTATTTTCAGTCAATAAATTTTTAATGCATTTAACTTTAGGTCCATAGGGCCATACTTGGATTTGTCCATGTCACCTTTGAAGCCACCACTCTCCACATGCCAAGAGAAGAAATTTGCATGCCAGCGTATGCCGTGCTCATGCCAAGTTGTGTCAAGCATCAAGCACTCACATGGAGTTTCATTTCTTCTCTAGAATTTTTTAAGAGTTCTTGGCTACTTACTTATTTTATTGAAGACTGATTTCTTTTCCATGATAGATTATTTTATCACATATAATGCTTTATTTTTTTGTGGAGGGCCGATTTCTTCCTTGTAAAAGATAAGAGATTTCTAAAGAAACAAGACCCTTAGAGTCCTATATAAATCTTTGTATCTTCCATGAAGAGGACAATGAATGATTTTACAAACTCCACAAATACTTGTGTCAATCACTCCAAGAGGGAGAGGGTGTGAGATCCAAAATCGTCCCACAAGGGAAGGGTGTGAGGTCCACTTTCTATCCTACTCCTTCTACTTAAGATCCAGTGTTCCTGCAACTCTGATTCGACTCCACCATCTATCCATACAAGCCTATCCCGTCAAGAGAAGATCCGTCTCCTCCAAAATTTTCATCTATCGTGCTGAGAGAAGGAGTGATTTCTTATTCTACAGATTATATGCTGTCAAGGACCTTCATTCCTTATCAATTGATCTTTGATTTTTTTTTAAAATTCGATGTTGGTAAAGACCTAGTTCTTTATCGATGGATCTGTTTGGTTAAAAGATTAAGAGCCATAATCAGAGTAGTTTCTTAACTACCACGATCCAGATTCTTATCATCTTCTTGGATTTTTCTCACGGGTTTAATATTTTATTTTTTCTCGTTCCATTCATATTTTTTTTTTGTATTTACTCGTGAGTATGTTTAATTTCTGCTATCTATTTATGAAATTCTCTATTGCTAATTGTTTACTAGTCTCTCGAATGGCATTCATCTGTATCATTTAGATTGATCTCGTTTTAGTCTCGTATCAATCAATCACGTCTCCTGAGCAGAGTATAGGCAACTATACTGTCTGTCCTGGGAATAATGAGCCCCTGACTGGACGTGATTTATTGTTGATAAACAGAAGAGAGCTTGATCATTAGGATTGATTTTCTTTTTCTTTCTTCTTTAGGGTTGTCCCGCATCAATTTGGTATCAGAGCCGGTTGATTAGGACTTTAATTTAAATTCAGCAATTTAAATTTCCGCAAGTTAAATTTTTACACTCTAAATTTCATATTTTACTTTCAAGTATTTTAATTTTTATTACACCTTATTTTTACATCCTAGAGTTGCATGACCATTAGATTAGGTATCTGGTACCAACATCCTACTTTCCCATCCAACACCAATATAGATCCCAATATAGCAGCCATCATTAATGTTCTGACTGAAAAATTTGATGACATAAAAAATTTTATGAAAGCCATGAATGAGAGAATAGTGGTATTAGAAGAAGCTAGGCAGAAATAACCTGAACGTGAGTCTCTCTGACTATCTATAGGACAAAGAGGTAGAAATCTAGAACTTGATCGATCTATAGAGGCACGTCCGCACCATAACCAGTTCGATCAATATAAGCATATTCTTAAGAATGTGAAGGTCGAAGCCCCAAATTTTGATGGTTGTCTAGATCCGAGAGAGTTTCTAGATTGAGAATCAGGTATGGACCACTATTTTGGATGGTACGAAATGTCTGAAGCAAGAAGAGTTAGATTTGCTAGGATGAAATTAGTTAGGCAAGCCCGACTTTATTGAAAAAGTGTTGAGCGTCTTCTCAATCAGAGAAGACAAGATCTGATAGAAATCTGGGATGAGATGAAAGAAAAACTCAGAGAGAAGTACCTCCCCATCTCTTACCAACAAAAACTTTTAGATCAATGACAGAGGCTTACTCAAAGAAATAGATCAGTCATCAAGTATGTCACGAGATTTGATGAATACCTCATGAGATGTGGAGTAGTCGAAGATAGGGTTGTTACCTTATCTAGATTTAGAGCTGGATTACGATAGGATATTCAACGTGAGCTCTTTCTGCGAAAGATAACCACGTTGGAACAAGCTTATCAACTTATCTTAGACTTTGAGAGATTTTTTAGATATTCGACTCTCCGTCGTCCTGAACCCAATCGAGTAATCTCTTCTGGATCGAGACCTAATATTAATCAAACTTCTAGTAACGGACCTCCACTTACAAATCCTATTGGGAGAAAAGAAGATAAAAGAAAAGGAGCTATAGGAGAGTTATCAAAAGGAAGTAGTTTTCGATCCCATTGCTTCAAGTGCCATGGTTACAGTCACTTTGCTGCACAATATCCCAACCGATCATTATTCGTAGAAGAATTAGAAGGAGAAACTCTAGAAAATATTGAGGAGAAAGTTTATGAAGCTGATCCAGATTTAGCCGAGCAATTTGAGAGTACTGAGGATATCCTAGGTTATTCCACATCCGAGTCAGATCTTAGGCTTAGAGTCGTTAGGTATGTCCTAGTACAAACTAAGAAAAGTGAAAACTGACATAGGACCTCTATTTTTCATACCTTCATAAAATTTGACAATAAAATTTGTAAGGTGATCACTGATAGTGGTAGCTGTATCAACGCCATCTCCACCGATACGGTTAAGTGATTAGGATTAACTCCTGTGGATCATTCCAGTCCATACCGTATGTCTTGGATTGATTCCTCATCTATTTTCATCAAATTTAGATGTCGTGTGCCCATCCAGCTTCATTCCTATCAGGATCATGTGTGGTGTGATGTCTTACCCATGGAAGTCAGAAGTATCATATTAGGTCGGCCTTGGCTATTCGACAATGTTGTTACGATTTATGGCTGAACCAACTCCTGTAGGTTTACTCATCAGGGTAAGAAGATCACGATTAATCCTTCCCCACCTAAGGCTACTAAGAAAAAGATAGGCGATGGACCAAAAAAAAATCTCAAGAAGAAAAGCCTCCATCTGATAGGTGCTAAAGAATTAGAGACGACCATGAGTGAAGGATCACCAGTTTAGATGCTTGCTGCTAGAGAAGTTCGTGAGGATTCTAAGGGAGATTATCCTAAGAAAGTAGCTAGCTTTCTTAGTGAGTTTCATGATGTCTTTTCTGAGAATCTTTCAGATTACTTACCACCTATGAGAAACATTCAACATGCCATTGATTTAGTTCCTGAATCTACCCTACCCAACTTGCCCCACTATAGGTTGAACTCTAATGAGCATATCGAGCTACAAAGATAAGTTGGAGAGCTGATAAAAAAAAAATTTATGAGGGAGAGTTTGAGTCCTTGCACGGTTCCTGCACTACTGACTCCAAAGAAGGATGGTACATGGAGGATGTGCATAGACAGCCGTGCCATTAACAAGATCACCATTAAGTATCGCTTTTCCATCCCTAGGTTAGATGACATATTAGATATGATGGCCGGATCCACTATCTTTTCTAAGATTGATCTTAAGAGTGGTTACCATCAAGTAAGGATTAAACTGGAAGATGAGTAGAAAACTACTTTCAAGATAAAAAATAATTTATATGAGTGGATGGTGATACCATTTGGATTATCTAATACCCCTAGTACCTTCATGAGGTTGATGATCCAAGTACTACGATCACTTATAGGAGTATTTGTAGTCATATATTTTGATGATATTTTGATCTATAGTCGAATTAGGGAAGACCATCTAGATCATCTCCAAAGAGTGTATCAAGTTCTTAAAATAGAAAGCTTGTATGCTAATTCTAAGAAGTGCGCTTTTATAATAGACCATATCATCTTTTTAGATTTTGTTGTTACCCCCAATAGTGTATCTACTGATCCTGAAAAGATTAGAGCAATAGTTGAGTGGCCGGTGCCCAAGAGTATGCATGACGTGCAGAGTTTTCATGGATTAGTAATCTTTTATCGTAGGTTTATAAAAGGATTTAGTACCATAGTCGCTCCCATCACTGACTGCATTAGAAAGAAAAAATTTGAATAGACTAGGGCAGCCAATAGAGCCTTTCTAGACATTAAGGACAAGATGATCCATGCCCCAATCTTACGTCTCCTTGATTTTTCTAAAGTTTTTGAAGTAGCGTATGATGCGTCAGGAGTTCGGATTGGTGGTGTCTTTAGTCAAAAAGGTCATCCGATAACATACTTTAGTGAGAAACTTAACGATTCTAAACTCAAGTATTCTACCTACGATAAGAAATTTTATGCGGTAATCCAAGCTTTAAGATATTGGAGGCATTAGCTACTACCGCAAGAATTTATTTTGTACTCTAACCATGAGGCCCTTAGATTCCTGAATTCTCAAAAGAAATTGAATCATAGACACGATAGGTGGGTCGAGTTTTTGCAAGCCTATACTTTTATTTTGAAACACCGTGCAGGTATAGAGAATCGTGCTGCTGATGTCCTGAGTCGTCGTCATACTTTGCTGTCCACCGTTAGTATAGAAATTATTGATTTTGATAAGGTTAAAAAAAATTATGAGGAGTGTCCAAATTTTGGTGACATACTTACCGCTTTACGTAAAGGGCCATCTAGAGAATGTAGTGAATATACCCTCAGGATGGTTATCTATTTAGAGAAACTAGGCTATGTATCCTCCGTATATCTTTAAGAGATTTTTTAGTTTGGGAATTACATGCTGAAGGATTAGCTGGACACTTTGGTAGGAATAAAACTATAGAGTTGGTAGAAGCCCAGTTCTTCTGGCCAAACTTGAAAAGAGATGTCACCCGAATTATTGCCCAATATAGAACATATGCCATGGCCAAGCAGAGAAAATAAAATACCGGCCTATATACACTCTTACCTATACCAGACTGTCCTTGGTAAGATGTTAGTATGAATTTTATTTTGGAATTACCTAGGACAGCTAGGAAGCATGATTCTATTCTAGTGGTTGTAGATAGATTTTCAAAAATGATCCATTTTTTGCCCTGTTGTCAAATGTCTGATGCGTCGAAAGTTGCAAGGATATACTTTAATGAGATTGTTAGACTACATGGATTGCTTAAAATCATTGTTTCTGATAGGGATGTTAGATTTATGAGCTACTTTTAAAAAATTCTATGACATCTTTTAGGCACAAAACTAAAGTTTTCTTCTGCCTATCATCCACAAACCGACGGTCAGACTGAAGTGGTTAATAGGAGTCTTGAAAATCTTTTGCGTTACTTGATTGAGGAACATATGGATAACTGGGATCTTTTGCTGCTCCGAGCTAAATTTGCATATAATAGCTCTGTTAATAGGTCCATTGACATGAGTCCTTTTGAAGTAGTTCATGAATATCAACCTAGAAAATCAATAGACCTCATCCCACTACCCATGCATGCTAGAATTTTCGAATCTGCAGAGTCATTTGCACAGCATATCAAGAGTCTGCATAAAGAGATCAGTAAAAAAATTAGTATGAGCAATAAAGTTTATAAATAGAATACAGAATCTCATCGCCATGTCCAAGAGTTTGCAGAAGAAGACTATGTGATGGTTCAATTGAGGCATGAACGGTTTCCACCCGAAATCGTGAAGAAGTTACATGCCCGAGGAGCAGGTCCGTTTAAGATCATAAAGAAAATCGGATCAAATGTGTATGTTGTGGACCTACCTTCTGATTTTGAGATTAGCTCTACTTTTAACATTACATATCTTGTCGCCTATAAAAAACCAACTCGGATACCTAGTGAGCCATTTGAGGCTGAACCAACCTTTGAGAGCGAACCTGTCCCTAAATGTCCACCAGTCAAAATGTCCACAAAACATGATCAGATTGAGAAAATTTTAGATGAGCAGATCCTCTCCATCCGGAGTCGAGGCTATCAGTGATATCTGGTCAGATGGTGAGGTCGACTGGAGTCTGAAGATACTTGGATCATTCGAGAAGAGCTGCAATGCATTGATTTCAATCTACTTGAACGTCACTAGAGCGGAATCGACCCACACTCGACAGGATCGAGTTTCCTCCACCTCAGGAGAATTGGTGCGGACACCAGAGCCATAAAAAATTGGCAACATGATTTAAATTTGATTTGGATCGAAGAAGCCTCATTAGATTGTTTCTACTTCAGTCATTTATTTTCAGTCAATAAATTTTTAATGCATTTAGCTTTGGGTCCATAGGGCCATACTTGGATTTGTCCACGTCATCTTTGGAGCCACCACTCTCCATATACCAAGAGAAGAAATATGCATGCCAGCGTGTGCCGTGCTCATGCCAGCGTGTTGTGTCAAGCATCAAGCACCCATATGGAGTTTCATTTCTTTCCTAGAATTTTTTAAGAGTTCTTGGCTACTTACTTATTTTGTTGAAGATTGATTTCTTTTCCATGGTAGATTATTTTATCACATATAATACTTTATTTTTTTATGAAGGACTGATTTTTTTCTTGTAAAAGATAAAAGATTCCTATATAAATCTTTGTATCTTCCATGAAGAGGATAATGAATGATTTTATAAACTCCATAAATACTTGTGTTAATCGCTCCGAGAGGGAGAGGGTGTGAGATCCAAAATCACCCCACAAGGAGAGAGTGTGAGGCCCACTTTTTATCCTACTCCTTCTACTTAAGATCCAGTGTTCCTGCGATTCTGATTCGACTCCATCATTTACCCACGCAAGCCTATCTCGCTAAGAGAAGATCTGTTTCCTCCAGAATTTTCATCTATCATGCTGAGAGAAGGAGTGATTTCTTATTCTACAGATCATATACTGTCAAGGACCTTCGTTCCTTATCAGTTGATCTTTGATTTTTTTTTTCTGATGTTGGTAAAGACCTAGTTTTTTATCGATGGATCTGTTTAGTTAAAAGATTAAGAGCCCTAATCAGAGTAGTTTCTTAACTACCACGATCCGGATTCTTATCATCTTCTTGGATTTTTCTCATGGATTTAATATTTTATTTTATTTCATTCATTTATATTTTTTTTTTGTATTTACTCGTGAGCATGTTTAATTTTTGCTATCTGTTTATGAAATTCTTTATTGCTAGTTGTTTACTGGTCTCTTGAATGGCATTCGTCTGTATCATTTAGATTGATCTCGCTTTAGTCTCGTATATATCAATCACGCCTCTTGAGCAGAGTATAGACAACTATACTGTCTATCCTAAGAATAATAAACCTCTGACTGGACGTGATTTATTGTTGATGAACAGAAGAGAGCTTGATCATTAGGATTGATTTTCTTTTTCTCTCTTCTTTAGGGTTATCCCGCATCAATTTGGTTTCAGAGTCGGTTGATTAGGTGAGGATGAAGTCCATCGAAGAACCTCGCTCCAGAGCATTGGAGATGCGAGCACCTGAGACAATGTCTCCAGATCGAGATACCAGTCGGCTACACCAGACCCATTAGGGGATGATGCGAGCCATGGCAGACTGAGCTGGGCATCATATACCGCAATTATGCCTCCATGATGCTCTTCGATTGGCATCACGTTCTATCAGCTTAGAGAGTGGTTTTCTACATCTACTTACAGATAAAATAAATTATATTATGAATATTTAATTTGCATAGTATTTTTCTAATATTTGTTATTGGCAGGGTGTATTCGACATCGTTGACTTTGAGAAGGATCGTGTGAGGCGAGCCGTCGATACTCATCTATCCTTGCATTTCAAAGATTATCGCCATCACCTGCATCAGTATTGGTATCAGATGGTGTAGGATCATAGGGAGGAGGCAGTACGGCAGCAGCCCTATGACAGTATCACTATGGACGATTGAACTACCATATGCCGGCAGTACGAGGATCCGGCATATCAGGTTACACATCTAATTTTTTTTTTTGAATTTAATGACTGAATCATTTATTCTTAAATTAAATATATTATCTACTAATTTGATTGATAATTTTATAGAGACGATGTGCCCACAATGCTGCAAATCAGGCGAGATAGATCGTGCCGCATTGTAGAAGTTCGAGATCGTTCGCTCGTCACATGAAGCACATAGTAGATAATTTTTAATTTTTAATTAATATATAATTCTTTAGTTATTTAAAATTTTTTAATTAATTCTCAAATTACAGAGAGATGCTGAGAGTGGTGAGTTTTCTGGTAGAATCGATATCTACCAGCGAATCCATCAGCGGGGGTCGGGAGAGTGGACGACGGGAAGTCAAGAACTTTTTGTAAGTTTTTTCAATTATTTTTTCATTCACAGTTTAATTTTTATTAAAAAATTAAAATAACTCTAATTTTAATTTTCAGGATCATATGACAAACATGAGATCCTAGCCTACCCCTAAGGGCTCGACCACATCCACAGATCATGAGATCCGTGATCAGGTGCTCGGTACAAGATCATGTTATGTTAGGGGTTTAAGGTATGGGATCACTGCTCCCTCATCCTTACGCTTATCTAGGATTGACATCCATTCTGCGTGTGAGGCTCAACTGATGGAGGTACAGAGACAGACTGTCGAAGATCGATAGTAGACTGTCATAGATCGACAGCAGGCTGAGCACCAAGCTCAGGAGTTGGCTACATGCGTCAACAAGTATTAGCAATTTCAGATCCAGATGATGGAGCAGATGGTGCAGATGGAGCAGACGATACAGCTGATGATGTAGCAGCAAACCAGTCTGAGCTCTGTCGAGCGCTCTCCGTCCCCAACTCGTTCTTCAGATGTCGATATTTGACAACTTATTGAGGTACTTTTTTTTAATTTCAAATCTTTTATAATTTTAATTTAATATAATAAAATAATAAAATTTATTTATCAATTTATTATGTAAAATTTATTATACAAATTTCTTATTTTTATTTTTTAATTTATAAAAAATATTATACATATAAATAAAAAATATATAATCATAAATTTTTTTAAAAAAATATGACTAAATTATCTGTGATGGAATTATTCTCAATGAAAAATTTATCACCAAAAATATTTTATTAACATAATTTAATTATTTAAAAATATATAATTAATAGTGATAAATTTTTTTTATCGTAAATAATTATTAGCAACGTAAATGTTCATCACAAATTGAATCATTTACGATATAATTTTTCATTACTATTATTATTCTATTTTATTTCTTAAAATTTTTTTTATTAAATTAATAGCGATGAAACTTTTTCATTGTAAAAAATATTTTTTGCGACATAAACTTTTAGTCGCTAAAATTTTGGAATTAATAGCGATGAAAATATTTTTATCGCTATTAATTTTTTATTTATTAGTGACGGTTTATTCATCGCAAATATCTTTTTTTACAATTAAATTTTTTCTTCTTCTATATGATGAAAAATATTCATCACAAATATCTTTTATTAGCGATAAAATTTTATTTTCATCATAAAATATTATCAATGATGCGATTATTGACGATGAAATATTAGCGATGAAAATTATATTGTTAATATTTATTAACGATGAAAATTGGTTATTAGCAACAAAAATTTTTCGTCGCTAATAACCTGTTTTGTTGTAGTGTAATTCATTTTTATCACTAATAATCTATTTTATTGTAGTGTAATCAAATTATCTAATCTACTCATATATCATATATGCAAAAATTTAGATCTAATCTAAATTATATCAAATTTGATTTTTATATTTGATCATAACTAAAATCAGATTATAACACATCTCATGCATTACTAAATCTTGATTTCAACTTTATATGCATATATGTTCATGTCATAACGAACCTTCGCTCTAATACCAATTGAAGAAAAATGTGGTGGTTTAGTGCATATATTTTTAAAATTTTACAGTGGAACATACATAGATTAAATAATTTAATCTACAATATATACATAGATTAAATCTAAAATTATTATACAAGATCTATGACATAAACTAATATGCATGTATGTAAATCTGAAATCTAAAATTCAGCAAACATAGATCACATCTATATCAAATTAGATCATATCTAAATTATAAATTGAGTTCAAAACTCTATACTTGAGTGTGGATAGTAGATCACCGTATTCGAAATCTATGATAGTTAATTTTTCATGATACTCAACAGTTGCACATGCATCCGATCTCTACGGGTATCCACATGAAGCTCTTATATTGATCGATCTCTCTGGGAGTGCTAGCTCATGAAGACACCTTACTATTAACTGATCTAAGAGAAATATGAAGAAGATAAAAAATAAGAAGATCCTCTCATTTTCTTCCTGGATCTACACATTAGATTTTTACGATAGAGATCAAGAGAAGAACCCTTTCTTCTCAATTTTTTTACGCACAAGAGAGAACCTTTCTTTCTTCCTTTCACACCTTCAAGAAAAAAAAATTTTCTATAATTTTTTATGATAAATATCAGATCTAATTTGATTTCTCATAAAGAAAATAACATAAAATCTTAAGCCCTAGAAGAACCCAAAAGGGAGATCCAAGAGAAGAACCATTTTTCTCTCTTATTCTTCCTTCTTTCTCCTTGATCTGGAGCCCTATGAAGCAAACACTCAATCAGATTTTTTTGATATTTTTTTTCTAAATTTTTATGTTAAAAATCAGATCCAATCTGATTTTTATCCTAGAAAAAAATAAAAAAAAAATTGGGAGAAGAACTCCTTCTTCTTCAAGATTGCACAAAAAAAAAAAAGACTTTTCTTCTTCTTTCTCTTCTTCTCGTTGGGAAGAATATTTCTTCCTTATTTTTCTACTGTAAAATTAGCAAGAGGAGCTCTCTTTGATGCCTAAAAACTAGTAAGCAAAGCTCTCATAAAATTCTTCAAAAGGGGTTGGAGAAGATGGCTGGGTGTGTGGGATTTGGGGCGTCCAACTCTTGGACGCCCCCTCCTTGTTTTTAGGCGACAAGAAGAGGGGGAGGGGCGTGTTATTTCTCATGGAAACACAAGAGGGCATGGCATCCTTGAGTGGGGCATGGGTTCTCATGGTGAAGAGGAGATGTGGCGTGGAGAAACTTAAATAGATGGGTGGTGTTGAGTTGGTTAAATCCTATTCCAAATAGGACTCATGATTCTTGATCCAACTCTAACTAATTCTCGGACCCAATCTGAACCAACTTAGAAATTAGTTATAACAAACTAACTAATTAGGTCCTAGTCTAATTATGAAACCAATTAGACCTTAATCCAATTAGAAAATTAGTTAGATTAAGACCTTATCAATCCAGGGACTAATTCTTTTCATCATTATGGATATCAGGGAAGCTATTGATTAATACGGCTTGATCCAATCAAGCTTATTATTCAATAGAGTTTGATCCAATCAAATCTAAATAAAATTCTATTGAATCTTACTCAATTCAAAATTTAATTTGCATTTCTGAGATTAATTGAAACAAGTCTTGTTATTCATTAGTGCTGCATCCAATCAATCTAAAACTAACCTAATTAAATCCAATTCAATTATATCTGATCCAATCTCCATTGCTCAATCAAATTGAGACAATCAAATTATTAATTAATTATTTTTTTAATTTATCAATTATTAGTAAATAATTTATTACAATATTTACACAAGATTCATCATCAGTCACATTGATAATTAAATCTTTCAATGATTCATAATCGTCGATCAGCCATTTGATCGGACAGACACTTCTATGTGTGTGACCCCATTGATTCGAACCTAAATCGGTAACATAAGAACAATTCCTATATCAATCGATGTAACCATCTAAGAATGGGATCTGACGTCTGGATAGGCTGAATATATGCCCAGCAATACTCTAGAACCTATGTGGATATAGTTACCGTATAATTCATCTCTTTGACTCTCGATGCTTAAGGACGACTTAAAGTTAAACTATTAATCATGGATGAGTGGTCCACATTGTGTCTCCACCTTAAAAATTTTGTGACTCCTCACTAGGATTATTTTGATCAAAATTTTACTGAATTGAAATACAGTGATGCATCATCTCCAATTTTACTTGGAGTGGTCAATTCCATCTTGACTCATACTCAGACTTCACAAGTACTTGACTGTACCCAGAAACCTTCCATCTTTGAATTAAAAATTTGGATAGTCCGACATCAAAGTACAGTGAGTTGTTTGCAAGTTACCGAGGCAGCCTCAGATCAGAGGGACACTTATATCCATATCCCATTAGAGCAACTCTTGACAGCAGAGTGCTTTAGAGGTGGTCACACTCAGTGAAACATACTCCTCCATTTCACCCATATGCCATATCTATGTTACCATACGCCTTGGTTAAGAGGACAACTAACTAATATGGTACACAATCACCTACACTCGATACAATTATCATCCTTGTAGCAATTGTATCATTTGATCGTGAGCAGGATTTAAGAACCACACGATAAAATCTCCTTTATTATTTTGAAAGTAGCTCTAAGGATTTCTTCATAACATATGAGTTCTATTTAGAAATATGTATTTCTTATGATGAATCTGTCAGATAATATTTATTATTTTATAATTCATATACATATATGGAGCACAATCATCTACAACCTAGATGATTGATTTTAGAATATATTTTCTAACACCCACTCCGACAATCATCACTACGACCTGATGGGCCCAGCGACAAGGAGGAAAGCTGTGGAATCGCTTAGTGGTCCCACAAAAAAGAACCGAAGCTTTCTCAGGGAACAAAACCAAGAGCAGCTCTGACGGCCACCGCCATGCTTTCGTAGAAGTTTTCAATACCTCCCAATCCAAAGTGAGATGCTACAAGGTGAGCTCCTCTCTAGCGCACTCCTTTAAGGTGAACTTCGGTCATGTGGAGGCACAAGAGGGCGACACTCGGAACGAGTGACTGATGACGATACTCCGACAATCACAAAGGCGGCATCTTGGAGAAACAATTGGATGATCTCAGCCATGAGCAACGGGAGGCCCCATTTATGAAGAAGCCATCTCCTAGCTCCTCCAACTACCTCCTTTAACACGAGACATGCATCACCAGGGGAGAGGCCTTAGAAGCTGTGTTGCCAGGAAATGAAGCATCAGTTGTCCCTTTCAATACATCACCATCATCGAAGAGACATCCACCATTGAACGCCCGAAGAGTATGGCTCGCTAGTGCACAATCTTTGGAGGGAGACCCAGTCCTAGCACGAGTCCCCAAGAAAAACTAGGAAAGAGTGTTTGACGTCATCCCAAACACTGCATGGAATATTCGGGTACTCATCCGAACATTAGCAAATGGATTGGCCATTCGAACGATTGGAGGGATACGGACCGAACCCCCACATGTTCGAACATCGATTCGCTAGTCGCCGAAGACATGAAACTATTCGATCTCCTAGACGGAACCTCCTGCGGGTGAAGGTCTCGATGGCAACCTAGGAACGAGTGATGATTTCCTAAGGAGATCCAACTAATTTATAGACCTATCCGACAATAGAGATCGGACATACCCTGAAGACAGTAACCCAACGGTTCTACAATGATGTGGTTTTGTAAACTTCGAAAAAAGCAATGACTATAAAGGAGAGCTCATCTACAGGAGAGGTGTATGCCAAAGTCCTTTTCATTTATTCTAATATTTACAAAGGCACCGTACTAAAAAAGAAAAAGAAAGAAAAGATAGAAACAAAGAAAATGAGGAGGGCAAAATCTTCATCTGAGAAAAATGCACCGACCTCCTCATTGCTGTTCCCTGGATAGAGGTGGTGCAAGTTCAGCTGCGGCATCATGTAATTTATATGGATCTTGCAATTCTGAAAGCGTTGGATAAACTCAATGGTCAAAGCATCAAGAAGCTCCCCCTTGAAGGCCTTTGAGGCCTTGTACTCCAAGACGTGGTAGAGTCATGCCTCGGCAAAGGCATCAGCAGCAATGCCCTAGTGGGCGGTCTCCCAGGAGTGGAGGACCCCTCGTTTGGGGCCCTCGAAGGAGGCGGCGCCCGACTCGGGCCCGAAGGCAGCTTCGATGAGGCGGCCTTCATCCTCTTAGGCAAAGATCTTCTCCTCAAATACTCAGCTTTCTTCTTCACCACTTCCTTCACCAGTCGTGATGACAACTTCATCACTTCAAGTTATCAAGTGGAAGACTAGCGAAAGCTCTCCGATGAATGCATCTGCTTCAAGAAGGCAGCCTATTTATACAGATTTCAAGCAGTGCATGCACGGCCAACTAACAACTAGGGAGCACCATGCATCTGGCTCTGAAATGTCAATCGCCATAGACATTGACTGCATGCTTTCATTACCAAGGAGTAGCCAGTGAAGCATTTTGAAACCCACCTCAATCCACCACGTGGCAATTCAGAATTGGCCTAGGACAAATCCCCAGCTCATTCTCCTGGAAAATCCCGTCTGCCATTATGGTGGAGGGAATTACGAGGTGCTTTGCGAATGAATGCTTTGGTTCCTAATGGGCAAACCCACGAACCAACCTTGACTGAAATGATGCCCGCCTCCATAGCTCCTTGGGCTTGTTTGAGAGAGACTTCGGATTTGTCCCAATCCAGAGCAATTATTACCTCAGAGGACCTTCGAGAGCCAACACCTCAATGTTCAAGAAGATGTCCAATGACTCCAATGTCACTCGAAAATCCTCGACGAGATCCGAGGTCACCTCGACAAGATCCGAGGTGAAAGAAGTTGGCTCGACGTCAATAAAGATCCGATCACAATGAGTTCCACGGCCACCCTCAGGATCACGATCGAGGAGGTCACCAGCCCTAATTCCGTCCCAAGGATATCACTATGAGCAGTGAGCGGTTGCCGGACCCAGGAGCGCCCGATGGTCATAAGGTAGACTAAAAGGCCATCCCAATGACTACTCAGAGATGATCGATGACTTCCTGCATATCAGGTGGGTTTATCTTCCCCAGCCACATCGATGAAGCCTCACATGATGAGGAGACATGCTTCACCATGCCACCTCAGGGATGGATCAATGAACTACTTCCGAGAATTGATCCTTCGAACTGAAAAGTGGGGGGCAAGTGTTGGACCATATTTTGTCCATCTGATGATGTGGCAAGTGTATGGCCATGCGACCTGGCCATAGAGACCGCACGATCTGAGCGACATCGTGCAGCCCCTTCGGCAGCTCCATAGACCTCGACTACAATCTGATCACCCGGATAAGATCGGCAACTCAGAGATGTCTACATCATCAGGCTAATATCGACCTCGCTCGATCTCCGCCTGGGTCCCTTATGAGATTCATTGAAGCTTCGAAGTGTCTCTGGTGCGTAAAGGATCTCGATCTGACAGTCGATGATGTTGGCAGCCTTTTTTCACTAGTGGAGGATCGATTCTGTCAGGATCGACTGACACCCACTATCTTTGACCCTCTGACGGCCACTTCTCCGACGAGCATGGACCTGTAACCTAATAGGTTTCCTCTCATAAAAAGAGAGAAAAGCCAACATCACGAGAACCGCTCCTTTCTTTAGCTCTGGCCACTCACCTCATATTGCTCTCCCTCTTCGACCATGACTAAAGCATCGGAGGGTCCCCCATCGGAGAACCGCTCATCAGTTTCTCCATCATATGGATTTTTCTTGCAGGTATCTAGAGGCCAAGCTTGACATCCCCTACTCTAGCCTAGTGGTGCCTTGTCATGTCGCCCATGTCACATCCTTTGATTGGAAAGGAGTAGCAACAATTGTTATTCAAATTTGATTAAAAATTTTAAATAAAAAAAATTACTATTAACTATGATAGGCCAGTTGATAACTTTTATTGTTTTGAAGGAGAAAAAGTTAACTTCCTTGGATAGTGTGTTAACTTTGTTATTAGATGGTGTAAGGTATATGTGGTAAAACTATTCTGGTCAATAATTTTTCTTGTGTTGAGAAGATGGAATAGGAATAATATTTTTTTCAGATAAGTTTTGATTAATTTGGATGAATCATATTTTATTCGAATAACTTCCAGTTATGTTGCGGAATGAAAATTTTTGAAATAAATGATAATTTTTTTTTATAAAATGCTGGAGAAAAAGATAGAAATAAGTTAATATAATAAAATTTATCCTTTATTCAGCCGCTGAATAGAATTTTCTGGTCTAACACATAACAAGGCGCTTTATTTATATAAATTTATCCCATGGATAGTTTTGGCTGTTTGCGAGGTTTTTTTGATAAAATGTCATCCAAAATAGAGATAATTAATTCTTACACTGCATGCAAGCAGTCAATCACGGCCGCTGGTTTTTATGAAATTGGATTGAAATATATGCTTGCTTAATAGGGCCTATAGAAACTAGCAGCTATTATTCGCCGATTGTACGGCCTCATGATGCATACAGTATAAATAATAATGTCTCTCAGAATACCACCTAATTTGGATATATATAAATTTATGGCACTTGACAACTGCTCCATGTAGTATTACTCAAATTAAGGTGGCGCAATGTGTAATCAATTGGTGGTCCATCAATTGAAGAATTACTTGAAGTAATATTTTTGAATTGCTTAGTAAATTAAGGAAGATCTTTTCGTTTATTTTTCTTTTTAACCTCAAAAATTATAGCTAGCATTTTGATGATTTAGTTTTTGCCTCCACTTTCATAATTTTTTTTTTATAATTAGAGAATGCTAATCTTATTGAATATGAGTTCTTTATATCCTTCATGCAAACAACCCATAGGAGTCAAGTGTCATTTCAATTTACTTGAGTATGATTTCATAAGAATATGTTTAGCAACCAGAGACCCGGAGTTAAGACCTCGGAAAGGATGCATTTTAAAATATTTGGCTTAGATGATTATGGAGTTCTTGAACATTGAATGCCTTTTTTCTCATTTTCTGTAACAAATATAAAGTCAAGGGTTTTGTGCCATTGTTTGGTATATGCTCACCGTATTTTGAAAGTCCTTGGTTTACCTATTATTGATGAGTATGCTATTTCAGCTTGCATGATTTTAGGACTTTAATTCAATTCTTTTACTTTAACTATCTATCATAAAATAGTGATAAGCTTTCTTTTAAACCATTCAAAAAGAAAACTCCATTATTGTTCTAGGAGACTGGGAAAGCTCATCACTCTTTGCGATGCCCCCTCTCCCCCTTCTTTCTCTCAATACCGAAAAAAAAAATGTGGTGTGGCAATACCAAGGTTCTATTCATGAGACTCGCATAAGTAGAGGCTGGTGGGATGCTAAGCAGCGCAGCCAACTAGCTGTCAGGTGTGGATGGCTGTGCAGCGGATTAGTCGTGCACCGTGGATGCGTCCCACGGCAAATTTTTCTATTACATTGTTTCTCAAAATTTATTTTTTATAAATAAATATTATAAAAAAATTAATCAATTTTTTTATAAATTAATTTACGCATATAGCCATATTTTTCGGGATGAACGAGTTAATTTTTCATGAATAGTATTTATCCATAAAATAAAAAAAAATCTTTCCCATTTAAAAGGTGATTAAATCATTTTTTCATCAACTGAAAAAAAAAAAAAATTCATTCTTAATATATCTTTAACCTTATAATAATAATAATAATAATAATAATAATAATAATAATAATAATAATAATAATATAATATATAATAATATATATAATATATTACAATATACTATAGTATATTATAATAATATAATATATTAATATATTATAATTTAATAATATAATAATATAATATCATATTATATTATTATATATAATAATATTTATATAATAGTATAATAATAATATAATAATATGATATATTTTATATTATATTATTATAATATAATATAATAAAAATTTTCTAAGATGCTTAATAAAGGATGAAGGAGATTTCAACTTCAGAGCACTCGAGCCGACTCTGGTATGCCCAAAATAAGATCCACACAATCCTCAGGCTACCCCTAACACATATCAAGTTGACTAATGTGAAACTTGAGTTGACCCCAATAGAATAAAAGTTAATCCCAAAATAGTCTCGGGATGCTAGATAGAGAGTTGTAAAAATAAGTCTTTTCAAGAGTTCATCCCAATAAATTTCAAGTTGATCCCAACAAAACAAGAGTCAAACTCAGAATAGTTTCAGGGTGCCAGATAGAGAGTTATAAAAATAAATCTTTTTAAGAGTCCACCACAGTATATTTCGTGTCAATCCCATAATCCTTGAGCTGACTCTAAAGAAGTCGGCCCCTAAGTAGTTTCACAGTGAAGGCAAAGAGCAAAGAAAATTGATTAGTTTTCGAATCGATCTTGGTACTTTATGAGTCAACCCTAATGGTAGCCAAGTTGACTCTTGAATGGCCACAGTCAAAAAATAGAGAGCAATCTTGAGACATAGTGCTTCATTAGTTGACTCCTGAAAAAATCGAATCGATCCTTGAATATTATGAGTCGACTCCTCCACTTTTGACAGCCGGTTGGTTTTGTAAAACTTTAATGGCTAGAAAAAGGCTCCAATGACTATTTTAAGTCCTCCAATAGCTATTTTGTCTTTTTTAATTATTTTTTGGAGGTATTTAAGCAAGAAATTTAATTGAAAAGCAAGGAGGAAAAAAAAAAAAAATATTCAAGCATATCCAAGAAAAGAAAAGATAATTAAGCAAAAAAGAAGAAATAGGGTAAACCTTGAGAGCATTCAATTCCACCTTCAAATTAAAAAGAAAATATCTAGAAGAGAGAGAGCTTGAGTGCATCTATTGTGCGACTAACAAGTTGAGCTATTGTTCAAAGCTTTCCTTTGAGTATCACTCAAGCAATCAAGGAGGTCATTGCATTCAATAGCATTCACCTACAACTTCCTTGAGCTTCAAAAATTTTTTATTTTTAAGCTTTAAATTGTTCATTTATTGTATTCTTTGTATTGTAACAAATTTTTTTGGAAAAAAAAATTGGAGATTTAGGCTGGTCCAAGCTTGTAATTGGACGGTTATATTTGATTAAATTGAGTGAAACTTAATTGGAAGATTTTGGCTAGTGAGTATGTGCAAAATCAATTGGGATGATTATAATCCTGATCAAAATAATCGGACTGTAATTTTGATAATTATAATGAAATTATCGAATAAGAAGATTTGGGAAGTGGATGTAATTGCTGGACTCTGCATTGAACCACTATAAATTTTATGTTTATGATTATGGGTTGATTTTTTTTTTACTTATTTTTTTTTTTATTATTATTTTATATTTAAAATCACCGCATCAAATAGTTATACAAGAGTTTAGCATATATACTTATTGTAATTGTTAAAATTTTCTCCTCTTTTGGATTGCTTCTCGGCAACAATCCTCTTCATATTATTATTTTGCAATTATGATTCTGTATTGTGCACGCATACTATTGGAATTTTAATTCCCCTTTGAAAAGGTTCAAAAGTTTGGGTAGAATTTTTTTTTTTTGAAAAAATCTAAATTTTTTAAATTTATTTTAAAAAATTCCACATCAGATAATTAAATGCAAGTACATTTATATTTATTGATGTCCAGTGACCATACACGTTTGCTTGCTCGATTGGCTCAGCTCGACCAGTCTTGTTGTGCACATGTGTCATGGCATGCGCGCTTGCATGTGCCTGTGCATGATTGGTGTATTTTGCCACATGTCCCAATCATATTTAATGCATATAACTCGGTATTCATATCATAAGCAGTATGGATTTCAAAATGCTGATTTTAGATTTGAATTTGAGTTAGGCTGACTCTCGGCTGACCTGTGCATTGCAATGTACACCTTATGGATCTTATTGGGCGCATGATGTTGGGCTTTTACGAGGCACCCCCTCGAGTAGATCATTAAGGTCTTTATTGCAAGTAGGAGAAATTCTTTGTATGCCACCTATAGTATAGAAAATTTGATATAGAATACACTGTTTCGTCTGATTGAACTATGCGGCCACTATTTTTCAATGCGCATTTAATGTCTGCAGTTATATTTTTTCATTTGAAATTTTGAATGACGAAAATACTTATTTCTTTTTGAAAAAATTATGACATTCTATGCCGATATTATGATATCCTGCATTGAAATTATGATTTTATGTATAGGATATTATAATTTTTTCACAAAATATCATAAAGAGAGAAGGATATTTTTGTCATTGAAAAATTTTATATAAATTTTTCATTATAAAATTTTCAATGATGAAAATATCTCTATCAAAATTATGACATCTTGTGCAGGAAGTCATAATTTTAACACAAGATGTCATAATATCGACATAGAATGTCATAATTTTTTTAGAAGAGAAGGGGTATTTTCATCATTTAAAATTTCAAACGAAAAAGTAGAATTGCGAGTATTAAATATGTATTGGAAAATGATGGCCACGTGGTCCAATCGAATGAGGCGGTATACTCCACATTGGATTTTCTACACCACAAGCGGTGTACAAAGAATTTCACTTGCAAGTAGAGCTGATCATGAGATGGGTCTCGAACCAAAACTCTATTTATTTTAAAGCAGGCTTTGGATCAGGTCTATATAAAATTTGACATTTTTTGAGTCGAAATCTGACCCATGATAAGGTCTAGTTGCAAGACTATTGAGCTTTAGATCTTGGGTCTCAAGTATTGTTGGGCTATACTTTATCCACCTAATGATGTGTCCAATGCACAAAAACATGGCAGGCACGTGCCCCCGCAACCTGACCACCTAGACCGCACAGCCCAAGCAGCGGTGCAAGGCCCCTTTTGCAGCTTATAGGCTTCGATCTCAATCCGATCATCTTGGTAAGACCGACGGTTCGATGAGATCCACATCGTTGGTGTGACTGTTGCCTTTACTCAACCTCCGCCCCAGCCTTAAGCGAGTCCCGTCGAAGCTTCGAAGGGCCTCTGATGTGTGGAACATCCTGATCTGACGAACGGCAGCATTGGCAGCCTTTTCCTACTCACAGATGGCTGATCCTGTTAGGAGCGGCTGACACCCATTACTCTGACCTTCTGATGGCCACTCCTTCGATGGATGGTGACCTGACACCCGATAAGCCTCCCCTTGTAAAAGGGGGGCCTGGATCGACACACAGAGGGTCTCTTTTTTCTCCCTTGGTTCTCTCTCTCACACCCAGGCTCTTGCTGCCAATCTCCTGCTATTCTCCTTCTCCGACTCTGATACTGACTTGATCGTTGGAGGGTCCCCTATCGGAGAACCCCTCACTGGTTCCTTCAGCATGCAGACTTTTCCTTGCAGGAATCTGAGGACTGATTTCGATGTCCCTCGCTCCATCCTGGCGGCCACCTCATCGCGATGCCCGCACCACATTACCCCCTAAGCTGGAGAGGAGCAGCAACAGAATGGTGCTAGCGGAAGGACAAGCATCATACATCCCATTTTTGCAAGGAAACAGCAAGAGTCCAGTGAAAGAACCACCTCACCACGTCGTGCCAACAGTTCTCATCGCACAGTGACTCCAAATGGATGGAAGGCCGGGGGGCAAGCTCCTCGACAGCCTACCATCGTCCGTTCGGATCTCATCACTGCTCTGACAAAATGAGTCCAAACGCTTGCGACCGTTGCACAACAGCTGCAGCTCCATGGTGTAAAGGGAACACAGGTTCCACTGGCGACTCCATTTTGACAGAATTATCCTAAGCAGAGCAAGTCGAGTGAGTGTGAAGGCTGATGGATGAAGCCCAGACTCCACACTGGCAACTGTCATCAGCAAGACTGATTGCTGGAGTTCCCTAGGAAGGGCTCCACCCTAACGACCTCCACGCACTAACATTGCTCTTGACATGGGAGCAGGCTTGAGAGGAAGGTCTGGGAACTGGAAAGGCAGATCGGCAGATTTTAGGGTGCTACCGGCTAGCAGAAAAATAGCATTGATTTTAACACCCAGCCTCCACTCTCTCGAGAAACCTCAAGTAAGCTGAACCTTGAATCGGCTCAAAATGCTATCGGTCAAATTGCATGGCGCACCAATTGATCTCTTGGGTAACTGAGAAGGTTGTGATGGGCAGAGCAGTATGTTGGGCAGAGGGAAGCTAGACTACCAGGCGAGCAGAGATGCGTGCAGGAGTGCATGCGCACACATTTTTTGCCAAAGTGAAATCCTTCCAACCGCAAGAGGCATTCGAGTCTCGAAGCCTGTGTCGATGCCCCAGCGACTATGCCAGACTGGAGCTGACATAGATTCGATGCTGCTTTTTGCCTCAGGACAAGCGAAGCGAGAGCATCATTGATCATGAAGATCATCTCTGACATCAATTTGATGCCGCTCCTTACTTCAAGACAAGTGAAGCGAGAGCATTGTCAACCACGAAGATCGTCTCTGACATTGGTCCGATGCCCCGCTTCTTGCCCCAGGGCAAGCGAAGCGAGAGCATCATTGACTGCGAAGATCATTTCCAACATCGGTCCAATGCCGCTCCTTACCACAGGGCAAGTGAAGTGAGAGCATCGTCGACTGTGAAGATCATCTTTGACATCGTTTCGATGCTGCTCCTTGCCCCAGGGCAAGTGAAGCGAGAGTATTGTCGACCATGAAGATTGTCTGCAACATTAGTCCGATGCCCTTTCTTGCTTACAGGCAAGTGAAACGAGAGCATCATCGGTAGTAGCAATCGCCACCGACCTCACCCGATGTCTTAGCTTATCAGTGGGCGAGTCATGAAAGTGCATTGTTGGAATGAAACAATGTCATCCTAGGCCTATGTATGGGCAAGCCACCCATGGATGGATGGGCCGAAGACCTCCTAGGTGCTAAATGAGCCACAACGACAGCGAAGGTGTAGAAGTTGAAAAGAGGGCATTCGATGGAATAAAGAAAATAAATGGAAAGATTTTATTCCTTGTGAGCCAAGTTTTTATTACAAAAATGACAATGAAAAAAAAGAGAGAAGAGAGAAGAAAGATCATCATAAAGAGGAGCAATGCCGAAGGTTTGGCTAACGAGCCACACCGATTGATCCAAGTCATGCTAAAAGGTCACACAGGGTGCCTATGCGAGGTCCCCATGCACGGATCCTCCCATCGACAAAGGTCGTAGTCCTCTCGAAAGATGTATCAATAGCCAGATGGCCATCTTTCTCAGTAGTATATACTCCGTGGATGCCAGAGACTGTCATTGAAGTCATCTCAGTGAGGAGGAAGAAGGTGTCCCCTAGAAAAGTCAAAGACCCCTTCTTCGGGCACTGTGCGGGAGTAATCCCCCAAGGCCGCAAGCCCGAGCTCTCCAACAATGAGATGGTAATTTTCAATACCTTCCATGTCAAGCCAAGGCTTGTGTAGCGATGCGCCCCCTGAAAACGGCCGGCAACAATCTGACTGGAGGAACGAGCGATCCCGACTAGGAGGACAAGCTTCCCCACCTATGTAAGAGATGTTTGCTACTTGCCAATGGCGAGAGAGTTTGGTCCACCATGCCATGAAGGATTACAGACAAATTTCATCCCAGGATGGCGGTAGGTCCTCTCTATAAAGAGGGCCAGTGTCAAACACTATTCAACAATTCCTATTGACCGACGACAAGTGTCAGCCATGGAGTGGTTATCAAGATCGCCTCGATCGTCGACCTAGAATCTGGATCCTGCACCTTTGCAGAGCCAGCCTTCATTTCCAAGGCATGCAGTAATAAAAGCATGGCATCCCATGAAGCAGCTTTTCAGAAGAGACCTTTTGAAACTCTCAAGGTACATCGAAAAGATAGGATGGAGCAAGTCATCGATCGCGACATGATTAACACCCTAGATGTCCACGAAGTCCAAGCGTGGCCATAACCGCTACAAACTTCGATGATTTGCTACAGTAGCCAAAGATCGATGATGGCCCCTTCTCCAAATGATGGAGAGAAGACGAGCCGTCAACCGACCATGTGGTGCATCTTAATGCTGCCACGCCCGAGGTCTTATGTCTTAATGAGTCCGTCGCTGTGACAATGGGGTGACAAAGATTTGAATATGAGTACCTAGTTTTCTCCCCCGATGGAAACTTTCTGAAAGGTCAAACTGACCTCTTAACCTGAGCTCAAAGGCACGCTCGGGCTAGGGGAGGCAAAACAAGATCGTCAGAAAGGGGAAGGGAGGAAGAATGGTGACAAAGAGAGCTCTATGACGATGATCACGGAACTCCCGATGAAAGAGGAGAAGATCACCCTAAACATAAGAGGGGGAAGAATCCTCTACACTGCCTCGATGACAGACTGCATAAACAAATGGGTTAGAGACAAATGACAATCTCAAATCATTGGAGTTAGGGAACGAGATCGGACAATATTGCACTGGTTGCAAGCATCAGACCCCCATAACACCCACACCGAAGCTGATGACTCCTGATCAAAAATCACTACCCTTGAACTGACTTGGAGCTAGAGCACACTATGAGAACTGTGATCGAAAACATGCCAGATCACCCAAAGGGGATAATCAGACCAGGAGCATATGCACTGATGACTTCAAATGGCAGCTGACTATACCAGATCTGATACTCTATCACTGGGACAAGATCGAAGACCACGAGAAGTCTCGTGCGACTTTCTAATGGTAGGAAGTGGCTTCAAGCAAATTTAAGTGTCATCCCAGATCAAGATTTCTTAATGATATCGGACGATTACAAAAGATACAAGCAACAGAATGTGCATTTTATTAAAAAAAGAAGGTCTTACTACAAAATGACTTAGAACAAATGAAGTCCATTACAACAAAAGAAGAAGAGGAATGAGCCCTGCTATTGTCGGAGCCCCCATCAAATCGGTACCATAGAAATTGCAAGACTCGACGATGTCAGTCTCACTGTCCATCGCAGCACACTCGCCTTCATGATGCACTTCTCTAGAGGGATGGAAGACAATGTGGCTACTAAAGAGGGTCATGTGGCTCTAGGAGCTGACCAGGAATCTCTCGTGGAGTGGCATCCTAAGCCAACCTCGACGGCCTCCACCATGGACCGGCGGGTGCAGTGGTGAAAGAAAAAAATGGCAAACCACTCTAGAGTCCCTTCGAAGAGAGGTCGGAGCCCTCCCAGGGAACGACACCAAGAGCATCTCCGACGGCCACCGTTGTGCTTCCGTAAAAATTTCCAACACCTCCTAAGCTAAAGCAAGACATCACCCGACGCTCTCCCCTCTAGCATTCTCCTTCGAGGCAAACTTCGAGATAAACATGGAGACACAAAAGAACTGCACTTAATGCGAACAAATAATGACAGCACTTCGATGACCGGAAAGGCAACATTCCAAAAGCAAAGACAGACGATTTCAGCTACAAGCAATGGGAGGCTCCATTTATAGAAGAATCATCCCGAATCATCCCTTAATACCTCCAACAACCCCACTAATACGGGGCACACATCATCAGAGGAGTGGACTCGACAGTCATACCGTTAAAGATCGGAATGTCACACGACCCTTTCTTTGCATCCCCATCTACACACATGCATCTAGCATCAAATACCCAAAGAGTATGGCTCACCGACACAGCCTTTGGGAGAAGATCCAGTCCTAGCATGAATAGTGTTCGATTCTAACACTGAACATTAGCGAATGGATTAGCTGACCGAACCCTTGGAGACACATCGATCAAGGCATCGAGAATTCAAAATGGGGTTTGGCATGGTGCCAAAAAATAGGAGGCTATCCGAAGTCGAAACAGGACCCCCCATTGATGGAGGCTCCTGACAACAACCTAAAGACAAGTTATGATTTTCTAGAGGGACGTACCTAATCTATAGGAACCCTCGATGATGAAAATTAGGCATTTTCCAAAGGCAGCAATCTGATGACTTCGAAGTCTTATTGCATTGAAAGCTCTGAAAGGAACCACAATCTTAAGGGAGAACACATCCATGAGAGAGGTGTTGAGAAAAATATCTCAAGATTCGATCCATAATAAGCTAAAAATGAGGTACAGAATGAAAAACAGAATCCAACGAGCCCAAAATAGTCCAAATGAAAGAAATACGTATGAGAAAAAGCCAGCGGCAAGCTAGTATAGCCCATGGGCCGTCGGAGGGGCCTATAAGCCAATGCAAGCCAGCAGTGCACAGGCCAGCTGCAAGCGCGTGCGAGCACGGCCCAGTGCGCGGCCCCAACCCAGTGCAGGCATGCACGAGCAGACCCAGTGGGGGCGCATGGGGGAGAGGGCCATGTGATGCGGTCTATGATGGACCAATGGTCCACGGTGCAGATGGTGCGATCCACGCATGATTGAGCATGATCCAACGATCCAAATCAACATCGGTGAAGATCTAACGACCCAAATTGGTCCCGAGTTTGATCAGGAACCTAGGATGTCTGATTGTGCGATCGAATGGCTCTAATTCGATTCAATCATGATCGGACGGTCTAGAAAGATTTTAGGATTTGATTTGAACTCTATATCTTAATAAAATACTATTTTAAAATTTTTGGAGGCTATATAATTTTGATTGATGAGCCATTTATTATGGAGGATAGCTGGTGACGTTCTGATCGTACAGAGAGGCTTCTTGAGAGATTTTAGAGAGTTTTTGTGAGGATTTTAAAATTTTTTGTTGAGAGATCTTTGTACAAGGATTGAGTGGTGAGTTTCTCTTATATTTGTTTGATTTTTTTTCTCTCATAGTAAAGCTTGTACGTCTCATGGAGGTAGACTTATGGTCAATCTACGTTATCTTAATTTGTTTATAGTATTTTTTTTCTTTTTTTTTTCCCAACAAGTGGTATCATATCACAATAATTGGTATCGGAGCCTAGTTACCGTGAAGAAGTGGTACTAGATGATCCAGACAGAGATTGTTGGGACCGCAACCCCTAACCAACTTTCTAAAAGATAATTGCCTAATAGAAGGGGGATTTATTAGCATTTATCCTCCTAAGCTGATCCGCATCAAGCCAGATCGATCTCAAGCGATAGGCTGGGTGGTCAACTTCATTTAATTCCTATCAATCCACAAGATTTGTTCCCACATCATCAGTCATCCTCCAACTAGCAACCCCTCTCTGAGTCCCCCACCAGGTGTGCGCTGGTACCTACATAATAATCTTCGCCCCGCCCCCCCAACAACATTCGGGGGGCCTATGGGATTTTGAACTTGCAACCTCGCTCGCTCTGATACCACATATTAGACCTTAGCCCCTAACCCACCTTTCAAAAGATGATTGCCTAATAGAAAGGGGGTTTATTAGTCTTTATCCACAAGGTACCCCTGAACCGACCCACATCAAGCCAAATTGATCTCAAGCGACAGGTTGGGTGGTCAATCTCACTTAATCTCCACCAATCCACAAGACTTGTTGCCATATCATCAGCCACCCTCTGGCTATCATCAGCCATCCTCCGATTGGCAATCCCTCTCTGGATCCTTTATCGGATGTACGCTAGTACATGCACAACAGAGATGGTTTGATCGAGATAGGAGATGGAGAAAATAAGCACAATCAAAGTGGAGATCCATCGGTTCGATGGAAAGAGTAATTTCTCTTTGTGGCAAGCGAGGGTGAAGGACATGCTCATCCAACATAACATAGATGGATCGATGTTCTCTTGTATGAGAAGAAGCCAGTGACCATGGAGGAAAAAATGTAGGAGTGGCTACAGATACAGATGGTGAGTACCATCTGCTTATACCTAATAGATGAGATGGTGATTCATGTACTTGGTGAGACTTCTCTGATGGTACAGTGGTCGAAGCTCAAGAAGTTGTACATAGTGAAGTTTCTCACTAATACTCTCTTCCTATGGACATAATTCTACCAACTGAGGATAGATGAAAGACAGAGCATGCAGGAGCATCTCAGCCACTTTCAGAAGATTCTCACCAATCTTCTCAGTGTAGGTGAGAAGATTGAGGAGAAGATCAGGGCATTGATCTTGCTAGCATTGCTTCTCCCTTCGTATGAGTCCTTGGTGACTGCTCTTCTAGTGAAGAAGAGTACTATCAAGATGGATGAGGTCACCGCAGTGATTCTCTAAAATGAGATTTTCAAGTGGAAGAACCAAGCTTCGAGCTCAGATGGTGGCAGCTCAGTTTGGACGATTTTTGGAGGAACAGGTGGAAGCAGATGGAGTGATGGAGGATTGCGAGGAGGATAATCCAGGTCCAAGACAAGGGACCCCAACAAGATCAGATGTTACCAATATGATGAGTTAGGGTATCATGTCAGAGATTGCCCTCAACTCAGAGATCGAAAGAAGGCTACTACAGCGACGGTCAGTAGCAAGTCAGAGGATGATGTCCTGTTGATATTTGATGAGGTATCTACTTCTTTTCAGTAATAAATTTTAAATTTTGCATGCACCTATCATGTATGTTGTAAAGAAGAGCTGTTTGACTCTCTGGAGAGCAGTGAGGGCACTGTTCACCTATTGAATGGATCGAGCTGTGCAATCAAAGGCACCGAAATGATCAATTGAAGGACACATGATGGTGTAGTAAGAAGATTAGGAGAGGTCTGATATATATCTAAATTCAAATAGAATCTTATCTCACTGAGCAGATTGGATTCAAATGGCTATAAGTGGATAGCTGGTGATAGAATCCTAAAAGTTATGCATGGCGATAGGATGATATTGGAGGGAAAGAAGAGGATAAAAGGATATTACTATCTGACAAAAAGTCGAGTGCGAGGTGGAGCTTCAAGAGCTAGGGGGAGTCCAGTGTGAGGTGGAGCTCCAGAAAGAGGTGGATCGAGTACGAGATGCGAGACTTGGGAGGACAAGAAGCGACGTCGTAAAGTGATGTTCCTATTACTGTGGAGACTTTCTTGAGTAGATTTTTGGTCAGAATGGATACAGCTCATGATGGAGGTGGGATCCAGCAGCTTGGCTCAACTCCCATATTTGCCTATCCATGAGACAGCAGGCATGTCCTAGGATGTGGGGGCAAGACGGATCACAGACTCTCAAAAATAGATAGAGGCCAAACATCGAGTCGAGGTAGATATTGTTGAGAAAAATATCTTGAGATTCAG
Organism: Elaeis guineensis; assembly: GCF_000442705.2. NCBI lineage: Eukaryota > Viridiplantae > Streptophyta > Magnoliopsida > Arecales > Arecaceae > Elaeis > Elaeis guineensis. Next base: position 95,583,539 of record NC_026001.2, on the reverse strand, counting down.
TCTATAATAAGTCCAAAACAACATCCAAATTAAAAAATAAAATTTAACGAGCTTAAGAACAGCCCAAACAGAGTTCAAACAGAAGAGACATGCATGAGAGAAGACCAGTAGTAGGCTAGTACAATCCACAAGTCATCGAAGGAGCCCATGGGTCGGTGCAAGTGGGCAGTATGTGGGCACAGCCCAGCACGTGGCCCCGACCCAGTGGGTGAACGTGGGGGAGAGGGCCATGTGACACGGTCCACCATGAACCGACAGTCCATGGTGTAGATGGTGTAATCCACGTGCGATCCGATGGCCAAAATCAGCATCGATAAAGGTTTGATGGCCCAGATTGATTTCAAGTTCGATCAAGAGCCTGGGATGTCTGATTGCATGATCGGACGGCTCTGGTTCGAGCCGATTACAATTAGACGGTCCAGAAGAATTCTAGGATTTGATTTGAGCTTGGTATCCTAGTGAAATACTATTTTAGAATTTTTGGAAGCTATATAACTTTGATTGACGAGCCATTTATTATGGAAGATAGCTGGTGACGTTCTGATCATGCAGAGGTTTCAAAGAGCATTTGTAATTTGAAACTTCTTGTTGAAAGATCTTTGTACAAGGGTTGAGGGGTGAGTTTCTCTTATATTTGTTTGATTTTCTTTCTTTCATAGTGAAGCTTGCACGCCCCGTAGAGGTAGGCTTGAGGCCAATCCATATTATCTTGATTTATTTATGATATTTTTTTCTCTCTTTCTTCTTTCTTTCTTTCCTAACAAGTGATATCAAACCACAACAAGAGGTACATACAAAAACTCTTTCATTTAATTTAATGATTACAAAATGGTACCAGAGAGGCACCTTACAAAACCAAGAAGGGAGAAAAATAAGGAAAAATAGCAGAAGCAAAGGGAATGAGGAGGACCTAGTCCTCATCCGAGATAAACATCCTGAACTCCTCATCATTGTTCCTAGGATGGAGGTGGCGTAGGTCCAACGTTGGCACCATCTGCTTCAGTCGAGCCTTGCAGTCTTCAAACCCCCGGATGAAGCCAGCGACAAAGGTATCCAAGAGTTCCCCTCTAAAGGCCTCAGAGGCCTTATACTTCGTGACACAGCAGAGCCTCACCTCCTTGAAGGCCTCAGTGGAAGTCCTTGGGCAGGCCATCCACCCGAAAGTGGAGGACACCTCACTGAGGGCCCTCAGAGGAATCGGTGGTGGCCCAGGCGATGCAACCCTCTGCTTCTTTGGTGGAGGCCTCTCCTTCACCACCATCTTCTTCATAGCTTCTTTCACAAACCGCGGTGATGGCTCCATTACAATGAGTTGTCAAAGGGAAGGCTTGAACTCTCCGACGGATGCATCCACTACAAATGGCAACACTCTATTTATACAACTCTCAAGCAGCGCATGCCCAACTGTTCAGCGATTGGGTCATGCCGCACGTCTGGCTTCGAGACATTGATTGCCACTATCATGAACTGCACACTCCCATTGCCAAGGGGCATTCAATGAAATGCTTCGAAACTCTCTTCGACCTACCACGTGGCAATCTGGGATTGACTTGAGACAAATCTTTCCTAAAAAATCCCGCATGCCATAATGGCAGATGAGCTCTCGAGGCACTTGTGGATGAACAGTTTTCGATGAGCGAACCCGTCGGTCAACCATGACTAAGACAAAATCTACCATCGAAGCTTCCCAAGCTCATCCCAAAGGGACCTTGGGCTCGCCCACCGAAAGTATCGGATTGGGCATAATCCAATCGAAGCAACAGCAACCTGCAAAAGAAGGCCCTTGGAAGCCAACGAGTCGAGGCCCACGAGTGCTTCTAATGACCCTGAAGTTATCGAAAGAATATTCGACTATATCCAAGGCCATCTCGATGTGATCCGAGGTGGAAGAAGCCAGCTTAACACCGATAAAGATCCTACTATGATGATCTCCACGACCACCTTTAGGGCTACAACTGAAGTATCTGGAAGCATCTGGTTGTCAGATCCACGAGCGCCGGATGAACATGAACACCTACCATGGGACCACTCTGTCAACCATTCGAAGTCGATCGGTAGTATTCTCAGACTTACCTGCATCTGCTTCAGATCAAATGATGTTTGAAGGCGAGCTCGACTGCCTCAGCAGTATCGACGAAACCTTGGACGATAAGGAAGTATGCTTCAACACATCATCCTGAGGTCCATCCAACGAACTACTTCCCAGCATGAATGCCTTGAATTGGGGAGTGGGGGGCAAGTGATGGGCCATACTTTATCTGCCCGGTGACGTGTCCAATGCACAAAGATGTGGCAGGTATGTGCCGCCACAACCTAACCATCTGGACCGCACAGCCCAGATAGCGGTGCAAGGCCCTTTTTGCAGCTCATAGGCTTCGGTCCTAGTCCGATCACCCCGATAAAGACGGTAGCTAGGCGAGATCCACATCGTTGGTGCGACCACCGACTTTACTTGGCCTCCACCCCAGCCCTCAGGGAGCCCGTCGAAGTTCCGAAAGGCCTTTGGCCTGCAGAACATCCCAGTTTGATGAATGATAGCATTGGCAGCTTTTTCCCACTCGCGGATGGTTAATCCTATCAAGAGCGGTTGACACCCACTACTCTGACCTTCTGATGGTCACTCCTCCGACGGGCGATGGCTTGACACTCAACGAGCCTCCCCTCATAAAAGGGGGGCCCAAATCAATACATAGGGGGTCCCTTTTTTCCACCCTTGGTTCTCTCTTTCACGCTTAGGCTCTTGCTGCCAATCTTCTACTATTCTCCCTCTCCAACTTCGATACTGACTTGATCGTCGGAGGATCTCCCATCAAAAAATCTCCCAGTGGTTCCTCCAGCATGCGGACTTTTCCTTACAGGAACCCAAGGACCAGTTCTGGCATCCCCCACTTCAGCCTGGTGACCACATCATCGTGATGCCCGTGCTATATCATCCCCTGAGTCAGAGAGGAGCAGCAACAAGTATAACAAAATCCGAAATCGATCATGTTTTCTGCTATGAGTTCGAGGGCTGAGCCTCCACTAGCCTTTCTCACTTTCAAATTTCTCATTCAATTTCTTTCTCTTTCAAATTTTTCATTTAGTATTTCTTAACCTTTTCTTGCTTTTCTTCCTGGGGCAACCATTTTGAGTTCAATGGGTTAGAACTTCGCACGATTGTGCTCATGATGGTAGGCCTCAAGTTCAGCCCAATTCGTTGTACCATAGAGACAATCTGACTGTATACCTACACAGGAAAGTGAAATTCATAGGACAATATCTTCACGTACCTAGTTCCTGGCATGCATTCCAAATCTCTTCTAATATTTAATTCTAAAATTACTTATAAATCTCTTTGCAGTTATTAATTACAAATCTATTTGTGTAGTTATCAGCAGATTTTAGGAGTAGCATCCAACACATGCATCTCCTTACCATTACAAACTCATGGTAGAAACTTCTCTCTTTCTATTGAATGTTCATTGGCCAGAACAAGTCTTCCCATCTCATATCAAAAATGGTACTTCAGTTGTTCCTAGCATCTTAAGTTGTATCATAGTTTTTAGTGGATATTTGGTTATGTTTGGATGTCTGATCAGGACACCATCTCTCAGGATCTTTTTGATACCGTGCGCCGTAGCAGGAAGAGAGAAAAAATAAAACAGAAACAATCAAATACGTGGATCAGCCAAAAAAAGCTCGCCTCCACGGAGCATGCAAGTTTCACTATGAGAAAAGAAAAAAATTATAAAAGGAGATCACCCCCTCAACTCTCATATACCCAATCTCTCCCTCACAATAAGCTCTTCCTCATAAAAGCTCTCTCTCTAGGAAAACCCCCTTAAATTCTAGAAGCGATCGTTATCTGCTGTCCAACAATCTACCTGAAGCCCCCTGCTCCTGCTCCTATTGGTGCCTCACCTCTGCTCTCTGGGTTCTTTGCTGAACAAAGCTGCATGCACACAGCTCTTTGTTTATCGAATAGGGCTTTTAAAGCCTTAAATCCATGAAAGAATAGAAGTATAGACTCCTCACAGCACCCAAAAATCTCCCTGAACTTTCAGATCATGACCGGTAGTGCCCCAGGCCGTCCGATCGCGACTTGGTCCATGAAAAGAGGTGTAAACTGGGAGAAACATATAGGAAACTACAGCTGGTCCATGGTGGACCATGTGAAATCGAGGAAAAATGCCCCCTTGATCCACGCAGGTCATCATGGACCGTTGGTCCATGTGTTGTGTGTGGACCGCATGGGAAACACCTCGCGCGGGTCGCGCAGCGCGCGTCCACGTGGGCTTGGGCTGTGCCCGCATGCGCACCTGGGCCTGGGCAGTGTGCTGGGCCACACGCTCGTGGCCTGGTCGTGTGCTACCACGTGCGGCCGTGCCATCGCTGCCTCCGCCGGCCGCCGCCAGTCTCGATTGCTCCGAATTTCATGCCATCTTCAATCAAGTGTATCTCTTTCATCCGAACTTCATTTGGGGTGATCTTAAGCTCGTTGGACTCCGTTCGTCGTCATGAACCTCACTGTAGACTCAATGTGGATCGAATTTTGAGATATTAAATTCTAACAATCTTCATCTCGACTAGACATTCGACCTCCTCCTAACTTTAAGAGCTTCTGAATTTTTTTGCCCCCATGCCCTGGGATAAATGCCTGCTGATCATGGATGGATAGACATGGAAGTCGAGCCAGACCGCTCGATCCCATCTTCATCATATGCTATGCTCCTCCTGACCTAAGACCTGCTCGAGATATCATCCTGCGGTAATAGGAATCTCATCTTATGATATCACCTATCATCCTCCCGAATCTCGCATTTTCTGTCCGATCCACCTCCACCTGGAGCTCCACCTCACTCTAGGCTCCTCCTGACTCCTAAAGCTCTACCTTGCATTGGACTTTCTGTCAGGTAGTAATATCCTCTCGTCCTCTTTTTATCCTCCAGAATAATTCTATTGCCGCGCAGCACCTTCAGGATTCTTCCACCAGCTACCATCCTGTAACCTCTCGAATCCAATTTGCTCAGTGAGATAAGATTCCGTCTGAAATTAGATATGTATCGGACCACATTCAATCTTCTCACTGCACCATCATGTGTCCTGTAACTGACCGTTTTGATGCCTCTGATTGCACAACTCAATCCATCCGACAGATAAACAGTACCCTCACTGCTCTCCAGAGAGTCAAATTACTCCTCTACAACATATATGATAGGTGTATGTAGAATCTAAAATTTACTGCTGGAAAGAAGTAGATACCTCATCAGATATCTCCAAAGCATCACCCTCTGAGTCGTTACTGACCATCGCTGCAGTAGTCCTCGTCCGATCCCTGAGTTGAGAGCAACCTCTGGCTAGATGTCCTAACTCATCACACCGATAATATCTGGTCTTGCTCAGGTCTCTTATTCTGGACTTGGACCGCCCTCGCTACGATCTCCTATCGCTCTGTCTACCACCTCCTGCTTTTTCAAAAACCATCAAAGCTGAGCTACCACCATCTGAGCTTGAAGCTAGGTTCTCCCTTCTGAGAACCTCGTTCTGGAGAATCGTCGTGGTGACCTTATCCATCTTGATAGTGCTCTTCTCCACTAGAAGAGTAGTCATCAAAGACTCATATGAAGGGAGAAGCGACGCTAGCAAGACCAGCGCTCTGGTCTTCCCCTCAATTTTTTTGTCAATACTGAAGAGATCGGTAAGGATCTTTTAAAAGTGGCTGAGATACTCCTGCATGCTCTGTCCCTCAGTCATCTACAGTTGGTAGAACTGCTTTCAGAAAAAAAAAGTGTTGATGAGAGACTTCACCATGTACAACTACTCGAGCTTCGACCACAGTACTGTCGGAGAAGTCTCGTCAAGCACATAGATCACCACCTCATCCGTTAGGTACATGCGGATGGTACTCACTGCCTGCATCTGTAGCCGTCTCCAATCCTATACCTCCATGATGGTCGGCTTCTCCTCACACAAGAGAGTATCGATCAACCCTTGCTGGATGAGTACGTCCTTCACCCTTACCTTCTATAAGAAGAAATTACTCTTTCCATCAAACTTATTGATCTCCATCTTGATTGATCCTGTCTTCTCCATCTTCAATCTTGCTCACCACCGTCGCAATGTACATTATGGTACCGTCTCGCTCTGATACCATTTGTTGGAGATGTCTGGCCATGATACTACCTCCCAAGACCTTTTCGATACTGCACGTCGCAGCAGGAAGAGAGAAGAAATAAAATAAAAACAATCAAATAAGTGAATCAGTCAAAAAGGACTCACCTCCACGGGGCATGCAAGCTTCACTATTAGAAAAGAGAAAAATTACAAGAGGAGATCACACCCTCAACCTTCGTATACCGAATCTCTTCCTCACAAGAAGCTTTTCTTCACAAAAGCTCTTTCTAGGAAGACCCCCTGAACTGTCGAAGCGACCGCATGGAAAACACCTCATGCGGGTTGCGCAGCGCGCGCCCGCATGGGCCTGGGCCGCGCCCGTGCGTGCGCCTGGGCCTGGGCCACGCTCCATGCGCACCCGTGCGTTCGCGCGTGGGGCAGCGCACTTGCGGCCTGGTCGCGTGCTACCGCACGCGGCTGCGCCACCACTGCCTCTGCCGGCCCGCCGTCGGCCTCCACCACTTCAAATTTCATGCCATCTTCAATTAAGCGTATCTCTTTCATCCGGACTCTGTTTAGAGTGATCTTGAGCTTGTTAGACTCCGTTCATCGTCGCAAACCTTACTGTGGGCTCAGTGTAGATCGAATCTCAAGACATCAAATCCTAATGGGTTGGAGAGATTAGGGATCTGAAATCAGAATGGGAATGGGTGACTCTCATTGTAACCATTTAGTTGAGAAAAGTCTCATTGTGATTTCGATTCTGGGATGGAATGGGAATGACTCAATCTATCTAAAATTCGATCCCTATTCTCTCCTAAGTATTCAAATTTTCATTTCGATTTTGATTCCAATCCATTCTAATTTCAATTTTGATTTCGATTGCGAACCAAACACTCCCTTAATTGGCTGACTATAATTAAATTTCCTCTCCAACTTCTTTTTTAGATCAAATCTTTTGGTAAAGCCGGTTTACTGCTATTAATGCATATGGTCAATATAATGGACATGTGCTTGCAAAGATCACAAGTTTAATCTTCTGTTGTTCACCTTTTCTCACACCCCCTGCCCCTTTATAAAGATCATGTTGGCTGTGGAATGCTTTACACATTCACACAAAAAGCTAGTTCTTCAACTACAAACTTACTTTTGAGCCAGTTGAGCACAACAATAAGCTAGCTGAAACAAGTTCTCTCTTTACCATTTTCAAAACCAACTATTACCAAACCCAGGCTTTAGTAAATCACCTCTTTTGTAATATTCTTTGAAAAAACAGCAAGAGAGATCACCTCTTTTGTAATATTCTTTGAAAAAACAGCAAGAGAGAGAGAGAGAAGTGGTGAAAAGGATTAGGGCCAAATTTTACTAGATTAAACTTTTACTTAAGGTGGCTGCTTCATGATAGCTCTAATTAAAGTTTCCACTAGTGAATGTCCCTCAACTATTTTCCTTTAACTGTTTGACATCAACCATTCCTACCATGATCAAATTTATGAATAAACAACTGTGAACATATCCAACAAAGAAAAGGTGAAGTTCTCACTCTAGTGCAGAAAGCTTGACTAGGAAGCCTATTTTTCACATGTATAATATATTTTATTTCATAACAACCTGGGTTGTATTCTTGCCACTCTTCTTACTTGTCACATATGTTCATGCAAATCCCTACAAGTACAAAACTAGGGCAGATCCTTCTCCACCAAGAGAGTGGTGCCTTCACCACTGAACCAAAGGGTCATTGGCAATGCCAACTTTTGATTTGAATATTTAAAGTAGGCAGATATGGTTCTTTCTGCCTCATCTAGAATGCTCTATTCTTCAACTAGTGTAACTGGGTAAACTGGGATCCATCTTTCCAAATCCTCTTGACACCATATCCACCTCATGGAATTGGGTGGCTCTAATCCTCCCATTAAAAGCATTCAACTGTAGCCACCAAGATAACAGTAGGGTTTTAGCTAGACCCACAGCTATCATTCCAAATCAAACATATATAATCCCTTGACACTGCATTTATAGGTTACCTCAGCACCTATGGAAGAACCCCACACACTTTGTTATGCTATTATATTTGGCGCAGGGAATCACATCTTACGGCCAAACTGCCTTAAAACAGTGCATGCCATTATTGGAGGATAAGAATTCTTGTGTCCCCCACACACAAGGAAAAGACTTGAATGATTAGTCTATAAAGGTCACCATCCTAAATCCTCTAATTGCAGGCAAATCTTGGAGCACCCACTAGACCCGAGCCTGTAATTTTCTATATATTTTCCTTGATATTAGATTGGTATATATCGATTACGAAGATGTTACATAGGATGACATCGACTCCACAAGGCTTTAGATTCTATGCAAATCTAGCTGTAAGATTTCCTATAAGTAGAGAATGATGTATTCATTTCTCTGTGTCCTATAGCAGACATATGATATAGCAATTCTTAGTAGAGTTTGGATCCTCTCTAGTTTGGGATTGAATTATAGAGGTCCAGTTCATCAATCACATACATCCATGAGTTGTGCAAGGTTGATAGCCATATGTTATATTAGACCCCATATCAGCTGTATTGGAGAGGATGCGAATTTTTGTTGAAATAACCGCATTGTGAGACTAGGGACCTTGGCTGTTTACAGAACATTGGCTTGGACCTCAACTTAATTTGATTCAAGCAGGCTGACCATCGGCCGTGTTTAGGTTTCTAGGTCCCAAAAGAATATAGTTCCATTCATTAAATGTTTGGTTTATATTTGCAAATTAAATAATGCTTGACTCAACAACATATTTGATTAAATCCAAATTTATAGATAGTGCCAAATTGGTTTGGACCTAACTTGATCCATTTGCACCCTTTCTATTATGTTTCTAAAATAAGGATTATAGGAGATCATAGAAGCAACCTCTCTCAAAAAGAAGAACAAACCATTGTAGAGATCCTAATTAATAAGGAAGGCCCCCCTCCCATCATCCAATGATCAAATCTTTGTGGGGATCATCAAACCTCATGTCATTTGGCACCAATTTGAGGCACCATGGTATCTTTTGCGGGCTGAAAGGTCCAGCTCAATGGATCGGATAAAAAAGGGTCCTCAAGGAAATGGACATGAAAGTAACGCAAAATGATAAAGAAATTGGACCGAACAATCCGATGGAGGGTGCGATCTTCTACGTGTCAACTTCAGCCTAAGTCATCTGAAAAATTATTGTCTATATTGTGTGTACCAGTATGATCGTGCATATAGCTAATCACAACTATTAATTTTTATAGTGATGCATCAAGATGCATGCTTGATGAATGGGGTCCATAAAAACTAGCGGCTGTTATTGACCATGTGCACAGATACATAGCTCACACAACATAGGTAATAATTTCTTGAGCCATCCTTGGCCCTAGGGAGGGCATCTCGCCGGTCCCCCCATCAACCCCCACGCCCTTTGGCCCTCTCCCTTCACAAGGAGATTGTGACCACCCTAGTGATTCCAATCACCTCAGTGGACAAGTGTTCCCCGACTAGCTTAGTTAGCCCTCCCTCCTGCCCAAAAGGCACAAGGAATTTGTCTACTCCTGTGGAGTTGAATCACGTTTATGGTCACCCCCAGTGAGCCAAGCTCATATTTGAACATATCATATTTATATTCTTGCCTAGCCATGTAGGGAGTTGAATTATCCTTGTGATCTAGTATGACTATGGCTTACCAAAGAAAAAGGAAACATAAAACTGAAAATAAAAGAAAAAGGTCTGTACACCTTGGCTCCATTGTTATGGTCTAAAATAATTCGTTTACAAGTTTAAAATAGATTAAACATTTGTTTGGCCTAACATAGCCCGGTTCTAATCTCTTCTGGGGACTGACTGGGAATAAAAATATCTTTTATTTTAAAATTCCCATATGAACTATTTGTATAGTAATCACTAAGCAGCTCATCTTATTTATGTTATCACTGTTTAGTATCGATGCTTACACCAAACTTTATTTTATCAGAAACATAATACTTCAGTATAATAATATTATTTCAAATTCTAATGTTTAACTATAGTTAAAAATAAATTGTAAGAACTTAGATGTTGTTGATATGAATAAATGATCTCCGAATGTCAAACTTGCCATATTCAACAAGAAAGAAAGAGTGGTAAGCTCACCATGGGCACAAATATAGGTTTATTGGTGGAAAGATCAATATATAATATGATTACAAAGCAAAAGCTTATAAATAAATCAAGGATGGGGGAAGAGACAGTGAGAGAAGGAAACGTATGAGGAGGTTGGTGGTGCCTTATCATCGCAAAGAAGGAAAGGGATATCCCTTTAGCTTTCTCATATTTAATAACCAAAGCAGATATAGACTCCTCCCACGAGAAGATCTCATCCCCCTTCCAATTTTTTTAATATCAAGATATTTGATTATGGTGTAGAATTATACACTAATGATATGATATTTTATATAATTAATTAGATATATATATATAGATAGATAGATAGGGATTAAAGACTAGGTTAATTAGGACCTAATCAAGGACCTCGTCCGTAAGAATCCCTTTCCTTCTTTTCTCCCTCCCTCCCTCCCCCTCTTTTAAGGGCCAATCGAGGAGTCAGGGACGCCCACCTGACTCCGTTACGCCGTTAAGTTTTCTGTTAGATTTTAGAGCGCTACGGTTCTCTAATGGCTAACGCCGTCGAGCCCGGAGGTTCCAACGGTTACGAGAGGGGCACCGGCGCCGGAGCCGGCGCCGGCGGGGGAGGAGGAAGGCCGCCGCGGCTGCCGCGATGGACACGGCAGGAGATACTGGTGCTGATAGAGGGGAAGAGGGTGGTGGAGAGCCGGGGGCGGGGGAGGGCGGCGACGGGGCGACCGGCGGCGGCGTTGGTGGGGGCGGGGAGCCCGGTGGAGCCGAAGTGGGCGGCAGTGTCGGCGTACTGCCGCCGGCATGGGGTGAACCGGGGTCCGGTGCAGTGCCGGAAGAGGTGGAGCAACCTCGCTGGCGACTTCAAGAAGATAAAGGAGTGGGAGAGCGGGCGGGCGGCGGCGGAGAAGAAGGGAGGGTGGGAGTCGTTTTGGGCTATGAGGAATGATCTCCGTCGGGAGAGGCGGCTACCGGGGTTCTTCGACCGGGAGGTGTACGACATCCTCGACGGGGCGGCGGCGGCGGCGGCGGAGCCTCCGGAGGAGGGGGAGGGGGAGGAGGAGGAGGAGGAGGGGAAGGGTGGTGCCGGGAAGAGAGTGGTGGCGGGCGAGGAGGCGGTGTTCGACAGTGGGCGAGCGGCAGCGGAGGACGGGCTGTTCTCAGATTTTGAGGAGGAGAAGGAGGTGGAAGAAGATGAGGAGCCCGCAGAGGAGGAGGAGAGGCCAGCGGCACCGCCCCCGCCGCCACCGCCAGCGCCGGTGGCGGCCGTGGTGCCGATCTCAGGTAACAGGATTACTTCATCACACTTGATGAAATGGTTAGATGGTATAATAGTATATGCCGATACTTTAAACTATATAGTTTGTATTTTTCCAATCAAAATGCCATCCTTGAATCCAAATTTTCTTCTTTTTTGAAATGAAATCCTTGAATCCAAAATTGAACCTCTTCTTGATGAAATGGATAGATAGTATAATAGTATATGCTGATACTTTAAGCTATCTGGTTGGTATTTTTTCCAATCAAAAGATAACATCCTTGGACCAAAATTAAACTTCTTCTTGATGAAATGGTTAGATAGTATGATAGTATATACCGAGACTTTAAGCTATATGGTTGGTACTTTTTGAATCAAAATGAAATCTTTGAACCAAAATTGAACTTCTTCTTCGGGGGTTAATGAGAGAGAGTATTTCAGTCTATATATTGATGCTTCTTTGATTTTTGGTTTTGGGTGCAGAGAAGTATGAACCATCTCATGCGGAAAGTTCTGATCAAGGTACTGGTTTCTCTAAGCTAATTTTAGTTTTTCAGATCATGGTTGGTTTTTTTCCACTTCAATGTAATTGTGAATTGTTAACAAGCTTGCTCCTAACTTCATTAAAAAATTGTTGATGATTTATTCTGTCTTTGGTCTTTTGTTGTGCATTTTATTTGAAAATTAGCAGCCTTGGCTAGTGGACTCATGTATTTATCTATATTCAACATTTTTCCATGCTTTCGTGAACACAAGCATAACCAACCTCTTGGATATATGGTTCGGTCTTCAACCTTAAATTCGGTTGGTAAGAATATTTTCACAAATGGTAGTCATCAATAAATTATTAGGCAAGCAAAAAAGATTTTCCTTGTGGAGTACTGGAACAGATTGCCTGCATTTTGGGGTGCAAATAAGTTGAGCTTGATCAAGCATGGGTCTGATGAAGCTCACGTAAAATTAATTTCGAGCTTGAAATGCTTGTTCGAGATTGAAATGCTTGTTTGAGCTTGGTTTGTTTACTACTGTTTTGAGCTCAAATCGAGCCTGAATCAAGCTGAACATGAGCTAAAATGAGCAGCTTGTAAATCCTTAATCAAGCTGGAAATCAATTCAGGTTTGAACAATCTCAATTCAAGCATGAACTAAAGCTTGATATCAAGCATCAACAATCTGAATTAATATTTAAGGATTTGAAGTTTAAAACATGTCCATTAAAGTCTGAATTATAAAACCAAAATTTAGAAAAAAAAATACTAGAAATGCTATTGATTATGTTGCTCTATGGAAAACCAATCCTTATCGATCTGAGCTTGAATGAGCCCGGTGTTTTTTTGGCTTGGATTTGAAATTATTTTCAAGCCTGAATTGCTGGTTCAAGCTTGGTTCATTTAGTTTGAAACCAAGCCTGTTGCATGCCAAGCTTGAGCCTAGCTCAATCTGTTCATTTATTTTCCCACACCTACCTGCAATAGACATTAAAATATAAAAAGGCTTTCAAGTTTTATGGGTGTTATAGAACTTGCTAAAAGATAGGTAGTGTGAGGAAGTAGAGTATTTACTCTTGAGATGATAAAGTTAGAAAATTTGAGGATGTGGAGCTAACAATTTAGGCATCAAAAGAGTTGCAAAATTTAAAGACGAATGGATGAGAGGAACAAGTAGTTCCGTACCTTAAATGATGCAGCAAGGGTGGACTTCTGGTACCTCTGTTTCAGCTTTCTGCTCTTCTAATCCTATCTTGCTGAAATGGCAGCTTGTTTTGTTGGAGGATGACTTAACAATTCACATCAGGAGAACTATACTAGATGCTAGAGGAGAAATCCTAGATAACTAGACATGTTAAGAGCCTCATTCGCTCCTATACAGGAACCAGCTTTTTGAACCAGAAAGACATGCTGAGAATAGATTTTGGCAAATGTTCAATTTTGCTCCTTCCATCTGATTTTTACCAATGAAATAAATATATCTATTAATTGAAGGAAAATTATTTATAGTACTTTTTGTGGTCAGTTATCATTTATCTAAGTTTGACTCTTGGCCAATTTTTGCACACTATAGATTTTTATTGTGTAACTCACCTTTATGTTGTCATTTCATGTATACAGAATAGCCAGTAGATTTGCATCATTACAAATTTACAGGTTCACAATTTCATATTATCGAGCTTGGACATAATTTTGTTCGATGCAGTGATAGGATTTGTTTTATTTCCCAGACCAATGGATTATGTTTTATTGTCTCGGTTCATATGTAATCTATCTCTTTTCCTTTTGCACTTGATGAACCTAAGTACAAGGGTCATTTGGATAAGATCTAGAAAGTGGGTCTTTTCTGGTTACCTAATGATAACTTATCTGCAGTTTATGAAGTCATCTCTTCTTTTGTTAATCAAACACTTCAACTGTTTCCCACACAGATATATCAAAGTTCTGAGGCCATGTTTCAACTCACAATATTCTCATGTTGATTTTCTAACCCGGCAGGTAAAATTAACAAAGGAAATATTGTAGTAGAGAACTTGCAAGAATTTTAGACACAGGTGAAAACAGTATGGTAAACTTGCAAGCTGATTAGTAGTAGAAACCTTGCAAATGACAAATTCTTGAACAGAGGCACCTAGCTTACTAACCCTGTCTAAATATAGTTTTGGGTTATATTTGTAAAGCAGTTCATGAGCTTTATGGAGCTAGAAGCATAATTGGTTGTGTACAATGTAGTAGTGTGATCAATTCAAGCTTGATTGTAACCACATGATGCTTTTGGTTCAGCTTTAAGGTGTCCATTCTATTGGAAATATCTCTAAGCTTGTACAGGGCACCAATGGACAAGAAATGGTTCATATTCTTTTAGTGTTGCTAATAATGCAGGTATGACGAAAGATAAGCAACCAGCTGATAACATTGAGAATGGGTCCCCATCCCAGGAAGGACAAAAGCGGAGGCGAACATCACAAGACGGTGCTGGGGACATCAATCTACAGAGTCAGTTGATTGAAGTCCTAGAGAGAAACAGTAGAATGCTGACAGCCCAACTTGAAGCTCAGAATATTAATTGCCAATTGGACAGAGACCAGAGGAAGGACCAAACAAATAGCTTGCTAAGTGTTCTTGGCAAACTTGCAGATGCACTTGGAAGAATTGCTGACAAGTTGTAGGGACTGCTGGAGATTGAGGATGTGATCAGGCCACTGAAAGACTGTACAGTTAGACAAGCTTGTAACTCAATAGATTCTAGAGAAGGTGGATAAATAATGCCTGTTGGAGAATATTGGCCTTATTTGATGTAAAGTTTTTCTTCTTACCTCCAGAGAGTGATAGAGTTGATAGCTGATAGCAATTTATAGGGAGAGATGAAAGTTACAGCTCTCTTCACTGTCTTTTTATTTGACATTGCAATCTTGATAGTATCAAAGATTGTATCTTTGTTGATTTTTAAGTTATTGGAGTAAATTGAAAACGGTGAGCTTCATAGCACATACTTTCATCATTTTGGGTGCTGATAGAAGTACGTACCATTTTTTTTTATAGATTCTACTGTTATGTCTGCTGATGAGCTGATTACTTTTCCCTTCTGGTTCTTTGAAGAGAGTTGGCGACCCTTGTTTATGGCAGGCATCACACTTCTGTTTGAAACTTGATTTTAGACTATTGGTACTTTGAATAACATAATCAATTCTTTGGCCCGAACACCAGAAGATTGCGTGCACGCCAAATTACAGTCTTTTGGTCCACTTAATTTATTCCATAGAATGGTAGCACGCAATCACATTTTATGTAATCCTAGTGCTCACCAACGTCATTAGAAGGGATCTCATAAGAAGAGATTATAACCTTTATACTTGTAATAAAACAATTTTCTCTGGCAACTGTTTCCGGAGCAACTACCGCAATGTCTGTTTCGTGAAAGGAAACGAACAGTCGTATTACCCCCTCCCCCACTTCAAAAGAGAGGACTTTCTTGGCACCCACGTGGGTCAAGCAGACATATTATATTCATTCAACAATTGTGTTTGTTTTGCAGTAGGTTCGTCATCATCAGAATTAAAATTAAAATTAAAATATATTTAATTGAAAAGAGTTAGATTCTAAAATAAAAATAACAATCAGTGACTTCTATTGGAGTGATTCAATTTGATTCTTCGATTCACAGTCGGTCGATCGAATATCTATTAATTATAGATGATGAACCATCAAAATTATATCACAGAACGAGTTTCACTTCAATTACAACATATCATCCATCTTTCAATTGGCCTAATAGATAGATCACCGACAATCAATCAGTAAGTCGACCAACAATCGACTATTCTCAACTTGGCAAATACAATTCAATTATGGCAACTCAACCAACTTCACGACCGATGACCATTGGTATATCAGAGTTACCGACCGATGGTCATTTGGATTTTTATAATTGCCAATATACTGTCGACATACTCAAACTACTGACATAGAGTCGGTATGTCAGAAATCGCTGGCGCAGAAAGCATATAATGGTCACATACCATGATCATTAGTGGGTATTAACCGCCCATTCCACAATCATATAGGTGCTGAAATAAGCAGAATTTACGCGTCTAACCGTCACAAACGATTACTAACAAGTCGTCTATAAAAGGAGATAAATGAACAGCATTGGTAAGATACTTCTGGAGTAATATCCTACCTCTTTAAAAATTTATCTGTTGTTCACCACTTCCCACTGATTTAAACATCGAAAGGTCTCCGTCGGACACAACTTCGATCAGTGTGGACTTCTTTTACAGATGTTCTTCTTCGGCAACAGGTGCAACAGAGGATTGGCTGCAACAACTATTCCAACTATTTGATTAGAGGAGTCTCGTTTCTATTCTGATTCTAATAGGAATAAAGATGTCCTAATCCCTCCAAACCCAATTCCTACTTTCTCCTAGCATTCAAATTCTATTTCAATTCTGATTTTGATCACGGACAAAACATATAGGCGGATATAAAATTTTCAATTCTCATTCTAATTCATTTTAATTCAAATTTTGATTTTGATTATACAAGAATTTGAATACTAAGGTAGAGTTATGATTGGGATTTGGAGGATGGAAGCATTTTCACTCTCTTCTAATATTAGAATTGAAATGAAACTTCATCTAATCAAATGGTTAGAATAAAAATTGCTTGTTCCTATTTTCATTCTAGAGTCCAAATTCTCTAAGCCAAACATGCCCTAATATTTTAATTCTAAGAGGAAGTACTTGCCGGGTTGAATTGTTGAAACTTCGTTCAGTGGTGTTATTTTAAGAAGATCCGTCGAGGAACAGCTTATAAAACTTATCAATCGGGACGTCACCTGAAAGATAGCAAAACCTATGGTGTTCTAAAATTGAACCGCAACGGTTGCATTCCACGCAATGTTATAGATGGCCTTTATGCGAGCCCCAGGTACGACTCCTGGTTCTTTATCCGGTGGGTAGGATCAAGCGAAAGGAAGCTAGCCTCCCATCCCCACGTTACAATCTCCCTGCGGCATCCACCCGAGCAAGCAATGTCCCTTCTTTTGAATCAGTCTTAACCTCTCCTATCTTTGTTTATAGCCTTACCAAGTAATAAAGATAAAAACAATTGCAACACTATTCCAAATTATGTATGATGCCGATACTTCTCTTCAGAGAAAAATAGGTTTAGCATTTCAAGTTTGAAATGTGCGAAATGTTATATATGCTGAGGAAATCGAAGCTGCAGTAGTCAATCGGCTTAACCAAAGAAACATAAAGAGAGATAAAGTAACAAACTTGATTTTGAATCCAGGACATAATATGTCCTGCCAAGGTAAGGTATTCAGCAAGAGCAAAAATAAAACAGAGCGAGTTGCATGATGAAATCCTCTGCAGCGCCCTTTCACAGAAAGCAGCTTAAATATCTTTACATACATGATGGTAACTTAGAATTGTGATCTAAATGCTGATGATGGCATTCTGATTGCATGTATTAGACAACGACAGTTCAATACAACAGAACAATCAGGCAGAATCATCTGAGATTGACCTTGACCGGTACATGCGACCCGCTTTCCTTGAGCTGATACTAGCTACTAGTGTAGAAACTTCCACATCATCTTCCTCGCTATTGCATGCATCACTCTCTTGGTCCCTTGCTGCAATGCCCGTGGAACAAGCTGATATCTGACCAAACTCCCTTGAAGAGTGCTGAGTATCTCCTGAGCTACCGTCCACAGACATAGCATCACCTGACTTCTTTTGAGGGATGAATTTCAGAGACTTTGGAAGGTCCACCGGAAACTCGGTTTGCATCTGATCAAGGTTTGACCTCTTCACCAAATTACGGAATTCTGCAAAAGCCTGCCTGTTAGTTGTGTCGTCAACCTCGTCTGACGAGTCAAAAGTATAGTGGGTATACTTAGAGGGATTTCGTATGTAATCGGGAACTCCAGGGGATTCTTCAGGCAATGATACTTCCATGGCTGCAGTGGTTTCCTTGGACTGCAGAACCATGTAAGGATCTTCATGTTCTTCATTCATCTCAGCACAGACATCTTTACACTGAGGATCAAACCTAACACGTTTTTTTGGCTTTGAATCATTCTGCTCCTCTTTTCTTTTCAGAATGGGCTTTAAATTGGTATCATCCTCGGCTATCTTAACTTCTGACTCTACAGCAGGCTCTCTACCATCATGATTTTGAAGGAGGCAACAATTCTCTGCAGCTTTCTGGTCTTCTTTGAGCCTTGCATTTGCAGCAAAGTGATCTGCACGTGGATCCCTTTGGAAATCATGCATTTCCTCAAATGAATCCTCCAGTAAATCAGGAACCAGCATGTGGAAGTTTATGCGTGGGCCATGATCTGTGACATTCCTCATATACAAACGATCCCCAGCATTCTCCATACCGATTGCTGTTCTATCATATTCATCCTCCTCATCCTGCAAGAAAGTCGTTTAGTCAGATATAACCAACAAATTGTTGATGCAATTACTGAATTCAAACTCAAAGCAGCTCATCTCACCCCCTCCCCCTCCTCAACCCGAGAGAGAGAGAGAGAGAAGGGGAAAAAATCTCATTGCCGTCAGAGATAGCCATAGCCATTTAGAGAGTGAAACCTTACATCACCCAATATTGGCCAGGTCTGATGCTAACTTGTGACACTGACCAGTAAAGCCTTCTGGATCCCCTCCTCCCAAACACACACACACACACACAAAAGAAGAAGAAGAAGAAGAAGAAGATATGCAATTTACAACATGGTTAACATACATTTAAAAAAAGATTATGACAATAATTGGCAATAATATTGGTTTGGCTGCCCAAATTGAACTGTTCTTCGAGGTTCATTTATTTATAATTCGATCTACAGATTAGTCCACGATGACTGCTACCAATCATAACTAATAATCTTATCATTCTTTCCACATACAAAAACATGATAAGACTTAAGAGCAAAAGAAACAATAATGATCAAAATAATAATGGTAATTATAAAAATAATAATAAACCACTGAGCATGTGATTCTAAATCTGCAGTCAAATGATGCAAACAATTCAGTCAGTCACATTTTTTTGATTTGCTTAAATAATATCATACGAAGGGTATTAGTAAGGCCATCTATTTCTTTCTTGTGCATGAACTATCACTTACATTGGGGAAAACTTGTTATTTGTAGTGTTTAAATTCTTTGGAAAGACACATCACTGATTCCTTCAGTTTCCACTGATTTAGAAGCTCCTTGCATTACATTGTATTCTAAAGAGTTTAGGCAAGAGTCAATCATCTTGTGCAATCAGTCAACTTATACCAAGCAGTGAAAATTGACATAGATAATCAGGACTTGATTTTATTCAAATTTCTATCTTCCCTTCAAAATGCCCACCCTCTCACATGCTTAAATATCACAAAATATACCCTTCTTTTGGCTCTTCTTTTGGAGAGTTGATAAACATGATAATAACATTTAATCCAGTATACATAGGACATTAATGGAATATGATAAAGAATATTGCACCAAAAACTCTTTTAGTTGCTGAGCAAAAACATTAGTCACCACTCCACAGAAGCTTAAAGACTAATCAATCTAATGCTTTATCTGGCCCACTTCTTCCTTCTTAGATTTTTTTTTTTTTTAAATGAAGGCATTTTTTTACAATATTTTCATTCTCTGAGCTCAAATACAGTCAAAATACTTGGAAAGCTTTAACTCATTCCCTGATACAACCGAGCCAAGAATCTTGGAAGAAGCAAAAGTTGAACATCCATGCCATGCCTGATGCCTAATCCAATCCCAGATAAGCATGTACAGTTTTCTCGATCTCAAACTATTCCATTTAAAAGAGTTCTACCTTTTACAATAAAAACAAGCAGTCCAAACTTTTTGATCAAACTCTACCAGATCTACTTTTAGCATCTCATAGAAGAAAAAGCACACAAGGAAAGGTGTCATTACGGTATATTTATCTGAAAAAAAAAAAAAATCTAAAACTCCTATGTATTGCCCCTAGTGATTTTATCTTTAACCAATGTGTCATAGTTGTAGCCTTCTTCCTTCAATGGTTACTTGCCTCTTCTAAAACACCAAGATGATCAAATTCAAGTAATACATGTAAAGATATCATATGCAAAAAGCCTTTTTCTTTAATTCTCAATCTCCAAAATCACAACCTAATTTTAAATTAAATCCTTCGTATTATTATCCACCACCTAACCACAATATCCAAAGTACTTAAAGACAAGGTTTTAAATCCCGTGGGACAAAGGTGTCTTGAATTCGATTATACATCTGGATGGATATCCTCTATCTATCTCCCATTCTTCTTTCTTTTCTTTCTTTATTTTTTTCTTTTTCTTTCTTCCTTCTATTTTTTCTTTTCCTCTATCTTTCTTTAATTCCTTTCCTTTTCATTCTTTTTCTTCCCTCTTCCTTTCTTTATTTCATTTTTTTCTTTTCTTTCATTTTTTTTTCTTTTCTTCATCTTTCCTTCTTTTCATTCTTTCCTCTTTCTTGTTCTCTCCTTGCATGAATGGGTTTTGAAGTCCCGAACCCATCCTGGCCCCGTTTTCTCATATAAATAGGACAGAGCAGTTGGGATGCCTCCCATCCCGCTAGGACATAAAACCTTGCTTAGAGATAAGATCTTGATTATCCTGGTTCAAGGACCATATATTTCCCACTTGAATGATATTAATCCTTTCCTTACTTTTTGTGGCTTTCAAATGATAAGCATATTGCATGAAATAAGTCTTGAAAGAGCGGACAAAATGACATTAAGTGGTGAATCCATCTTAATGATACAAGAATGATAATATCCAATTTCCATGAAGTTTGGTGTGAACAGGCAAATAAGCTACAAACCATCTCCATGATGGAGATACAAAAGTTCAATATAATTGATGGTGCTTGCTAAACTATCACTCTTGACTGTATAAGTATTCACTCAATTCTTTAAGAAAGTCAAACTGATAGTACCAAATTTCTTAATGTTGTATTGTGGAAGGTCTCAAAACAATTTTTTTATCCTAGTTGTCCAATAAATGTTCACAAAAACTATATTTTATTGAGGCTATTTACATTGTCCATTAACACTTCCAACATCATCCCATATAAGCTTAATGTAGCACACTATTACTAAGAAACTCAGCTTTTAACATGCATGGCTGTATAACTCTTTAACTATAAAAAAAGAAAAAAAATATCGCAAAGAGAAAACTTGCACAAAATATAAAAGGAATTGCATGCTTACATGTTGAATTACATACTAAGAATCACTAATTAATGATACTTCAAATTCCCTGCCAAGCATCAACATCCCAAACACTCAAAACTAAAAAGAAAAGCAAGATAATCTATTTTCACTGTGTCAAGTAAATAGAGCCAAACATTATAAGTTACAAAAGAAACTGAAGTGTCCTTTTTACGTCACTGCTTGTTCATCCATTTATCATTTAGAACTCGTGGTCCAAAATGCTTCCTATGATATCATTCCCTAGATGTGTCATCTCTGGTTATCAAAGGCGATTCAACATCAACTTGTTCAGCTTACAATACTCAATTACCTAAACCCTTACTTTTGGAGCCCAAAAAGGTTCCACGATAAGAGTTTGATCGAGATGACATTATCATGTTATCATTCCCCATATAACACCCTTTAGTAGCTAAATAGTCCACATATTTTATCAAATTTAATATCAAAATTATTGAATTCCCTAAAAATTTTTATTCATCTTTTTTATTCTTCATTTTTTGCCTCCCTACCTAAGACAAGTAATTGGAGAAGTCTATAATTTCAAACATGTGATCATTTACAAAAAACCACCTCATCCAAAAGATGCCAATACAATCAGAATTGGGTTATCAGTGTCCACTGCATTTCTAGATATTCTGAACTTAGGAATTTCAAGCATTATTTCTAAAGTTCATTTCCTAGTATGCATACAAATGATGGCATGATATGGGAGTGACTTCCTGTAACTGTCCACACAAAAAAATAGTAAACCTGATGTTGTACAAGGGAGCTACGAACTCAAAGATATCAACAAAGTAAATGTATACTGTCCTTAACAAAGAAAACTAGAGAATTTGTCACAATTCTAACTACAAGAATCTCTTGTGAAGCATAAAGAGGAACTTTCTAGGATGCCAAACTATAGTCAATGCTACAAATCTTTACTGAAGTCTCATACTATCAACAGAGGCTAGTTTCATCTTCCCATCCAATGAAGGGGAGAAAGAAAAAACATAACATGAGTTTCACCCAAAAGATAAAAACAAATGAAAATGAAGAGGCTCCAAAAAAGAACAAAAGAATCATACTTGGTTCCATGAACTACTGTCCAAGATAACTAATGGATATTGATAGTCAGATATATTTTTCACAAACACAGATAAAAGAAGGATATGAATGATGAAACTCCTTCAATTTCTAGTATAGTGCCCCTCAATGCCTCCAACCTCCTGATCCTCTCTTCATGATATAAAGGACTCTAGTCATGGTCAACATTCATCACTGTGCAGTCGAAAATCTCCATTGTCATGGAGAAAATCAGTAATACGGATAATTCAATTTTTTTACTCACATATATGGAATCCTTATGATGATAATACTATGTCAACTCTATGAATTTGCTTATAATGAATTAGATTACATCATTGGCCTGAAAGCTTGAGGCAGATAATCAACATCAATACTGGATCAAAAGGCATACTTGCCTGTTGGAAAGCCCCAACAGGCAGAATGGCTCCAACACCACTTGCCACAGGATCCAAATCATCATTCATGACCAGTGATCCACTTCCCTAACTTATAAAGTACTTGTCCAATCTGAGGAGCCCAATCAAATTAGGCTTATGTAACAATGCCAAGCATACTTGCTATAAAACACATTTAGATAACATATGAAGGATTTTTCCAGTCAAGCAAGATGGTATAGTCATATTTCTCATTCATATGGCTCCAAGACAGTCATGCTGGTAACAGAAATTCCATCATAAGTATGTTCAACTCCTTTGAGCCCCAATTTGGTTTCTTTAAGTGAGAAAAAAAAAAGGAAACAGAACTTCCCATGGTTGAGGTGGAGCGTTCAATGGTAATGACTACCACCATTACAGAATCCCTGCAGTCACGAAATCCTCCATGCAATGGAAAATTCACCGAATCCAATAATAATAACTAATAGCACCACATCAAAATCAAGGTAGGAAAATGAGGACTCCTATAGCCACCACATTCTCCACGCCATGGAAAACACGCCAAATACAATACCGACGATAACGACACCTCATCTAACCCTAGCAGTAACTGATACAAATCTACATTCACCGCCGCCAAGTAATCAAAATACTCGTTGGTAACAATGCAGTAGACATGAACAAGTTCAAATTCCTAAAACCTTACACTGAATCCAAGCTCGAACTCGAACGGTGATTTGGGGTTATCTAACTGGATTCAAGTTTCAATTTTTTATAACAGTAAACGATACATCAAGCGGACAGAACAACCCAGAAGCGAAAAAAGACAACAACAATTAAGAGACAATTATAAAATTCCAACAACATACTGTCCAATTAGAAACATTCATTGAAAGGCCAGGTCAAGGGATTTTTAAGAAAGGGGAAAAATCAAAAGTACTGAGAAGCGAACCTCGTTATCTAGGGTTGGATCCATCCCGATGGAAGACCTGATCTCCCTCTCCTCCATATCCCCATCATCCCCACAATCCTCCATTCCTCCTCCTCCTCCTCCTCCTCCTCCTCCTCCGCCGCCGCCATCCTCGCCCTCATCCAGCTCGTCGAGGTCGTCTTCAAACTGATCCTTCTTGGTATCCCTCGCGCCCTTGACCTTCTTCTCAAAGAAACCGCCCTCGACGAAGGCGGAGAAGCAGGGGTTGTCGTCGCGGTCGGAGCCGTCGTCGCGGTCGCGGTTCCACTCGCGGCGCTCAACCTCGCCGTCGGCGACGGACCACGAAGACGCCGGGAAGGAGCTCCTGGGGACGGACTCGAAGAGCCGGGAACCGAACAGCCGCTTCACTCGCACGTCGAAGCTCTCATCCATGGCGTCTCTCTCCCTCTCGGTCGCTCGCTCGCTCGCGGAGTCTCCGTTTAACACCTAATAACGAATGCACCGCCTCTGCCTTCATCGCTCATATCAAACTACTCAATAGGAAAGCAATAGATCGACCCGTCCGATGAGGATAAGCGATTATCCTGGCCGTTGGTTCATGAATATATATACCTTTCTGCCGACTTTAGATCAAGTTGGTTACTTGGGTGGATATATCACAGGCCATGCATGCCAAAGATTAGATGGATAGATGGATGGTTGTGATCTGATCTAATTAGGAAGTTGTTTAACATTTACATGCATTAGGTTAAAATATGGTAGCCATAGATACCTAAAGGGGTGCGGACATATTGACAAGGTCTGGCAAATTGATTGTAAACTTAAGCTTGCATGGATAAATATAAATTTAAAATTTTCTAAATGAGTTTAGTTTTAGGTACATAATATAGTGGATCAATTTCCACTACAATACTTAAGGGATATTTGGTTGGGAAGAGTAGAAGTTCGGAATCGAAATCGGAATGGATGACTCATGTTCTAACTATTTGGTTGGAAGGAGTCCCATTTCGATTCCGATTTCGGAGTGGAATGGAAATGGCTCAATCTATATAGAACTCAATCCCTACTTTTTTTCTATGGATTTAAATTTTCATTCTAATTCTAATTCCGATTTCGGTCACGAACCAAACGCTTCGGAAGATTTAGCCATTTCAATTCTGATTTCAAGTCATTCCGATTTTTATTTCTATTTCATTTTTGATTGCGAACCAAACGTCCTCTTGATGTAATACATGATAGACTTTGAGATTCATGTGTGGTTTTTTGGTCGTCTATCACGTTGAATGAGAAATTGGTGGTAGTACCGGAAAGAGAACTATCTAAGAAAAGATTTTTAGTACTCAAACTTCGACTCTATGTTGGTTGGTGTGGAAAGAAAAAAAAAATACGAGCATATTCTCCAACAAAAAGAGGACGAACAAAAATACTTCCGAGAGTGGACTAGATATGCTTTCGACAAGTTCAAAAGGAAGTTGAATTCTTATTTTATAGCATTTGAAGATTTAGAGGATGCAAAGCTTCTTCTTTTATCATTTGTAATTAGTTTTACAGTTTAGTTTTTTTCTCTTGATTTTCCCTATTTCTTTCCTTTTCGTGCTTCCATTTGCTTGATAAAAATGATTAGGTTGCACCCTAATCCTTATTAAACAAAAGAAAAAATTGAATGAGAAGACATATATCAAAGCCTTGTAGGGGACTGAAGCGGTCCTCAGCTGCGACCCATCAAAAATGGTTGCATATATATGAAACTCGAAAGCCTAACCATGTCCATTAACACCTTGTTTATTTTAGTTTACATTTTAAATCAGATATTGAGATTGTTGTACTTAACATAAAACGATTATCTTTCGGAGGCAAACTCTATCAGTTGTAGGCTTTCAAGGTAGCACATGCTTGAGGGGTCTTAAGCGTTTTCACTATTACCATTTATTTTCTGTATTATCCAAAACTCCATATGATCTAGTTAGCTCTTCAAAGAAACCTCTTTATGTGTTGTCTTATACCTTCAAAGCACAGATATCTGATGAGAATAATGCATTCATTGAGAGTATTTAGATCATTAACTGTTCTGACTTCTGAGACCTTGAGATAGATTAAGAGGAGTCATCAGTTCCATTGCAAGTCCCTCTGGTTCTTCTTCAAATCCGTGATGATAAGAAAGTGAACAAAGGCAAACATGCTAGGATAATCATTCAGCAGAATTGTCAAGCATAAGAGGTGATTCATTATGAAAAGATAAAAATATTCGAGAGGACTAAAAGCTTCTGAAGTTCAGAAAATGTCAGTTGCTTGAAAGTAAAAACACTGATCTGTTCATCATACTCCACTTTGGAGGTAAGCATGTTAAAAGACAGTCAACCATACCTTGACAACAAAAGGAGAGAATATGCAAAACATTACTAGTTAATTAAAAGTTCGAAAGAAAGCTCAAAAAATATTAAAATTATATAATCAAAATTTTATATGCTGATAACTAGCCAAGTATATGCGTCCACTACACAAAGCATAGGAATACTTGTTTGCACAATGAAGCTGCTATTTCTTTTGCCTTTCAGGAGGAGAGGGAGGCTTGTGTTCATTGTATAATTTAACTTAAATTTTAACCTTCAATTTTCACACAAGTATTAATAACTATTTTACACTAAAATGGGTTATTTGCAATCAATACAGTGCTTGTTGTTTGTTTGGAACATCATACTATTAAGTTCATTTAGTATTCTAGTTAAATTTCAACCCTAAACTTTGACCACTTGTTATCGTTATTAAGTTTTAACAATCATCAATTACTGATCAGTAGGAATTCATGGCTCCCATACTGGTGGAGGGGGTGGATATGATTCAAGAGGTTGCACAGAAGAGAAGATGGCGTTCTTGTCAATACGATCACCGCCGCTGCTTGTAAGGGACACAAGCGCTGCTATGAGCCCAGCATTCCCAGCCAAAGTTGGCTCAGTGTAGTTTTTATTGTTCCGCACATCGGAGAAGCCATCGAATCTGTTCGGTCCACCAACCATGGCCCCAGTGATGACATTAGGATTCGGTGACTTGCTGTCTCGCCATTTCCAACCAGCAGTACATGAGTAAGCGATGCGATCATGAGGGATAGATGCACCACGGTGGTGCACTTGCCTTGGATAGTTTTTTCCATAACCCACCACATAACTTATGTTTTTGGGATTGTTCCCAAGGATGTAGTCCACCTGCAAGATTTCATGATATTTAAAGCAGTTGAAGTCATGCTATTATGATTCAACCCTGATTCATTAGGTTGTAAATATCTATGATCTTGGCATCTTGTCAAAAGAAAAATTCTTATACTCTACGAGTTACATTGATGGGTAAAAAGTCTAGGCCAGAACCTGTGAGGCTGCGAAGCCATAAAGGGTGCGTGAGTTCATAAAGTAGGGGCCGCAGTACCATCCAGGGATGTTGCTGGTGTTCAAGTAGTCTGCATAAAGAGATGCAAGGTATGCGGCATTCACTGCATATTGCAATGGCCGTGGCTGCCCATGGTTCAGCTGAATCAATCCCCCTATACATTAGAAAAAAGATATGTGCCAATATGATTCAATAGCATTTGGTATTAATGGAACATGAGGATGATTGGGATGCCATCACATAAAATGCATTTGGTACTTTAATTTATGGTCAACCAGCAAGATTCGATTCACCAAAATGGCTAGCCTCCATTATGATTCAGTTAGACATGCAATCTGCTGATATCTTTTTCAACAGTGAATAGAGACCGAGTAAAACCAGAAGATAAAACGAAAGCACAATGCTTATAGTGGAGTTAGAATTGGGGTGATACAAATACATATCTTCAGATTTTTCTTTTGTCTTACATATGATGCTTCTCATGTATCTGCCCACTAATCAACCTGATCAAATATGTATTTTCTTATTTTTTGTCTCCTTCTTGTTGAGGAAAGACATTTCTTAATTTCCCTTGGAAAAAGGACCAATACGAGCACTGTAAATTTATATCAACAATTTTAAAGGAAGAGGAAGATGAAATTTATTACCTTTAGTCCAGTTGAAGACATGGAAGCGATAGAGAAAGGAACACATGTTTAGCTCGGTGGTATTATGGTAAGCTCTGAGCATCTCCTCATAAGGATACCCCAAGTCCAAATAGATTCTAATCCTTGTTAAGAGTAGCTCAGCCCCTGGAAGCTTGTTGTCCCAACCAAAAACACCTGAATCTGGTTTTTGTATGGTGTCTCCAGCATTTGTAGCGGGACTAGAATCTGTTGCAAAGGAGAGATAACTGTAATTCCCTGTGGCATAGTACATCCAAGCAGCACCCCACATGAACTCATCCCAATAACCTGTGGAGTTGTAGAATGGTTCGATAAACTGGTTTCCCTGGGAATAAGGTGTTTGTTGCCCTGACTCTGTAGCAAATTTGTATACTGTTTTTGCTGCACTCATCAGTTTTTTCGAATAAGCAGTGTCATCCTTAAAGACAATTGAAGCAGCAGCTAGTGCTGATGCCACCTCACTCCCCAAATCAGGTGCAGAGGTAGAAGTTTGCACTGGTCGAGCATAGTTCATGTCTTCTGGCCTCTGCCAGCAGTATTCATCATCTGGACTGGTCGACCCTTTTTGCGCAGTTCCCACCTGAACAGAACTAGATGTCAAAAACTTGGTTACATTTGCTTCTTTTAAAATGCTAGGCATAAAAGTAATGGAATGCAATAGGTTATGCAATGGAAAATAGATGAGTTTAGCATGGACACAGCAAGTAATAAATCCATGAACAGCCGGTTAGCTGTGACAAATATGAATGCTTTTAAGAGTAACACTATGGTTACTTTAACTGCAACAACTAATGTTGGTTTGTTTTATCAATTCTCCGCTTTTCTGTTAAAGTATTTTGAACTCATCTGTCAAGATTGTCTAACTAGCATATGAACCGAATTCGAAATTTTATGCTGTTTTTATGAAAGAATTTTATGCTTATTAGCTTCACTGGAGTATACCAGTAATGCAAAGGTTAAAGACCTCTTTACCAACATAATTTCTGAGATGACATTTTGACCCTAGTTATAATAGTTCATGACCAAACTGACAATCATATCATGAATTCAACTATCCACCTTATTATCAGAAGTAACAGCAAGGTTTTAATTTTCATCAGTTACAAGAAAAGCATTTCTGCATTATCCAGAGCATTATGCCTACACCTTCTCGCTGATAGATCTGTCTACCGGCCTATAGATCTGTTTGCTCCAAATATTCTCAAGTTCCAACTTGATATACGCAAAAAATTCATTTGATTTCTCCAACATGAGTGGAAAAATAATTCCCACCCTTCGAACCAATTGTTAATTTTTTTGAGTGTTTTTAACAAAAAAAGGAAAGAAACAAAGTCCAGAGTGTCTGCAAAACTTTGAACTACCACAATTGCTCAAGCCATGAGTGTCTGCAAAACAAATATAAATCCATTTTGCATCCTCAGTTGAAATCAATCCTTCAATGGCTATGACTAGAAGAGGCAATGGACTCAATATCGCCAGTACTGAAAACCAAAAAGTTAGACCAGAAGATTGTTCTAGATTGGAGAAAGAAGGGATTTCAGCAGCGTACTAATTCATGATAACTGCACAAAAAGTTTCATAGCAAACTCTTTAAAGCATAAATCCAATTCAGAAACAATTAAAGAGAAGTCATTTATTGCAGTAACCTGGTTATTTTAACTATTGTTGAATGATAGTAGATTCAAATTGTAAATGTCTAAAACAAATGTATGCTTTGTGGATCTCAATTTTTGAGACTGACTATGGAGAGTTTTGCTCCACGTTTGAAGTTCCAATGCCATGAAATGATTCCATATCAATCTGATCACAAACGGATGTTAAACTAAACCAAAACACTTTTCCTACAATAAAGGTATACCGGTAAAAAATATGGAACTTCTTCTAATAGGAATATATAGACATGTTTTACAGCAAGAGATAATACCATGTTACATTAGATTGCAAGAAAACATTGGGATTTCTTTCCTTTACCTGGCTGTAAATTTTGTTGATGGTGGTCGCAGAAGAATTGAAAGTCAAGAGTAAGTAATCGGTTCCCCATTTGATGATATCTCTGATGTGATCATATTCTCCAATGGCCTGGTATTTATGACTGTATTCTATCACTGACCAGCTTAGGAGTGTCATTGAAAAAGCCATAGGAAAATGGAATTTTATATTGTTCCCGCTATCGTAGTATCCTCCAACTAACCCACCCTTCAAATCTGCAAGCCCAATGCCATCTTCCAGACCAGAATTTCCTCGCCACGGCACATCATTGTTCTTTGGTAAGCGGCCAGCTGATTAGCCAAATATTTGAAGCATAAATCACACTTACAGAATAGACTTATATTCCACAGAGTAACTGGGTAGTTGCACAAATTCCATGAACAGAAGATAGGAAATATTTGAAAAGAAATGAATAAAGAGGCTTATGCTGACTTTGTGATGGTTTATGGAGTTTTCAGAACTTCTAAGCCAAAAAGGCACCTTAGTGTGGCAACAAGGGAGAAAAAATGCAACTAAGATGACCTTCTAGGAATTTAACACCCTAATCTTGGCCCTAATCATTTTATCTTGAGATATGCTAGAGTAGACAAGATGAACAGTACCAGTAGCAAACTGTTATCCTCGTGAGATCAATATATGTGGGGAACAAAACTCCATGCATTAATGCTGACCGATCCAAATCTAACAGAGGTGAATCCATATTGAAATGTTCGAGGAAATGCAATCAGACATTTTCTATGCATGCAAAGAAAATGAGGAAGCAGAAGGTAAGTATCAAAAGAGAAATGCAGATTGAGTTACATTGCTTGTAGTAAGTGCAAGAGACAGCATGAAGTAGACACCATTTTTTTAAGCATGTATTACAGCCAAGGATTTCAGTTAGGTACTCAATAAAGTAGTGACTGCAAACCAAATTAGAGCAATTCATGAACACCCTACAAATATTAGCTGGTACTTAAGAGTGCCTTGTACAAATATGTTTGTTTCTTTTAAAATGCCTGCGATGCAACTTAAACAAAAATAGAATAAGATCAGCTTCATCCAGTGTGCCAACCAAGCTAAATGATTTCACAAGCACTGAGAAGAGTTTATATCCAAGGTGTTTAACTTAGCAATATACAGAAGTGCCCCGTACATATTAATATGTCTCATGCCCATCATCAAGGTTCCACAAGTTTGCATTTGCTGAAAAGAAAGAAGTTTGCAGCTAGCTTTGTAAAGGACATACATTTCTGTGCATCGAAGAATTTAAGAGCCATATGGAGAGCAACAGCATAATTGTCTGGCGGTGAGACTGGCTCCCTGTGCTTTGGCAGTGTCTTAGCAACGATGACCGGAATCCCAACGACGATGAACCCAATCAACACGGACAATATCAGCCATTTAAGCATCTCCCGCTTGCAAAGAATGCATCCCAAGTCGACATACTTCTTCTTCTTCTTCATCTCGGTGTCCTGCGGCCTGAGAAGCCAACCCTGCTCGGTCTCATCTAACTCCTGCCTCTGAAGCGCCGCTCGGTCCAAGTCCATGTTCCGGCTCTGCTCATCCTCCGACAACATCGGATCAACATGGATCTCGAACGGGCCTCCCCAATGGTTGGTTGAGTACATCTCGCTGCATATATAATTAAACAAACGGAGATGAATCGAGCAAAGAAACAAAGAACTTCAGTAATGGTTGGTTTAGGATCATATATCAATAACTCCAAGACGCCAGATTGAAGTATAAGGTCTAGAAAACAGAGAAAAATCAGTTGGCATGTCTTTTGAAAGCAATTCAAAAGCCCACCAAATTGGCTTTAGGATCCAATACTAATAAATATAAGAACGGAAAGCGGATTATAAGGTGAATGCATATACTTGTGAAACCAATTTGTAACCCGCATCCAAACGATTGTTATGGAAACTTACTTCAATATATAATATAATATAATATATGAGGATAAGATGAGTTTTGGTTAAACAAATAAAAATAAAAAACGGTCTACAAGAGAAAGGAGGCGAGTGGTCTGTTACCAAGACTTCTATGTCAATATGAGAGAGGATGTTTTTTTTGGACCCCACCTTCGCCCCTTCTTCTAACCCTTTTGAATCCTAACGAGGAGAAAGTCTGAAACTTGAGAAGAAATGATAACAGTCGGGAGAGAAGAAGGGATGCTTGCTTTGGTAATCGCTCGATTTTGGAAAGTGTAGATTTGCTTTCCGTCTTTGGAGGAGCGCCGCGCGCGTGCGGGAGGCAACCGTCCGGATGCGTTTCTCCCATAGAGAGAGCCAAAATTACGCGAGATTTTGGGTGGGTCCCGCCGATGAGTGCTACGTGTGCGATATTTATTTTGTGTAATTTGCTTGTCGTCTGCTGAACCTTGCACGCGGACGATCATGCGGGTTAGCTCGATTGGGAATTAGAAGCGGCGGAAGAATGTTTCCCTTTTTGGGGTCTCACGCAAGTGGGCTGGACATTGTGATTCGTACGAGAACGGTGTTTTCACAAATTTTGACGCCCAGCTGCACGGTTATTATGTCCCTGTCCTATTGAATTGCAAACCTCATCCAACAGCATGTTATAATTAGGGGTGATAATTTTTGATATGATATATGGATTCAATACACATACAATACGAAAAATTTTGATTATGGATTGAGCTTATGCGAATCCGGATCAAAAATAGATCGATATACCTACGATTCACAAAATTCGTATCATTCGCAAATTAGCTCATAAATTTAAAATATTTCTATAGAATTCATTTAATATTTTTATAAATTTATTAAAAAAATATTATTTTTATCAAATCTATAACAATCTAAATCCTAACAATGCCTAATTATTTTTTTTTTGTTTACTTTAATTTATACATACCGATATTCTTTTACAATTTAACTGAATTTTTAAAAAAATTAGATTTATTTAATGTTTTTAAAAACTTTTTTATTAATTTTGTTAATCATATTATAAGCGTATCGTATTCATATCGATTCGATATGATGCGTTTCATAATCGGATTACATGAATGATCCGTTTAATAAATAGTTTATGTACGAATTGTGAATTCTAATCTATTTAATAATCATATCGTGTTTGTGTTTAGATTACATGAGCCATATCGTTTATGACCCGTCAACATAAATTGCCACCCCTAGTTACAATTGATGGTAGATCGAACCTTCCGTAGAAAAATTTCTATTGATATTTTAAATATGATAAAATATCTTTATATTAATTTATTTATTTTAAACTATTATCTTAGTTTTCTATCATTAGTTTTTTTTCCCCTATCGGTTAGTTTTCTCAATGGATATTTTTTGACACAACCTTTGGCACCCTATTACTAAAGCATAATTTTAGGTTGTCATATCGATTGCATTGGAAATATATAAATCCAAAAATTCTTGATAAGAGATTTATATAAGTTTCAAGGTTGCTATTTACAAATCCCAATTGTATCTTGAAGGTAACTTGCTGGGGTCCATTAGTAAACTCAAATATTGAGTGAGAATAATTAACATTTTAAAATTATTATAAACAAAATAGTGGATGAAGTGGAAAATAAAATAAAAATTAAATATTGAAAGTTCATGCATCTTTGTTTTAAAAAGTAAATATCCCCCCCATAGTTCAAGTATTCAATTAGTTAAAAATTCTAACGAAGCAATTATTGTAATATAGTATTCTAGCATCATTAGTAGTTTAATATATATTATGCATTATGCTAGACTAAATATTGCTTTTATAGTATATAAATTAAGTAAATATATTAGTAATCCCAAAAGTGATCATGGAAGGCTATTAATAGAGTCCTTGGATGTCTTGAAAAGGATTATTGAACTTGAGTTGTTTTATACGGAATCTCCAATTATTGGAAGGATACACCAATGCTAGTCCGGTTGCAAGATAATAGTTCCACCAGTGGATGGATATTGATCCTAGGAAGTAGAGCAATTTCTTTTTGAAGTTAAAAAGGGAAGCTTGTGGCCCCCCCTTATTTTATTGAAAATTAAAAATACTGATAAGCTTTCTACCCAAAACGCTTTCTACCCAAAACGCAGAGTTTAAGATGGCAAAGCTGTAGAAACATCATTTAACATAAGGAAGTCCCTCACCCGTTAAGAGAAAGCAAGTGATCCAGCAAAGAGAGTTACTCAAGTCAGAGGTGAAGTAGCCAGAAGAGCTTCAACTGCGCAAACTCCATTTCAAAATAGGAACTAGAGCTTGAGTTGAGAGAGAGAGGGAGATAAGAGAGCGATGATGCAACCATATACCAAGGCCGAACCTCCTATTGTTCCATACCTCCTTAATTTCATTTGGAGGAAAGTGATCATATATGTAGTCAAAAGTTGATCTCTACTGTGTTCACAGAATCCATGTGATAAAGTAGAGTAGACCACAAATTTTTTGAAAAGTCACAACCTACAAGTAAATGGTTGATGTTTTCCTCATGCACTGAACACAATGGGCATAGGTTGAGACCTTATATTCCTTTCTTCGCATGCATATCAGCCATTAACACCTTCTGGTGATAGCATAATCAATTAAATATCTTCATTTTCTCAGGGATCGGACACTTCCAAATGATTTACTGAAGAATGAAGTTATACCCCCATTGATGATGAAAGAATAACCATGTTTGGCTGTGTAAGCCAAGGATGGATGCCATTTCCAATCCCTGTGATCCTGTCCAGCCTGTAGGTTCAATTTGTTAACAAAATGCCTCAGTACCAAGAGTTCTCTTGCCCATGTCCAAACTGCAAAAGATTAATGTATCATCTACAAACTGCACACACCAAGTTTCAGCTATGCAGTTTAGAGAACCCACTCTACTAATCATTTTTTCCATCGCAGCCTTCCATAGAATTCTATCTAATACATCAGCCACCAAAATGAAGAGTAGTGGGGATAAAGGATTACCTTGCCGAATACCTTTTTTATTAGGGAACCATCTCCCCACCTTACCGTTAAAAATGAGAGCTGAGCTTGAGTTGTGAAGTATGGACTCAATCCAAGATATCCATCTTATTCCGAAGCCGCGATGTTTCATCACATTCAATAAGAATTTTCATGATATGCCATCAAAAGCTTTTTCAAAATCCACTTTACATAGAACCCGTTTTCTTTCGGTGTGTTTAGAGTGGGCTACAATCTCGGTTGCTGTTATGTAACTTTCAAGAATGTGCCGCCCTCGGATGAAGGCATTCTGAGAATAAATAAGAGACCAACTCCCCAATAACCTTGCTCAGCCTTTTGGCAAGGATTTTAGAAAAAATTTTGATGGCTGCATGTTCTAGCTAGGCATATAGGTCTAAAGTCTGAAACAATTGCAAGCTCAGATGTCTTAGGAATTATCAAATTTTTTTGGAACAGATCCTTTGGTGTACTTAAAAAGTATCGTAGAATACTGTACATGCTTCGAAAATATTCATCTAAAGATGAGTGACCGCGCACGTTTACACGCGCGTGCATTAAAATACTAAGAAAAAAAAAATAGATAAATTCTAAAATATTTGAATATATAGTTTAGATAAACATTACATAACAATTTTTTTTTTTTTTTTTTTTTTGATGAACATCCCAATATATACATAGCACTGTATGGTACTTTTTGAGTACCGATCCCATTCCCCCAATTTAACTAAAAGAAGGACATGGGAAACCCATCAGGTCCAAGCCACTTATTCTTAGCCATGCAAAACAAAGCATGACGAATCTCCTCCACTTCAATGACTCGATCCAACGAAGACAGGTCAACATTCCTTTGTGGGTAAAGATCTCCCCAGACCACCTCACAGCTAGATTCAGTGGAGTTGCCAAACATCGAAGCGTAGTGCTCGCGAAGAGATTTGTGAATATCATCTTCTGAAGTAATATGATTTCCCTTGCACATAATTTCCATGATCAGATTCTTGCGACATCGGTTTGATGCACTTAGTGTTTCTATCACCATCATTGATCCATTGTTTCCTTGAGCACTGCTGCCAGTAGGTTTCTTCCACTTTTAGCACATTCGTCGGTTGATCCTTAAGCAAGCTTCACTCCCTACTTTCAGAGTTAGATAGCACTCTATCTTCCTCGATGCCATCCAAACGTTCCAGAAGACTCAACAATTCTCTTGTTTTCCCCTGTACATTATGCACCTGGAGTCGATTCCACACCCGTAACTTGGAACGAAGATAGCGCAACTTAGAGGCAAAGTTCTTGCCTGCATTGGGATCACTTGGAGCTAAGGACCACCAGTATTGTATCAACTGCTTGGAGTTGGGTGGAAGGTACCGAGCATTCTCGAAACATAACGGGGAATGGAACTTGCTGGGTACAGCATTTTGAGCGCCCAGTGATAGAACCAAAGGCGTATGATCAGATGTCGGCCTTTCTAAGACCAACAGATTAGCTCGCAGAAAGTTAGAGTGCCAATCGATAGAGACGAAGCAACGATTAAGCTTGGCCAGGCTCGAAGATTCTCTATAATTTGATCAAGTAAATCTTCCGTTATAAGCACTGATTTCCAACAGTTTCAGTCGGTTGATAAAATGATTAAACTTAATTTCTTGATTCGGCACTACTGCTTTTAGCTCCTAATCTATCAGATGGGAATCTCGTAACATTGAAGTCACCCATTAGAATCCAAGATTCAGCTGTAGAACGCTTGATGTTTTCAAGTTCCTGATAAAACAAAACTCTTTCACCCTGATCGTTAGGACCATAAACATTAGTTAGCAAAAATCTCCTCTTAGTGTGTTTAACAAGAATAAGGGTGCTGATAGAATAAGAGCCTAACTGCAATGGGATGGCGTCAATGAATGATGAGTTCCAACAGGTGGTGATTCCTCCAGAAGAGCCACGAGCGTTGCATGTTATGCCATTGGTCAAAGGAGGCACCACAAGTTGATCTCAACAATCTCTCATTAAAGATCCTACATTTCGTTTCCTGCATACATACAATCAAGCACCTGGAATCCTTAACTATCTGTCTGATGATACGTCTCTTCGGAGGCTGCCCCAGACCTCTGATGTTCCGACATAACACCGTCATACCATTCCAAATGTCCACCAAGTGAGAGATGGAGCGCTCCAATGCGGGCACCATCTCTGAGATCCAACTTGCACCATTACCAGAAGGCCAAGAGGGACAAAATATGTTTTCATAGCCAGAAGCAGCACTATGTACCGGATCCAAAAAATCGATAAACTTAGGCAGACACACAGCTGAAAATTACTAAATGCCATAACATACAAAAAAAAAAACCCTCAGAGAGTGGTCGATAAGCTAGCCACTACACTACTACAAGGGGGTTCGTACCCCTGAACCAAAATGATTTCTTCTACATAGCTATTCATGCTTGACTAAACAGCACTTGTATTCTCCCCAAGGTCTCATCAGTTCCCCGGGATCTTCAGGAGATTGATGCCGCAGTGGCAGCATTGAATCTCTAAGGCCTTCAGTTTATCCAAGGGTGAGTCAGCACCCTTCTCAGAGAAGATTAGTCCACATTTCCTGCCAAGTTGTATGATGTCGCTTGATGTCAAAGAGTTGATGAACAAGATGTCAAATTTCTCCAAGTTACTCTCTTCCAAACCCAAGACTTTTAGCTTTTTGTTCCATAGACGTGGACTACGTTTTGCTTCTTGATGCCCTGAGGGTGTCATTGAATTCTGGGCAATACCTGGTAGATGCTTGAGAGACGCTGGAGACTGGAATGAGAGACAACTCCTCACAAACGTAGGCTATTGGTTTAACAAGTTTATTTCTGATTAGAGAGAGCAGTTTGGGTGGTAGATTTTGTGGGGTGTTCAGTAACGATGATGTTAGGTTTTGACGCCTCAAGATTCAGCCCACATTGAGCCCACAGCGAGGTTCGTGGTGAAAAACGGAGTCCAACGAGACCAAGATCATCCGAAACGGAGCTCGGATGGAGGAGATACGAGCTTTTAAAGTCGGCACGATATTCGAGGCGGCGGAGGACCGCCAGCGACCGACGGCGGGCGGCAGCGGTGCAGCCGCAGGCGGCGGCGCGCGGGACGCGCGACCCAGGCCCGCACGAAGGGGCCCACGGCCCAGGCGGGCACGCGGCCCAGCCGGGTGCGCGGCCCAACCGGGCGCGCGGCCCAGGCACACGCAGGCCTGCGCGCAGGCGCGCGTAGGCCCGCGCGCAGGCGCGGCCCAGGCCCGCGCGCGCGGGCCGGCCCAGGCCCAACGGCCTGCTGGCCCCTTTACCCCGGTCCACCGTGGACCGGGCGGTCCACGGCGGGGCCTGTAGACCGCATGGGCGTTTCCCACGCGTTTATCGCGGTCCACGGCACTATTCCATGGATCGGAGCGCGATCCGACGGCATGGGTGGCTCCCGATCTTGATCCGACGGTCTGGGACGTGATTTGAGTTGATTAAGGAGTCCTAATCATGATCTAAGTAGTGATTAAGGTCTATAAAAGGCCCTGTGCGTGAAACAGAGAGGTAGTGGTTCGGGTTTCTCGCCGTA
Organism: Elaeis guineensis; assembly: GCF_000442705.2. Lineage (NCBI taxonomy): Eukaryota > Viridiplantae > Streptophyta > Magnoliopsida > Arecales > Arecaceae > Elaeis > Elaeis guineensis. The sequence goes on along the minus strand of NC_026001.2, from coordinate 95,545,464 downwards.
CAGTGCCGTACGAACCCGAGAAGAGACAGAGAGGCGAGAGTGCTGAGAGAGAAGGAGCAGGAGGCTCCTGGACAGCGGTCACCAGGCTCTTCAGAGGTTCAGGGGGGTCTCCAAGAGAGAGAGAGCTTTTATGAGGAGAACTTCAGGTGAGAGAAAATTGGGTGTACAAGGGTTGAGGGTGAGGTCTCCTCTTGTAAAATTTTTTTTTCATAGTGAAGTTTGCATGCCCCATGGAGGCGAGCCCTTTTGTGGCTGATCCACGTATTTTGATTATTTTTTCTTTTGTTTTGTTTCTTCTTTCTTCCTGCTGCATCGCGTGGTACTGAAAAGATCTTGGGAGGTGGTGTCCTGGCCAGACATCCATCCAACAAGTGGTATCAGAGCCAGGTTGGTACAAGGACGCAGATTGCAGCGGTGGTGAGCAAAACTGAAGATGGAGAAGACAGGAACAATCAAGATGGAGATCAACAAGTTCGATGGTAAGAGCAATTTCTCCTTGTGGCACGCAAAGGTGAAGGACGTGCTCATCCAACAGGGGTTGATCGATGCTCTCTTGTGTGATGAGAAGTCGACCACCATAGAGGTGCGGGATTGGAAATGGCTACAGATGCAGGCGGTGAGTACCATCCGCATGTACCTGGCGGATGAAGTGGTGATCCATGTGCTGAGCGAGACTTTCCCGACGATACTGTGGTCGAAGCTCGAGGAGTTGTACATGGCGAAGTCTCTCACCAACACACTTTTCCTCTGGAGGCAATTTTACCAACTGTGGATGACTGAGGGACAGAGCGTGCAGGAGCATTTGAGCCACTTCCAGAAGATCCTCACCGACCTTCTCAGCGTTGGCGAGAACGTTGAGGAGAAGACCAGGGCACTGGTTTTGCTGGCGTCGCTTCCACCTTCGTACGAGTCCTTGGTGACTGCTCTTCTAGTGGGGAAGAGCACTATCAAGATGGACGAGGTCACCGCGGCGATACTCCATAACGAGGTTCTCAGGAGGGAGAACCCAGCTTCGAGCTCAGGTGGCGGTAGCTCAGCTTTGATGGCTTCTGGAGGTGCAGGAGGCGGTAGACGGAGCGACAGGAGATTGCAACGAGGGCGGTCTAAGTCCAGGAGGGACTTGAGCAAAACCAGGTGTTACCGGTGTGAGGAGTTGGGGCATCTAGCCAGAGATTGCCCTCAACTGAAAAATCGTACGGTGGCTGCTGTAGCGATGACCGACAGCGATTCAAATGGCGATGTCCTGGAGATATCTGATGAGGTATCTACTTCTTTCCAATAGTGGATATTAGATTCTGCATGCCCCTATCATGTGCGTTGCAGAGAGGAGCAGTTTGACTCCCTAGAGAACAGTGAGGGCACTGTATATCTGCTGGATGGATCGAGCTGTGCGATCAGAGGCATTGGGACGATCAGCTAGAGGACACATGACGGTGCAGTGAGGAGATTGAGAGAGGTCCGATACATACCAGATTTCAGGTGGAATCTTATCTCACTTAGCAGACTGAATTCGAGAGGCTACAGGACGGTAGCTGGTGGAAGAATCCTGAGGGTGCTATGCGGCGATAGGATTGTGCTGGAGGGGAAGAAGGGGAGCAGAGGACATTATTACCTGGCGGGAAACCCAGTGCGAGGTGGAGCTTCGAGAGTCAGGCGGAGCCCAGAGCGAGGTGGAGCTTCGGGAGTCAGGCGGAGCCCAGAGCGAGGTGGAGCTCTAGGAGGCGGATCGGGCACGAGACAGGAGACTCGGGAGGACGAGAGGCGACGTCGCAAGGTGAGATTCCTATTGCCGCAGGATGATGCCCCGAGCAGGTCTCAGGTCAGGAGGAGCACAGCATACGATGGAGATGGGATCGAGCAGCCTGGCTCGACTCCCATGTTTGCCCATCCATGATCAGCAGGCGATTGCCCCAGGGCATGGGGACGAGGAGATCCAGAAGCTCTCGGAGTTTGGAGAAGGCCGAATATCGAGTCGAGGTGGAGATTGTTAGGATTTGATGCCTCAAGATTCAGCCCATATTGAGCCCACAGCGAGGTTCGCGGCGAAAAATGGAGTCAAACGAGATTAAGATCATCCGAAACGGAGCTCGGATGGAGGAGATACAAGCTTTTAAAGTTAGCACGATATTCGAGGTGGCGGAGGACCGCCGGCGACCGGCGGCGGGCGGCAGCGGCGCAGCCGCAGGTGGCGGCGCGCGGGACGCGCGACCCAGCCCGCGCAGGACGAGCGACCCAGGCCCACGCGAGGGGGCCCGCGGCCCAAGCGGGTGCGCGGCCCAGCCGGGCGTGCGGGCCGGCCCAGGCCCAGCGGCCTACTGGCCCCTTTGTCCCGGTCCATCGTGGACCGGGCGGTCCACGGCGGGGCCTGTGGACCGCGTGGGCATTTTCCACGCATTTCTCACGGTCCACGGCACTATTTCGTGGACCGGAGCGCGATCCGACGGCATGGGTGGCTCCCGGTCTTGATCCGACGGTCTGGGACGTGATTTGGGTTGATTAAGGAGTCCTAATCATGATCTAAGTAGTGATTAAGGTCTATAAAAGGCCCTGTGCGTGAAACAGAGAGGTAGTGGTTTGGGTTTCTCGCCGTACAGCGCCGTACGAACCCGAGAAGAGAGAGAGAGGCGAGAGTGCTGAGAGAGAAGGAGCAGGAGGCTCCTGGACAGCGGTCGCCAGGCTCTTCAGGGGTTCGGGGGGTCTCCAAGAGAGAGAGAGTTTTGTGAGGGGAACTTCAGGTGAGAGAGAATTGGATGTACAAGAGTTGAGGGTGAGGTCTCCTCTTGTAAAATTTCTTTTTCATAGTGAAGTTTGCATGTCCCGTGGAGGCGAGCCCTTTTGTGGCTGATCCACGTATTTTGATTATTTTTTCTTTTGTTTTGTTTCTTCTTTCTTCCTGCTGCATCGCGTGGTACTGAAAAGATCTTGAGAGGTAGTGTCCTGGCCAGACGTTCATCCAACAGATGATGCGAGACACGAATCTCAAGATATGTGGATTTGACAGCATGTCAGAGGAATGTTGGATGGTCATTAGAAATTTGAAAGAAGAAAAGATGAGGCTCAGTCAAGTGAATGGAATAATCTAGCAATATTTCAAATGACCCAGCCAATGAGCCGTTGAACATGGCTCGAGAGTCCAAACCCCAACTTGAGCCTAGGGTCTAATGCCTGGGACCAACCTGATTTCCTGAACAGTTAGTCTCTAGTGAATTCCACCCAATCATGAACGGCCGAGTGGTTCGTTGTTGAACCCCCGACGAGGACTAGAGTTCCCAAACCAGAACTCTCAATCCTCGTTGTCCAGATTCTCCTGATCACCCGAGGAAGATAGATCAGCGAAGTTGTGCTCATGCGGGGAAGAGTGTTTCACAATGACCTGGACAGGGTAGGAGAAAGGACCAACAGAGACATCCACAAAGTTTGGTATTAAGGAGGGATCTTCACAGAAGATAATTAGATCAAAGCTTAAGAGATCCTCCCCAGAGGTACTTGCCCGGCTCGCGCGGAAAGGCATACTGAACCACCCAGCAACAATGCTAGCGACGGCATCAGGATTCCAACAGATAAGTGGCAGGTTGAGGAGGCTGATGGAAGCTTTAAAACGAAGATTATGATGGGAAGCTAACTTAGTTTGGTCTTTGTTGGGGATTACCGATTGACCCCGCTCATGCCGACTAATAATCGGACATACCCGACCGACCGACCGACCGACCGATTGCCAGGTGCCGTTACCGACCGATTAACGGCTCTCTACCGACTGAGGATATGTCGGTCGGGCAGACCTTTCCCGCTCTCCCGACCGACCGCACCAGGGAGTCCGATGGCCGACTCCCGCAACGTGCCCGACTGACCGTCGGAGGAGTCCGAATCTCCATCCGATGCCACTCAGCCGGCCACCGACCTAAGGTCGGTGGCCTCCTCCGATCGTCATACTACTGCCAGAGGCTATCAGTCCTGACAGCAGCATGCGGCACTACCGCCTAAGGGCATCATCCCGCCTAGGGCATTGTCAACCCTAGTGATTTGACAGTCCCACGGCGACGTGACACTTTCACGGCGACTCTGACAGTCTACAGTGAGTTGACAATTCCTCAATTGTCTGCGCCATTAATGACGACGCCATACTACGCTCCACTATATATATCGGGGAAGGCTACAGTGCTGGGGCGGGGAGAAAAAACGGACAGGCTTGCCCTCTCTCTCTCTCTCGTTGAGTTCTTTGCTTTCTTCTCACTGTTGCCTAGTCTCTTCTCTGACTTGACCGTCGGAGGATCCCCGCCGGAGCCGCCTCCGGTCAGTGCGGACTTTCTTTTGCAGGCGCTCGTTCCCGGCGATCAGGTGACGAGGGGATTGGCCGCAACAGATTGGCGCGCCAGGAAGGGGGGCAATAGATACTAATGACAAAGATAAGAGCTCAACGATCGAGAGTCACCGGGTCGGCGAGACGCTCTTCCTGCCGGGAAGAGGCCTCTCCGCCACCCTCCGCGGCAGAACCCAGCTCTCCGCACCCCGCGGTCACCACGGAGGCGCAGATCGCGGCAATCGTACGGCAGATGATCGTGCTGACGGACGCGATCAAAAGCCTCCAGCAACAACCGGCACGGCTGCCGCCATCACCGGCCAGCCAACCGGCAGCACGTCCGATGCCCTCCAGGAGCAGCCGCCGACGCCCGTGTCGATCTCCATCATCTCCGCGGGAGCGCCCGCCACAGCGCTCCCACGGAGAGGAGGAGGGGCGGCCACGGCGCGATGCCCATCGGTCCCAACAGCCTTCTCCCTCCCAGCTGGAACGAGCGAGGAAGGAGAAGAGACCGCGAACGCCGTCCGCCTCCCTCTCGGAATTTTCTGGAGACTCCACTCCTGGGGTCTCCCAGCACCGACGGACGGACGACTACGAACGCAGGTTCGAGAAAATTGACCGTCGGCTTGCACAGTTGCAGGTGGACGGACAGAAGTCTTCAAACGATGTCGACTTTCAGACCGCCCAACTTCTCTCCCGACTCATCCTCGACGAACTGATCCCCAGTCGGTTTAAGATGCCGCACGTGGAATCCTACGACGGCTCCACCGACCCAATCGACCATCTGGAGAGCTACAAAGATCTCATGACGATTCAGGAGGCAACCGACGCTCTCTTTTGCATCGGCTTCCCCGCCACGGTCCATAAAGCTGCCAGGGCCTGGTACTCCGGTCTTCGATCGAAAAGTATCCACTCGTTCGGATAGCTCGAGCACTCTTTCGTGGCTCACTTCAGCACCAGCCGGAAGCCGCCGCGAACATCGGACAGTCTTTTCTCCCTCAAACAGGGAGAAAATGAGACGCTCCGACACTTCGTGGCGCGATTCAATACGGCCACGCTTGAGGTCCGGGACCTCAACAAAGACATGGCTGTCTCGGCCATGAAACGGGGGCTGAGGGCGTCCCGGTTCACTTACTCCCTGGACAAGACCCTTCCCCGGACATATGCCGAATTGTTGGAGCGCGCGTACAAGTATATGCGCGCGGACGAAGGAGCCTCCGACCGACGCTCGATCGAGTTCAAAGGTCCGAAGGAAAAACGAAGGAAGGTTCGGGACCCCGCCGAACCTAACAGGCCCCCGACCGATGGTCGGCTCTCGCCTCCGCGACGAAACCAGAAGTCTCCCCGACGGCAGACTCCAGGGCCGACACGCCCCAGGTACGACTCCTACACTCCTCTCTCTGCTCTCCGTGCGCAGATTTTGATGGAGATCGAGGGGGAAGAATACCTGCGACGGCTTCCGCCTCTGAAGGCAAAAGGCCTCGACCGACGGAAGTACTGTCGATTCCACCGGGGCCACGGCCACAATACCGAGCAATGCATCCAGCTTAAGGATGAGATCGAAGCTCTCATCCACCGAGGATATCTCGATAAATTTCGGAGAAACCCGCCGACTCGACCAGTGGCCGACCGACGACCCCAGCCGACTGAGGAAGCGACCACTAATCAGCCGACGGCCGGGGTCATCAATATGATTTCCAAACGACTTGGCCCGGGGACGTCTGCTGGGGGGGAGCCCGCGAAGAAGCTGCGCCCAGATGATGTGATTACTTTTACAGAAGAAGACGTTCGGGGCATCCAAACTCCCCACGATGACGCTGTTGTTGTCTCGACAACAATAGCAAACTATGATGTAAAGAGAATTTTTGTAGATAATGAAAGTTCGACGAACGTTTTGTTTTACTCGATCTTCTCCCGGATGCGACTATCAACCGACCGACTCAAGAGGGTCCCTACGCCCTTGATAGGCTTCGCCGGGGACGCCGTCGCGATGGAAGGTGAAATTACCCTGTCCGTGACGGTCGGCACCGAACCACGACAAAGCATGGTTCATTTGACTTTTGCGGTCGTCCAAGTGCCTTCGGCCTACAACGCCATACTTGGAAGACCCGGACTAAATGCCCTCAAGGCGATTGTCTCAACGTACCATCTCTTGGTTCAGTTTCCGACCAAAAATGGAGTCGGAGAGATGCGTGGAGACCAACAGCTCGCTCGCCGATGCTTCCAGATCTCCGCTCAAAGCGACGAGTTGAGGGGCTCCCTAGCGATCGACAAACTAGACCCACGGGAGGAGGAAGAAGGGGGCTCGCCGGCCGAGCAACTCGTGTCGATCCCGATAGCGGAAAACACCAACCGGAAGGTATGGGTCGGGTCTCAACTATCCGACCCAGAACGGCAACGGTTGACGGAGCTGCTGACGGCCAACGCCGACATATTTGCTTGGTCGGCAGCAGATATGTCGGGCATCCCTCCGGAGACAATAACCCACCGACTCAACATCGACCCGACGATGAGGCCGGTGAGGCAGAAGAAAAGGTCTTTTGCTCCTGAAAGACAAAAGGCCATCGACAAAGAAGTCGATAAGCTGCTCAAGGTGGGCTTCATCAGAGAAGCCACGTATCCCGATTGGCTCGCCAATGTTGTCATGGTCAAGAAAACCAATGGAAAGTGGAGGATTTGTATTGACTACACCGACCTGAATCGGGCCTGTCCAAAAGATAGCTTTCCACTTTCAAAGATCGACCAGCTGGTGGATGCGACGTCCGGATTCCGACTGCTCAGCTTCATGGACGCCTTTGCCGGATACAACCAGATTCGAATGGTGCCCGAAGACGAGGAGCACACTGCCTTCGTGACCCCCAAGGGCCTCTACTGCTATCGAGTAATGCCCTTCGGGCTGAAGAACACCGGCGCCACGTACCAACGACTTGTCAATAAGGTCTTTAAGGACCAGATTGGGCGCAACATGGAAGTATACGTGGACGACATGCTGATGAAAAGTACGCAGATTCCGGATCATGTCCGAGATCTCGAAGAAACCTTCCGCACTCTACGACAACATCGAATGAAGCTGAACCCGACTAAGTGCGCTTTTGGGGTGACCTCGGAGAGGTTTCTCGGATTTCTCATCTCATAGCGAGGAATCGAGGCTAACCCTGAGAAAATAAAGGCAATCATCGACATGTGCCATCCGAACACCAAGAAGGAGGTCCAACAGCTGAACAGAAAGATCGTTGCCCTCAGCCGGTTCATCTCTCGATCGACTGAAAGGTGCCTCCCGTTCTTCAAAACTCTGAGGCAGGCGAAGGGCTTTTCTTGGTCGGATGAGTGCCAACGGACCTTCAAGGATCTGAAGAGGTACTTGGCTTCCCCATCGCTGCTTGTGAAGCCGGAGGTCGGGGAGACCTTGTATCTTTATTTGGCCACCTCCTCTGAGGCGGTCAGTTCGGTGCTCGTCCGAGAAGACGAGAGTCGAACCCATCAGCCTATCTACTATACCAGCAAAGTGCTCCACGACGCTGAAGCTCGATACTCGAAGACAGAAAAGATGATTTTTGCCCTGACCGTCTCCGCACAGCGACTCCGCCCATACTTCCAGGCGCATGCCATTGTGGTTCTCACCAACCAGCCCCTGAGGGCGATATTGCACCGATCGGATACATCAGGATGACTGGCGAAGTGGGCGATGAAGCTCAGCGAGTTCGACATACAGTACCGACCGCGACCTGCCTTAAAGGCCCAGGTCCTAGCCGACTTCATCGCCGAATGCCCGACAGCCGACCAAGGGTCGGAAGGTGTGGACCCGGGATGAGACGCGGTCTCCGAGCCAGACCCGGTCTCCACCTGGGTACTGCACATCGACGGAGCTTCGAACGCTTAAGGGAGCGGGGCTGGGTTCCTGCTCACCAACTCGGATGGGGTAGTCACCGAGTACGCCCTCCGATTCGACTTCAAAGCCTCCAATAACCAAGCCGAGTATGAAGCGCTCCTCACCGGCTTGAGGATGGCAAGGGAGCTTGGGATCGACAGCCTCCGAGCATTCTTTGATTCTCAGTTGATCGTGGGGTAGGTCAAAGGTGAATTCGAGGCGCGAGATCCAGCCATGGCCAAATATCTCCAGAAAGTGAAGGATCTCGTAACGCACCTCGGGTATTTTGAAATTTTCCACATCCCTAGGTCGGAGAATGCCCGGGCCGACGCACTCTCCAGACTGGTGACCTCCGCTTTCGACTCTTTGGGCCGGACGTTCGTGGAGAACCTCGAGCAGCCGAGTATCGATCGGGATGAAGAAGTGCTACAACTGACAGCTGAACCAAGCTGGATGGATCCGATTGTTCGGTTCCTGACCGACGGGATCAGCCCTGAATATCCCATGGAGGCCAGGCGGCTTCGATGGTCGGCCTCCCAATATGTGATCATGGAAGGCCGACTCTACAAAAAGTCATTCTTCCTTCCTTTGCTCAGGTGCTTGGGACCGACCAATGCAGATTATGCTCTCCGAGAAGTGCACGAAGGAATCTGTGGGAGTCACTTGGGGGGCAAATCTCTAGCCTACAAAGTCCTGCGACAGGATTACTACTGGCCCACCATGAGGAAGGACGCGGCTGAATTGGTCCGGAAGTGCGAACCATGCCAGAAGTATGCCAACGTGCAGCACCAACCGGCCAGCCAAATCGCTCCTATTGTCGCTCCATGGCCCTTCGCTCAGTGGGGGGTCGACATTCTCGGTCCTTTCCCTCCAGCATCGGGCCAAAGAAAGTTCATAGTCGTCGCCATCGACTACTTCACCAAGTGGGTGGAGGCCGAGACCCTGGCGCAGATTACCGAGCGAAAGATGGAGGACTTCGTCCAAAAATCCATCATCTTCAGGTTCGGATTGCCGCATACCATTATCACCGACAATGGATGACAATTCGACAACCAGGACTTCAGAGACTTCTGCGCAAGATTTCACATCATGCACCGACTGACTTCAGTCGGGCACCCACAGTCCAATGGCGAAGTCGAGGTGACCAACCGGACCATACTACACGGGCTCAAAACCCGACTAAATGAAGCCAAAGGCCTCTGGGTCGACGAGCTGGGCTCCGTTCTGTGGGCTTACCGAGCGACCCTCTGCGTTCTGACCGGGGAGTCGCCTTTCAGTTTGGCCTATGGAACGGAGGTGATGGTTCCACTCGAGATTGGGCTGCCATCTACCAGGGTCGAGTGGTATCAAGAGTCGGACAACTCTGATTGTCGGAGAGCCGACCTTGACCTCCTCCCCGAACTACGGAACGATGCTCAACTTCGCATGGCTTCATACCGACAGAAGGTAGCCCGATATTACAACACCAAGGTCAGACCAAAGCTTTTCAGGCCTGGGGACTTAGTCCTGAGAAAGGCAGAAGTCTCGAAGCCCCTGGACCAAGGAAAACTGGCTCCGAACTGGGAAGGGCCCTACATGGTAGCAGACACCTATGGGCCGAGGGCTTACCGACTGGAGACTTTGGAAGGAAAACCCATTCCTCGGACCTGAAACGCCGACAACCTGAAGTTGTATCACCAATGAACTTTGTACTTGTTCATTCGGAATACAAATCCAGTTTCAAATTTTGGAGTCTTAACTCTTCGACTGACGATCGACGCTCACCAAGAAGGTCGAGTCCCAACGTCCTGACTCGGACTTAGTGTCCGCGTGAAACCGACGGCCCGACCACCGACGACATGTCGGGCGCTCGCAAGGGCCGAACCATCCACGGCGACGGGAGTTCACACTCCTTCTACGGTCAAACTTTCGGGCCAGATTATCGGCTAACTTACCGATTGGGCCCTGACCAAAGAAAGGCAAAATGACTACGCAACCGCCGTCGCGACTTACCGATCGAGCTACGACTGGTCGAAGGATATTCGGCTTGCCACCGTCTATCACACGATGCGACCACAGTCGCATTCATGACTCGCCGACCGAGCTACGGCCGACCGGAAGATATTCGGCTTACCACCGTATATCATGAGGTGTAGTATAAATATCCGACACAGGGGTATAGGGATCCGACTTACCATCGTTTTTCCGACTAAACACGCCGGACGACATCCGACTGAACGCGTCAGAAGGGACCCGACTGCCAAGCTTTATCCGACGGTCGGTCGGCTTTCGACTCAACAAACGCGCCCGACTCACAACCGGGCGAAGGACGCCCGACTTTGGCCCTCGACCATCGAAAGGCCGATCCAAAGTCCGGACTTATTCGCGGCGGCATGAATTGCCGAACATCCTGACTAATCTATATGGGTTAGCAACTTACGCATTCGAATGCATTCCCCAACACATGAAAAAAGAAAAACAAGCAGAGGAAAAAAGTTTAAGTCCAAGACTTTGATTCCATTGAAGATCAAAATAGGCTTTACAAAGTTGGGCCGAAGCCCGAATACAAGCCGGAGCAAAAGCAAAAAAGAAAAACAAAAACTGACTAATCATCGGAGTCGGCCTCCTCCACTGGATAGCGACGGGGGACGGTCAGCGAATCCGCTCTGGCTTCGACAGTCGGGGCCGCCTGATCTTCAATAGCCTGCTCTACGTCTTCTTCGGCTTCCGCCCTGGTGGAAAGGCCTTCCGACGCTGGTTCGGCCGTCTCCTCCGTGGCTGGGGCCTCCGATTCTGGCAGAACTATGCTGCTGAGATCAATTTTTGGGTACAGGCCTCGAACGGCTTCCCGAGCATCCTCGTACCCGACCCGGTACGAAAGAAAGCCGCTTTCCAGAAGCTCTTCTCGGTACTCTTCCGAGTCACGAAAGTCTTCGACGGCCTGACCCAAGGCCTCCTTCGCCGACTCTGCTTCGGCCTTCGCGATGTCTGCGTCGGCCTGGGCGATAGACAAGCCTTCTTCGGCCTTGGCAAGATTTTCGAGACTTACTCGGAGCTGCTCGCGGTTGGCCTCCAGCTCCTTGGCAAAGTTGTCTCGCTCGTGCTAAAGCCGGCAGACGGTTCGGGACTTCTTCTTCGCGTCGTCCCTGGCCGACTGCAGCTCCGACTCCGACGTCGCCAAGGCTCCCTTGAGTCGGGAGACCTCCTCCGTAAGTCGGGAGACCTCCCCCTCAAGTCGGCCCTCCCGATCGACCGATTGGTGCAGCTGGTCGACCAGGATGACCTTGTCGGCTTCAAGGGCCGTGACCTTGTCCCTCCAAGCCGCGCGCATGTCGCCGAACTTCCGGTATCTGGCCTCTAGCTCGGATATATTGAAGACCAGCTGCGCAAAACAAAGCCAACCGTTAAGGGACCGAACTTACGGAAACTGCATTGAAGGCAAAGAAAAGAGAAACTCACCCGGATCATCATCGGATAAAATGAAGATAGCATGTCGGAGACGCACTGGTTCTTCATCGCATCGATGTCGGCAGGAAGGAGGAGTGCCTGGCACAGTCTCCTGGCCAAGTCATGGTTGGCCAGGCCCGACGCACCTTCGGGGAGTGGGAAGTCGGTCGATCCTCCGTCGGCCGACCGTCCTTCATCACCTGACGCCATGGGGGCCTTCCCTCGACCGGACGCCCAGGCCCTGACGTCGGAGATCGACGGCAGGCTTGAGCCCGACCGAGTCTTGGCCGACGGTGCGGCAGCAGCGGGCGCTGGTCGCTCGGGTTCGTGGGCCTCCCCCCGATCCTCCTCTGCCTGCTGGGCGGCCGGTGCGCCATCTACCGACTCAACCGCCCTTCTTTCGGGCGAAGCGGCGCCCTCGCCCGACGGTCCCTCGGACGGGACTTCGACAAGCACCGTCGGCACCGACAGTGCGATGACGGGCTCCGCCCCCGACCCAGTCGGTTCGCTCAGCGGAGCTACATGGGGCCTCTTGGGAGGCCGCGACGGTCCGACCCCTTGCGCCGGCCTCTTTCGGACGGCGTACTGACGTACGTCGGCTGCCGTCAATCGTGATCTCGGCGGCATATCTGCAAACAACAACGGACGGTCAGTACCATAAGGAAGAAACAAAAAGAAGAAAAAGGGCAAGAAAAATGAAAAACCGACCTAGGCGGGGGACCGGGCTGAGGCCGACGTCGTACAAGGCCTGCTCGGTGACGAGCTCACTCTGCTTCGGCACCGAGATATCCTTCAGCCGGTGGAAGTCCTCCCGATCTTCAGCCTCCACCCGACTGTTCTCGTTCGGCTCAGTTCGGGGATTCCCCCAACGAACAGGGAACCCCCAGGGAGTGGAAGAGGATGCGAAGAAGAATTGGTTCTTCCATCCGTGAATAGACGACGGAAGACCAGTAATGAAAGAGAGCCCCTTCTGAGGAATGAAATACCACCACCCTCGGGCTTTAGGGTGGGGTCGAAGGACGAAGAAAGCTCGAAAGAGGGAGATCCGAGGATCGGTCGGCAAAAGCCGACACAGAAGCGCAAAGCTGACTATCAGCCGAACTGAGTTCGGCGCGAGTTGTGTCGGGCACAGCCCGTAATAGTCAAGAATGTTTCGGACAAACTTCGGAACCGAAAAACGAAGGCTGGCCTGGAGGTCCTCCAAGTAGAAAGCCACCTGGCCCTCGGGCGGGCTGTTAACCCAACCGTCGGCACCAGGGGCGAACAGCCGAAACTACCCCGGGATGCGGTATTGCTCCCGGAGCCGATCGACGTTCGGCCCCGAAAGTGAAGAGACCACCTCCGGGGTCGACCGAGTGTCGTCAGTCGGCTCTCCCGACCGACCACCTCGTGGAGACGTTCTGGCCATGGACTGAAACAAATGGTAGGGAATAAAGAAGAAGAAGATGGTGAAGATGATGATGGCCCTCAGAAGAAGGAGAAGGAACTACTAAGAAGAACGGAAGTGGAGGAGAGTACCTAGGATGAGGAATTACGCGGGCAGAGTCTCGACAGCGAAATGAGGGGGATAAAAAACTGAATAGGGGCGACCCTGTATATATAGCGCCCCCCGACGGTCGAGATGAAGGCACGACCAACGAGGACTCCCCAGATCTTGCCACATGGCGTCATCTGGGCCGTCCGTCAGCCCGACGGTTCGACGCACCTACCTTCAGATCGAGCCACGTCACCTCCATCCACTCCAACGAACCCGTCCCAATGGCCGCGCGCCACGTGGCATAAAGGCCGCGATGTTTCGTATCCCCGAAGGGACGGCGGGAACGACGGTTCCCCTTCCCGATGGAACGAGACATCTGACACTGACAGGACGTCTGACACCGACGGGACATCCGACACCTGCAGGACATCCGACGCCGACATGACACCTGGCGCCGACAGGACGTCTGATGCCGACGGGACGGGACCTCTGACACCGACTGGACATCTGACGCCAGCGAATCGCTCGGCATTCATGAGACGCCTGACATCATATCGACCCCCGGTACGGTCGGAACTTGGCGCACAGTGAATCCACTCCTTTTCGCCCGGCGTTACTGCCCAAACGAAGACATCGGCCAGTGCGCCGTCCGACTAAAGAGTGGAGGGGGGCAACTGTTGGGGATTACCGACCGACCCCGCTCATGCCGACTCATAATCGGGCATATCCGACCGACCGACCGATCACCGGGCACCATTACCGATCGATTAACGGCTCTCTACCGACTGAGGATATGTTGGTCGGGCAGACCTTTCCCGCTCTCCCGACCGACTGCACCAGGGAGTCTGATGACCGACTCCCGCAACGTGCCCGACTGACCGTCGGAGGGGTCCGAATCTCCACCCGATGCCACTCAGCCGGCCACCGACCTAAGGTCGGTGGCCTCCTCCGATCGCCGTACTACTGCCAGAGGCTGTCAGTCCTGACAGCAGCATGCGGCACTGCCGTCTAAGGGCATCATCCCGTCTAGGGCATTGTCAACCCTAGTGATTTGACAGTCCCACGGCGACGTGACACTTTCACGGTGACTCTGACAGTCTACAGTGAGTTGACAATTCCTCAATTGTCTGCGCCATTAATGACGGCGCCATACTACGCTCCACTATATATATCGGGGAAGGCTACAGTGCTGGAGCGGGGAGAAAAAACAGACAGACTTGTCCTCTCTCTCTCGTTGAGTTCTTTGCTTTCTTCTCACTGTTGCCTAGTCTCCTCTCTGACTTGACCGTCGGAGGGTTTTCGTCGGAGCCGCCTCCAATCAATGCAGATTTTCTTTTACAGACGCTCGTTTCCGACGATCAGATGATGAGAAAATTGACCGCAACAGTCCCGTTGAATTAACAAGTAATGCAAAATCCTTACCGCGGCCATCAGGCCTTGCACCACCTCAAACGAAGGGCAAGAGACAAAGAACTCATTGTCTCTAGCAAGTTTCCTTGTCATCCAAGATCCAGGAGTACGAGCTTTGTGAGCTAAGGTACTGCCAACGTCATCAACTTTGTTGGGACGATCGAAGGATTGGACAAAGACGACCCGCCTTGGATAATTAGAAATATCAGTCATCTCAGATGAGAAGGCAAGAAAGGCCTTATGGACCTCTCCACTTGTCCAGGGGGAAGAGATATGACACCTCTGGATGTTTTTGGCTGTTCAAGTGGGGGCAAAGGAGAGTTTACGGAACCCTGCAGTGCTACCTTAAAAGGAAGAGACACCGAACTACCTGTGATCTAGAATTGGGGGATTTGTAGGAGTGACCGAACTTTAAGCACTGAAAGAAGGGTTCCTGCAAATTGCTCTTACGATGGCCGGTATCGCCCGCACCGAAAGCACTGGTTTCCTTTAAATAGAGTTACTGAAAGATGATAAGGATGAGACCAAGTCTGGAGAAGGCGTACCTGCATATGAGCGTGACGCCGCTTGATGTGATATCGCCGCGTCATTGTTGTCGTCCCACCCATTCCATCGCCGACTAAGAGTATCTATCCGACTGCGTTTGCTCCTCTTTGCGCAAACACGTATCCATTGCCCATTTGACGGAGGGGCGGGAGTTTTTAAAAAACATCCATATTTTTCGATACAGTTTCTGCAGTAAGACGATGAACTAATATATCCCTCAAAAAACATTCGAAATTATTTTTAAAATTATTTTTAAATTTTTAAATTTTTAAATTTTTTAAATTAAATAAAAAAATTTTAAAATATTAAAAAATTATTTCTGTATAATCAAAATACAAACCTGTATGATATGCGTATGATGTGCATAACTAAATAACCTACGTAATCTAAATATAAATCTATGTAATCTGAACATAAACTTATATAATCTGAACATAAATCTATGTAATCTGTGTAAATGACAGAAATTTAGAAACAACTTCTTAATATTTCAAAAATATTTTATTCAATTTAAAAAATCAAAAAATTTAAAAATAATTTCAAATCCATCCAAAAATCTATAGATAATTTTTTTTTTATTAGCCAAGTCCTAACCAAACGCGTTGTTTTTACGAGATCAAATCCTCAGCGGGAGCATTTGGGTCTGGCTCATGCACGATGTATGCAAACATCATTGTTCATGATTAAACAACAAACGAAGGCTGGAGTCCGCACGGACCATCCTCTTTCTCCCACTGAAACAAGTAGTTCATCGGAATTATTCGCTTGAAGTCTTTCCCTTTATTCAAACCAAAAAAAAAAAAAAGGGAAAAGTTCAACAGACTTGTAACCTATGACTTGTGTCGTAATCCATATTGCCTAATAAAGAGGGGTCACACTGTTCTACCTGCAACCTCAGTAAGCTAGCCAGTCAGCTAAGGGATCATTTAAAATACCAAACCACGAGTAACTCTTTAAGAGTTCATCTGATTCTGAAGGCCGCATGGCCTCCCAACCAGCCAACATGTATTGCAAAACACAAACATGCAGAAACATCAATTTCACTAATCCATCGAGTATTTTTAGAACCGCATGGAAGATTTCCACTTCAGAAAAGGACAGCTCCCATTCCTGCAAGGACAGAGAGGATGATATGTATGCACCTCACCCCTGCATGCATGCAGAAAGACTTTCCATGTTACACACCAGAGCAACCTCCAAGGTTCATTCTCATCTGATCATCCACTTTGCTCGAACAAAATAGTCATGGATTTCCACAAGAAATGATTGTTCTAACAATAGATGCACTGAAGTCTTCACTATGGATAAGAGTATCTAGATCATAAACTCAAGTCCGAACTTGCCCTACAATAATATCTTAGCTGCGTGTATGTGGCATAAGAAATGCAAAGTCTCCCAAACAGAGAATCTCACAAATCCAAAAGGTATATTGTCCTTGACATCATATGTGAATTTTACATTCAGCAAGCAGATCACTCTCTAGTCCCTTAAAGATGCTCGAGGCACAGCGGGTAAGCCCAATTCATCCTCCACCTGTATCAGAGCACACGAACAAGTTCAGCATGTATTTACAATTTTTTTAAAAAAAAAAGGTGTAAGCATGTTCCAAGTTACCCAACGAATGATAATGAAGAAGCTAAGATACTGTAATTGAGGGACCTTTGATGAGGAACCTTGGTTGCCTTTTGCAGCAATATGTCGAATTATTTCCATAAAATATGATAGGCACAGATGTTACTCACCAAAAAAAAAAAAATCTGCAATGCTTTTGGAAACACCCACTCATCTTTTTAAACAAAAGGTAGTATTTGCCTAGCCATGAAGGGTGAAGCATGCCTGTTTGTCATTTAAATCATTATTTCTCAGCACAGGCAATGCAAGTTGGAAGAATGTTCCTGCAGTCCCTCCATCTGAAGCGAGAGAGAGAGAGAGAGAGATGGCTAAGATACTGTTTTTTAAAACTGATTTCTAAAAGATTTGGGAATCCTCTTTTTTTATAGAATCTGACTTCTACACAGGTTCTTGACCCTCTCACCTTTCTCTATTTCCTTCTACCATTTGGGTTCCCTATAATGCAGTAAATAGATCAGATGCATTGAATTTCTGATGGCGGACATATCCCCAAGGAGTTTGCTTAGAGTTCTTGAATTTCACTATCCAAACAGTGCTTCAATTTTAGCTTTCTTCATCCTTAACTCTCAATACTTCCCATTCCTCACCTTCCACTAGTTGGGAAAAGAGCGCACTAGATTCCATACTCTCTCAACCATAGAAGCCATAACAGGTTGTGACATCCACTACCACCTCAATGATCAACAGGCTTGAAGTCCTATAACAACAGGAATTCTGTATCCACAAGGCTAAACAGTTATAATATAGAGACATCCCGGATCATAAGAATGCCATAAAGGCTTTCACATGCAAAACTAAACTGGATCAATTATTTATATCCTGCTACAATAGTCTAGGCTCTGAATGTGAACAATGAAACTTTCTTTCTAAATTTTAAATGATCCAGATGTATTATAAGTCATTTCTGATAAATTTCCATCCTCCACATCTGACAAATTTGCATTTTCACATCTGACTGAATTTCCCATTAGGTCTTAAATGCTTGTGCACCATGCGAAGGAACAGTTTCCCTGTCCTCTGGCTTATTAGGCAGAAAAGAAACAAATAAAATTTCAAAATACAATCTTACCTTTTACATCTGGAGATCTGGAAATTCCATCTGGAGATATGGAAATTCAAGAATTTTGACAACTTCCTATCTTTCCTACCAATCCTAATATAATGATGATAATAACAAAGGCACAATCACTCCTGATCAAGGTTGTCAAATTGCCTAGGAGAAGCCAGGCGGTGGACACCCTTCATGGCCTAGGCAAATGCCTAGGTGGCCGTGCAGGGACGAATGCATCACAATCTTAATTATAAATATCTTTAATGACATAAGCACTGTTTCTACACAATATATGGCATCATAAAACCTTCCTAAAGAAAATGATCTATGGAAGGAGGAGGAGGGCACTAGTACTACTGTTGCAATCGCAACAAGCAGCAAACTATAGGGCCATATCCAAGTAGCCAACACCCAGCAAGGAGTAGACAAAGAAGGAAAAAGGTAATGGCAGGGAAGCAACAGCAAACAGTGCCCATAGCAAACACCCATCAAAGAGAAGAAGAAAGGAGGCAGCAAGCAAAACAGAGTCTAGCAAAGAAGATGAAGTGCAAAGACATGAATACTGGGGAAGCTTGGCCAAATGAAGAAGCAACAGCAGAAGAAAAGGATGAAGGGAAATCAAAGAAGTATGAGAAGGTGCTGAAGTTTAAAGAACAAAAAAAAATGGAACTAAGAAAGGAAGAAAATAGTAAATATACACATTCTTAGCACCAGCGCTAAGTGATTGCCATCATCGGCATGACCCATAAACATCAGCTGATCCAACAATAGCCATTGACCAGCCTACAAGCAGATGGTGGGTTGGTCATAGACTCATAGCCTCCATTACCCTCTCAAAGGTTCTATGTGGGGTTCAAATAAGGAAAGAGTAGGGAAAAGGAAACCCTTAATGAAGTAATACTTTTGGTGGGCTTGGCCTAGGCAAGCTTGCTCAGTTTGGCACCTCGGCAGCCACCTAGGTGCCTAGGCAAGCTTCCTTTAACAGCACTGCACCTGATAATTATATCTCATGATCAAAATATTTCTTGATCTTTTTCAGGACTCCTACAGGATCATAAAATCTTCAGGCTGCTTTTCTGTTTGTTAAAGAAGACCTAATAATACCACGGGGCACAAAACATCAAACTGATCGAGGAGCTAGTCTGGCCCACTCACATCCCCATTCTATAGAAAGATCAAGTCCTCTAGAATGGAATCCTCAAATCATGTCTCACTTTCACCCATGCGTCTTTCTCCACTCAATCCATTCCAACTCTTCAACCAGTTTTTCGATCTATCCCTCATTGAGACCACCTTCTGCTATCAATACTCATCTTCATATCATCCCAAAAGAGTGCATTGATACAATGATACTCTATAGCAATAAAATGAAGTTTATTCAAGAGGAAAATTTAGTGTACTAGCATGACTGAAAAATGAGAAAAGGGAACAAAATATTTGAAAGAAAGCATTTGATAGGAGCTAATTGTCAACCCAGATTGCCGACCCCAAAAAAGTGCACCATGGCTTTCTTCTGTCACACTCATCTGCACCACTAGGGATATCCATGAATGATACATGATGCATTGAACACTTCACCAAAAAAAAAAAAAAAAACTCCAGATCATTGCAATCATTGCAGTCTAGAAAATTTTGGCTGCATTAAACCAATTTTAAATCAGCAATCTTTTAAACACTTGCATGTGGCCATGCCAATCTTCAGCACAATGACCAATACACTTTTGGGTTGATGAGATGAGCATGAAAAGTGGTTCTTCAAATCATGACCAAGGATTGTGCTACAACATGATGTTATGTGGATGCATGGGCTCTAAAATCTTAAGAAACACTCAGTAATGCATGTCTAAAACAAGTAACAACATAACTGAGAAACCAAAATTACATCTCCTAACCCATATTCAGAACCCACAGACTAGAAGCATCTCCCTAGGGATGGCCTCTTAATCTTGCTAAATAATTCCAGACAATTCATCAATATTTCACATATCCATCTTCCCATAATCAATAGGAGAGGATGCATATTCACATCTTATGTAATTTGACTCAAAGTTATCATAGTGTTAGTGGACATACCTGGGGGTTCTGTCTGTTGGGTGGCACTGCTGCATGGCCAGTTGGCGCTGCAGGCAGGCTAAGTTCTGCATCCAGATCAGATTCCTTATCTGGTTGAAGATAAGAAGGGACTGCATCAGATTCAGTCTCTGCTCCCATATCAGCTTCCAAAGCATCTAGCTCTGCAACAACGATTAAAAGAAAATTAAAAAAAATAATGGGTCAAAGAAACAGAATATATATAGATTTATGTTTAGGCAGTTAGTAAAAATTACAGTAACACAAATATTTTAGGAAATAATGCCCAGATCACAGATGTGGACTTTTATCTTACCGCCCATAAGTTCGTCCTCATCAATGTCATCAGGGACGTTGTAGCTTCTACCAAGAGATTCTTGTATTTCTGTACTCATATCCATTAGATCCATCATCTCATCTTGCATACTCTGTGTTCCAGGAATGAAGGTTTCAGAAAAAATGACCAAAACAAATATGCTGGTAATCTCATCCAAACTAAACCATATGCAACTTCTAGAGTTTAACTACAAGCAAGAAGAAAGATAACAAACATACATCTATGTCTTGAATTTTCACAGTTTTCATCATTCCTTTCAACTCCTTATTTGCAGACTTCAGTGCTGACATCTGCATCATCAAAACCATGAATAAAATAAATATATCTGATAACACAAATCCTCCAGATAACCTTCGCAGAAGCTTGCAACACATACAGTTTGCTGAGCATCTTTAATTCCCTCCGCAGCAAAAGAAACTTGGTCAAGGT
This sequence comes from Elaeis guineensis, assembly GCF_000442705.2. Lineage (NCBI taxonomy): Eukaryota > Viridiplantae > Streptophyta > Magnoliopsida > Arecales > Arecaceae > Elaeis > Elaeis guineensis. Next base: position 95,524,921 of record NC_026001.2, on the reverse strand, counting down.
TAAATGTCTGGTTATATAACATGTCACGCTGTCCTTCGTACCTGAGGAAAACATAGATGAAATCAGAATGGTCGGTGAATAAATGTTACATTTAATTATGCATACAGGAAAGTGAAAGGGAGTAACACAAACAAGCTTCTCATCATGCTACAAACTCCATAAGCTTTCTTCATAGTCAATATAGCAATATTTACAAGTCAGTTAAACAGTTACAATCAGTCAAAATTTTTTCTATCATGTACTATAATTATCCAGGTCCAAATACTTGGAGATACACCATCCAAGACTCGAATCTATAACCTTTGTTACTAACTAGAGGAGTGTGACCACTGGGATAAGTCCCAATTGACTCTTTTCTCTGTTTCCTTAAATGGTATACAATATGTAGTGGTCTGCTTCCAATGCTGCACCTAATTACAGTGTGCTTCACTTCATTAATAAACTGAAGAACATAGTTCAACATATATGATCAAAGAAAATATTATGAATTCTACAAAATTCAAATCTTCACAATCCAAGAGGTGGTACAGAATGAGGGTCCTGCAATCTTGATTGAGAGCAGAAACTTCATGGTCTAAGGGTTTCTTTTTATACATATATAAATGTTGCATAGACTTTCAGGCTGTGGTTCTCCTCTTTAAAGGCATTTCCTTTTTAAAGTGAATACATCCCTCTTGACACTCATAGTTTATGTTTCAAAATTTTTTAAAAAGAAAAAGGAAAGAGAGGACCATCGACCAAAGGTGGGAGTGCAATTAGCATATCAAAAAAAAAAAAAGTGAGAAGAAAATTGGATAACCCACATCCTCTTTTGCTTCAGAACCCTCATGGCACGAGCTTTAACAGCTTCCTGAGCAGGACCAGGTCGAGTCTTCTTAATCTGTTCTTTGTATCTAGCCAGTTCAGCATCAAGCTTTTTGATTTTTTCATCAACTGTATCACCTCTTTTATTTATCTGTAAATCAGTTCTTCATTAGTGAAGAATACAAAGCGATACAAGAGAAATCTCATCCTCCCAAGACAGAAAAATGTTAAATTCAGAAGTGAAGCAGGAGGATTAATAAAGAAAAAGGCAAAGAGCACATTCAAGAAAAATTTGAAATTTCAGAAAACCAAAATGAGCATGAATATGTGGAAGAGCAACTGCCCCATATCCAAAAGATACAATTGGAAGAAAGAGAATGCTTTGTATCAAGATTTTAAATCTCGTGGGATGAAACTGTCCCATTATCTCCATGGAACGAGATGCCCCGTTGTCCCATCTCATCTCGACAACCGTGCATTCCGATAGATATCCTACATATCTCTCTCTTCTTTTTCCTTTCTTTCCTTCTTTTTTCTTTCCTTCCTTTTTTTGTACCTTCCTTTCTTTCGCTTTTTTTTCGTTTTGTCATCCCTTCATTTCTTTCATTTTTTTTCTTTTTCCTCTTCTTTCTCTTTTCTTTCTTTCTTCTTTCATTCTTTTCTTTTCTTCTCCCTTCTCTTCTTTCTTTCATTTTTCTTCTTCTTCTTTCCCTTCACTTTTTCCTTTTTTTCATCTTCCTTTCTCATCTTTTTTCTTCTTTCCCTACATGGATGCGTTTCAAAGTCACGAACCGGTCCCGGTCCCGGTCCCAATCCCATTTTCTCACCAAAATGGATGGGACAACCGGGACACTCCCCATCCCACTGGGACATAAAACCTTGCTTTGTACACAAATGCAGTGTCTAACATATGCATGGGTGAGTGTCTAAAATATTGGAGATAACATATGCCCCCCACCCACCCATTAGAAGCTGAGTTTCAGCTTGAGAATCAGCTTGTTCAAGTGGTAATTCATATGCAACCCAGGCTTCATCTTGGGCTGAGCTTTCATGTGGACAAAACACCACAGAACTCAATTGTGCTCATTTGTGGGCCTGATGACTATAGGCACTTAATGTGTGTGTGTGTGTGTGTGTGTGTGTGTGTGTGTGTGTTTGTATCACACCAGGACTCCATTGATAATATGAGAACTGTCCATGTGGCTTAAATGCTCTTATCTTTCAATCTTAGAAACAGCAACACCGATATCCCACTATGAGGATGTTGAATTGAAGAAGTCATGGAACCTGAAAGTATAAACTTTATGCAGAGAAGGTATACCAACTCACAGGAAAACAAATAAAAACATATGAAATTATATGTACAAGTGTGAATATAAACTTAACATGGTTGGATATGTACATGAGAGACAAAAACATGCGGACAGGTGATAGCCATTTGTCGAGAAATATCCAGACAAATACCTAAACAAGTATGGCTGGATAGTCATCTGATATGGCTTCATCATGCATAGGGCATTGAACAGATTAGGTCTCGAATAAGAGAAAAAGGTACTATTTTTAATTTCATAAGGATGCTTTGGTGTCAAAAAACAGACATTCTTCTGCTCTTCTTCACTAAGTTTATATTCTTATCGTTGCCTTCACTGTGGAATTCGAAAGCCTGCAAATATGCTAATCAATTTTTTTTATGATAGTCATTGTTATTACCATAAAAGGAATGACAAATCATCTGGAGTAAGGAAGATTTCAAAACTAAACCAATGTCTCCCCGAGGAATGAAGAAACTTAGGGCTTCATATTATTCTCTCTTAATCTCGATTCTCGACGAAGAAATCGATCCAGCATAAATTCCTCACCTTCCATTTAAAAAAACCCTAATTCCCATTACCCCAATCATTAATCAAGAATGATTCCAAAGCAACAAGTAAAAAAGAGCAAAACTTGAGACTTCATCGTTAAATCCTACGTAAAATTAAAAACAACCGCATAAAACACCAACAAAATCCAAAAAATAATCTCTTTGATCCGACAAAAACGGCAACAAAAAAAAAAAAAAAATTCTTAGAAGTAATACCCTATCAGTCGCATCCTGGACCGTCGGAGGGGGATCCTTCTTCTTCGACGCACCGAAAACCCTCCTCATCTCCTCCTCCCGATGCCCCGATCTCCGACCGATTCCAATCGTATTCCAACCCTATTTCACGCGATCCGACCTCCCCAAAAACCTAATCCTCGAAGAAGAGATCTCCGGCCTGCGAATCCTCGCCGGATTCGGAATTCCAGCGGCGATGGAATAAATCTGGAACCGAGAGGACCGAGGAGCGATTGGAATAATCTCGAATCGAAGAGACGAAGACTGATATCGTCGAGATCGGAGACGAAGTCAAAGAAATCGCGTTTCGGCGTACGGTAACTCCCCGGCTAATAATTCCACCGAAGTTTCCCTCCCACTCCGCCCTTTTCGTTTTTAACTGTTGTTCTTCTCCTAATCCCGATCGAAGGCTTATCAAAATATGACAATATCTGTCGGAGAAATAGAATGGAATAGAATAGAATAACGTAATTATGGCATTAGAATTATAAGAATAGAATAGGAATAAAGAGGAGCAGAGAAAGAATGCGATTTGGTTTTAAGTTTAAACTAATAAAGGGTTCGGCTTGTATCTTTCGAGCGAAAGAATGATTGATCTCCTTTCGCAATGTTGACCGTTGGATCCCTCCGTCAACAGCACTCCACGCCTTGTGCCTCCGCAATCCAACGGTGGATACGCGCGGAGGAAGGTGAATCGTTCTTTTGCGCGAAGGATACAACCCCTGTCCACTCATAACAAGCTAAGACTCTCCTTGCTCTACCGGGAATTAAGAGCTTCCTTTGACGCGGCTAAGCAACCGCGACCATCACGTGGAAGGGTAGTTGAAGGCTTCGAATGGTATCCGTCTCCTCGCTATTTTTGATGGAGGGTTTGGAGGAAGTCAAGCGATAAGTACACTGTTTAATCCAAGTCCAGAGGGTTCGAATCGTATCACTCGTGCGAAAGATCGGTTGTCTTTTTTTCGTGATGCCAATCATTAAATTATATTTTCCATATCAAAACATGACATCGGCTTTATGATCTGTACTGTGAATAAAAGAAAAAAATATATCATTGTTTGAAAATTATACAAAATATAATTCAATAATTATTATCACGAAGATAGACCATTCTTTCGTACAAAAAGATACAATCGGAACCCCAATCTACACAGAATATTGCTAACTTGAAAACAACTACAGCTGTGATGCTAAGAAATGGAAAGCTTGGGTATATTGTTGCCGGTTTAATAAGTGATTCTCTGCTATCAATTAAACGCTCCATCTTGCAATATAGATGATGTATACAAAATCTTTTCATAATCATGATACCTCATAACAATAAACACTTTCTCTATCTCCATAAGTCAATTCTCAACTTTTAAAAGTTCTATTGTCCTCTTGAAAATCAGTAGAGATAATTTTTTAAATTCTATAACATTACTCTGTTGTTCTGACTGCTCTTCACATCCTTTAAAGTGACAGTGTTTATTATTGTACTGGCTATTATTACAGTAATTGTTGCTACAGTTGTTATTGCGATTGTACCAAATCAACTAAGATCTATATTATTTGAAATATGTTTGATTCTTGCTGTTTTATATGAGTGTTTTCGACAGAATCAGTATGTCTTGCTGAATAATGCTACCAACTTATTGAGAAGTACCACTATTATTTTAGTTTGATGTCTCTTTAATAGCAATCCGAACGGTTCTTTTTATCCGATATGGAGCCATCTTAATCTTGTATGAACAACAAGCTTCTCAAATTTCTTTTTTAAAACCTGACTTTTCTATAGTAATTTGGTCTCTGATTTCCGACGAACTCAGTGAATATTTTTTAAAGAAATAATCTTCTTCGACGATGATTTGATAGCCGACACTTATGGGTTTCATAAAAAAACTTCATCCTTTTAAATAGAAGTGAAGGGGGAGGACTGGAACTCTAATTTTGAATCTGATCGGGAGTTCCATTGTGAGAAGGGAATGGGGTCTTCTTTTTGTTTTTTTTTTTTTTTTTTTTTTTTTGTGGGCTGTTTTAAGATTTATGTGGTTGCTGGATGAGGTATTACATTGATTGTAAATAATTAGGATAATGTTTAACTCTGGTTGAGCTGACAGAAGCCTAGGTGGGCCTTGTGTTTGCTAGGGATATTTTTGTTGCTTATTAAATCCGACTAAAAGGGAATTTGGTGGCTAGCATCATGGATAAATGGATGTGACTCTGCGTATCACTCGTGACTTCTTGATTTCTGACGTAGAGTTAGTAAATAAAAATAAAAATTTTTACAAGATGAAACCTTTAAAGATAGCAAGAAAAAAAATCAAAACTCCAATCAAAGAAGATAATTCTGATATTTTATTGATAAGGATCAAATAAACATAGAATAAAATTATTTATAGTATCTTAAATCCTAACAAATATAGTTCCATAAATAGTAAAATATTTAAAATAATATGATAATATCTAAATAAAATTATTAGTCTAACTGAAAATAAATAAAAACTAAAAACATAAAACTAAATCAAATACGAACTTCAGAACATGAAATGGCTCCGAACCCTATTAAAATGATGAAATTTGAGCCCGAGAATTGAGATAAACAGATGAACTCAATTCATGATCGTAGAACTCGAAATGAGCTTTTCGTTAATATATATACGAATCCCGTAATTCTTCTTGGATCAAAAGTCATGGTTGTTTGAAATTTAGACCCTCATTTTGATGCTCCAATCCATTTATTTGGACTTTTTCTGCTTCTTATACTCCATCTGGCCCAAGTACCCTTCAACTTAATGTTCCATGTCAATTTCAGGGCTCACCTTATCAATTTGAGAAGTTTTGGGGTGTTTCAGTGAAACATACATTTTGAAGGAAGGGAACCATGTGGCACAAAGGGTGGCAAACAACCTTTCCTAAACTTCTAATTTTCCAAAGGAAGCAGTTCTGGATGCTGTGGCTTGTGTTAGGGGCTGCGGGTTCCTAAGATTGAAATAGGGGTTTTTCTACCTAAAAAATAAAAGGCCGGGATGATTTTTTTTTTTTTTTTTTTGATGCAAGGCAAGGATGAATAGTTATGGTTATGATCATAGTATTCTAGCATATATTACTTTGGAGGCCAAATTTTGTTTTTGCTTTTGTTTATTCTTTTTGACAACCCAAAGTAGAAATATAGAGAAAAATTCTTTGAGATCAGTTTTCAAAAGAAAAAAAAAAGGTAGTTTTGTAAAAATTGATAAAGCAAAATTTGAACAAAAAATATACATTATCATTCTTCTTTTTTTTTCCGAGAATAATACTAAAATACTATGTATCCAGAAGAAACATCACGAAAATTTTGAACCTAAGATGCAACCTCAAGATCGTAGGCCAATTTATCAAGCATGGGACGTTTAGAGTCACGGATCAATTCTAATGCCTAGCTAACAATCTTCTCCCTTATCCATTCAAAACTCATCAATGTGTGCCACCTCTCTTATACATCAAACAAGAAAAAACACTATATGCAAGTCAGATAAGAAAGGGTACAGAAGGGGGGAAAAAGAAAGAAAACAGAGGAGAAAAGTAGGCCCCTGCCATCAGACGGGCCCCCTCATTCAAACCCTTCTAGCCCCAATCAATTGCCTTTTGGCTTCTTCTCGCCCCAATCAATTGCATTTTGGCTATTGTGGTGACCTGGGATGGATGATGGCACTTTAACCCGTGGCCAGAATTTCTTCATGATATACGGTGGCTCTAAGGTGATTTGCTCGGCTCTATTACCACAGTGCGTTTCGACACTAAGACAAGCTGGCTGATAAATATTACTTTTTAGGCATTAATATTACCAGATAAAGCATTACTTTGCTTTTGTAACAAGTTGGATTCACATTTTAGACCAACCCAGCTTCTCCTACAGGTTAGGCTTCCCCCTACCATCAACAAAAAGGTAAAAGACAAAAAGAAAAAAATATACTTTCTACAACCCGAGTATTGTGAAAGAACAAAGAAAGTTCTGCGCAATTTAAGGAATTTATAATTTTTATGGGGCAAAAATATTAGCTAGAAAATTGTTCCAAAAATCATCAAAGAAGTAATAGGCTTTTAAGCATCTGAGAAATTTTTAGTAATTATTGAGTAGAGTACCACCATAAAATGCATGTTCAGAGCACGAAAATTTCGGATCCATATCCTGGTCGAAACAGACCATCTCCGCTATATCATGACATATTTATTGACAGCACACCCCCATGCACCATAAGCTTCAGAAAGTCACCAAAATCACCCATGCTCTGCCTGCACAGTGAATTAATTAGAACATGCCCATAACAAGTGGGGTGACAACCCAACTTCAGGGATACAAATCAGATCCTCTACTAGTAATTTCAGGAAACAAGCATCACAATTCATTTCTTATCATGAACCGCATCTTCAGTGGTTTACTTTACACGAATCACACCCCTGCCTCAATACTCAGAAATATATAACAGAAGCCTTGCATCTACTACTCAATAACGACGGCCACCAGCATTAGACATGAGTACCTTGGTGGGTTTCTTCCCTTTCTTTCCAAATCCATTCGTCTTCTGAGCCTCAGGGCTCTCGGTGATTCTGGCAGAGGATATGATGTTGGCAAATGACAATGTCGCAGCAGTCCGAGGACCTGTCAGTAAGGACATAATAAAAGACTGCTGGGATAAATTGAAGAAGTCTCTTATGAATATACTACTAAAAGAGCTTTAAATTTTGCTTTCGACAGAATAATAAATTTAGCTTTATTAGCAGCATGAGAATCTTTTAGTGACCGGATGTTGATTTTTAACATCATAAACAAATGACTACATTCTACAGCCAATCATCAAACACTTTAAAAAGATACCTCATGTGAGAAGTGTGAAACCACTTCCAACCACCCTAACTGATTGACTGGTTATCATCCCTTGTCTGTTGGAGTTCCAGAGGTTCTGCTTTTCGCCTTTAGGAGGCTGCCATCTGCTACAACTGCCTTGTCAATACTTTTATGTTTTCCTTTTTTATGATCTACATATCTCATTACTTCTTATGTATATTTATCTTTTGTTCTGTAAACCTGTCATCTTCTTTTCTTTTGTACATTTGTCTTTCTCTCATTTTGTACAGGAGTTGGTTGCTTTGGCTCCCCTTTTGTTTAGGAGGCTATCTTGTGTATGTTGTCATACTTTACTCTTCTTGATATAAACTTTCACAGCTGTGATTCACCAAAATACGTAACTAATTGACTAAGATGTCTTCTAACATCTATATGGAGATTATGGTTATAACTAAGGTTTTAAGTCCCAATGGGATTAAGGACGTCCCCGCCATCCCATCCTGTTTCTGTAAGAAAACGGAACTGGGATGGGTTGGGATGGGTTGAGACGTCGAATCCCATCCCAGAGAGAGAAGAAGAAAGAGGAAAGAAAGAGAGAAAACATGAGAAAAGGTAGAAGTGAAAGGAAAAGAAAAGAAGAAAACAAAACCGTAGGAAAAAAGGGAAGAAGATAAAAAAAGAAATGAAAGAAAGAGGGAAGAAAAGGAAAGGAAAGAAGAAGAGGAAAAAAGAAATAAAGAAAGTGATAAGAGAGAAAGGAAAGAAAGGAAGGTAGAAGAAAAAGAAAAAAAGAAAAGAAGAAGAAAAAAATGAAAAGAAAGAAAAAGGAGGGAGAAAGAGGGGATATCTGAAGAAAGATAGAGAATATCTACTAGATAGTACCACCGGGACAAGGCGGGACAAAAGCGCATCCCATTCCATGGAGAAATTAGGATGTCCTTGTCCCATGAGATTTAAAACCTTGGCTAGGACCACCAGCAAGTATGCAACTAATAGGTCATTTTGTAATGCCATAGGTTTTGAAATGGATCCCAGAAGGCTGGTCAAATCTAGCTCTAACAGGTAATTTGTAGACCCTGACCCATGCATTTGCACCACTCTTGAATCATAATTTCCCATTTGTTTGTGCACATTGATGGACAGTGCACAACAGGAATCTCAGATTAGACTGCCAAGCGAATTCAACAAACGAGGGATTAACAAATTGAGACCGAAAGCACTAGCATGTCCTGATATCATTCTACAAAATTTCTGTTGTAGCCAAACGTACCTTGAATGCTAGAAGCTTCGCCCATCCTTTCCATGTGTCCTGAAGAATCAGTCCGTTCTTCAGCTCTCAAAGAAGGTGAATCATGTGCAGCAGCAAAACCAAGGCGTGTCACATCTGAGAACAGTTTTCTTTCACCAGCGACCGGAGGACTAGTGGATGGTGCACTGCAGCTTCCTAGTGCTAAAGATAGAATGGATGTTAATTAGAACAGATCTCAAAATCATAGACCAACCACATCTGAGGATTAATGGATTCAAATACTGTTTGCGCATTGCTTCCAGAACAGAATTACAGCTAGAAGTAATATTATAACTGAACATGTTACACTTCAAAAGTACAGCACCAACTAGCATTCAGATATATATGTGCCGAAACCTCATAAAACATGCATTAAGAAATAACTTCTCTATAACAAAACCTGATTGCGAATTGATTCAAAAGGTGATGTAGAAGTAAAAAGTATTTTACCTTCAAAGTCATCTGATGAAAATGTGACATCCTTCGGAGAATACCGCCCCTTATCATGTGTTATCAGACTTGCATGCAAGGAAGCAGCCTCAGCCTTCAGTCTCTCTTCTTGCTCCTAGAAGATAAGAATAAAAAGAAACATGTAAAATAGAATAAATAAAACTAATGAGACACTTAGAAATGCACTTCAGATTTGAGCAACAAATGCCAATTTCACTAGAGACGAAAAATTGGCCCAAGAGGAGATGGTCTCGCATTGTCTGCCATACAAGTTTGTTGAACTAGAAAATAAAATGGTTGGACTGATGTCACAGCTCATTAATATCCTAAACAATTACTGACATAGTCAAGCCGATCATCAAATTGTCGGCAATTTGGCGAAAGAAAGTTGACGATCAACTCTTCATTTTCTGACTTTCAGTTAGTAAGAGTTTTGTCTTTGAATCTTTGGGAATAAAAGTCCGAATTTTCTATTTTCCAAGGATTTCTATACCTGATTTTGGGCTTATTTTGTAATGAGTTTTTAAGTCCTATTTTCAGCAGGAATATCATCTAAATGTCTTATCTTTGGTGGACTTATTAGGACTGTGATGTGAAAAGATTTTCGTGGTCTTTTAAGTAGGGTCCTATAAAGCAACGAATTTTAGTATCTTATCAAAGCTCTATTGAATTCTTTTTGCTAGGGAAGTGTAGGGAAGAGCCCTTGTTCATCTAAGAGATCCACTTTGGTAATGCCATGGCGTTCTACAATTATAAAAGAGGGGAATCTGCTCTAAGTTCAGTTTTGCAGAGACTACATAAAACTTCCAGAATTCTCTTCTTCTGCTGCTGCTTTATTTGTTTCATTTGGCAATTTGTTGGACCGACACTTGCTTCTTGCCTCTGATGCGTCTTCATATTCCTGACATGCAGATTTTCTGTGCATTATCGTGTATTTTTCAGGTCTGATCAGAAAATTCAGACCTTACATGCATTGTAAGTTGGCCATTGAAGGAATAGTAGACTCTAGATCAATAGCCCAGATTCTTGAATGATGTAATGATCGGTGAACTTATACCATGGAATGTGCCTTGACAAAGCAAAGATAAATGAGTAACACGCAACGACCTTTCACGTTCATGATAAAGAACTTTTTTTTTCTTGATGAATATTAATACAGCATCATTATCAAAATGGAACTTTATCAGTGATATAGCTCCAACATGGCCAAGGTGAGTTACACAGATCACATAACAACCATCAAAGTAACACGCTGTTTTCTATGATCAATCATATGAAACTGAAATATCCTCCAATTTTTTCATTTTATCAGCAATCTTGTATTATGTTTTCAGTTTAAGCAGTCAAGTGGAGTAAGAATTGATGCTAAATGATAATGGGTATATTTAACAGAATAAATCATTACCGAATGTTTTAATACCATCTGTCTTGAAAAAACGCATAACCAATATGGAAGTGGGCAATGAAACTATGATTACTCTTAACAGAATCTTTAAGAATACAAGTGTTGCACGGTAATGAGCAATGAAGTTTAGTTGCCATGTAAAACCCCTATCCCCACTCTAGAAATGAATTTATCCGCATATTATGCCATCAAATTTTTCACTATGAATGGAATATATTTCATGAGGACTAATATGAGAAAAGGAGAAGGTAAAAAAAAACTTTGAAGATCCTTGATAATTGGGTTTTCTAATGGGAGTGCCTCACCCACTTCAAAATACCACTCTTCCAGCTTGCGTTCATGTTTCTTGATGTTCATTGATGCACAGTGGGAATCCATTATTGCCTCCTCCAGATTTTATTTTATTGGTACAGGCATCCAAATTTAACCTTAACTCTTAGCCTCAACATTTTATAATTGTATAACTTATGTATTAAGTGTTTTTCTAAAAGCAAATTTAGAAATGAGATACAAAAGAAAACATGGCCAGAAGGACTACTATTATTTCATGGAAAAATATATCTCGTACAAGCAGCAGCAGGTGGTTAGGTGCTCCAACTTCTGGAACTCCAAAGCACCGCTTTCTCACTCCTCACTGAGGATTGAGATGGGATCAGGTTGGGCCACCTGACCTAACCCAGCATACCCTCCATGGAGCCTCACTTGACTGACCCAATTTAGGCTCATTAAAGGTTGACCCATTTTAGACCAAAATCATTAAATTTTGAAACCAGGTTCGACTCAACCTAGTAAATTATGTCTCTCAGTGTTTGCACACATGTGCCTGTGGAGTGGAAGGATCAAGAGAGAGAGGGTAACTTAAGCCACCATAGATTGAAATTATGAGACAGGATTTGGAGAAGCTTGCAAGTATCATCAAGTGGGGTTGTTTTCAAATACTTATACCAAAGCCCCAAATCTATTGTGCAAGTAAAATAAAGTGACAGATCCATAATATTCTACCACCATACTATGAACATGACAAAATTGTGGCAGTTACATTAAGAAAGAAAGTAAAAGTTGGTGATTTAATATTCCTAGCTTCAAATAGTTCATCCTGAGCTTGAATTCCCATTAGATTATTAACTAGAAGAAAGTCATCAATTAGAAAAGAAGGAAAATACATTGTGTTGCATCATTATGTAAGACAAATGAGTCCAATCAAGATGAACCATCATGTTTCTAAATCACAACCAATATTTTCAAAGGAGCAGATGCTTTCTACCTTCCTAGCAAGTTGCTTCCTCTGTTTTTCACGCTTCTTTAATTCATCCATGAATGGTGCCAAGGATCCGGGAGGCAGGATGTCACTCAGATCAATTTCACAGAGCTGTATTTAACAAGGATTTGTAAGACAAATTATAACAAATTTAATTTGCGATTCTTACTAATAGACTGGAGTACCTGGAATGTTGTTGTTAAAGAGAAGTGACTCAAGTAGCGGTAGCGCTTTCTCATGGCTTCTGTCTGTGTAACCGTCTCCAGCTCTAAAATTTTTCCACTGAGTCTGCACTTGTATTTATATTCTTTAGATTAGTGAAAATAAACAACGATGGCTGCTGTATGAAGAATTAATAACTCAATGACATAAAACCACCATAGCAACTGCAATAGCTAATGGTTCTCACAAAACATTGTTTAAATGTGAACACATCTGTGCCATTTCTTTTTGTTCCTATAATCACAAAAGCATTACTGCTATCACAGCACCAACTCTTGCACTGACATCTCCATTCCCAAATCATTACAATTGTTTGAATCTGTGGTGCATTTATATTCAAATTATATCACAATAAAAGCTAAAATGCTTTGAAAAAACTGATGCACACCAAAATGATAGAACAGCTGCCACATCTAGCACATATTTCTTCCTTAGCATGGTGTCAAGAATGAATAATGATGAGAATATCCAATAGCATGGCAAGAAGCCCAGACAACAAAAGATGCAAAGGGGAAATTGCTGAAACTCAAAGAGAAGGTGAAACAAGAAAAACATCCACATTTAACTGCTGATTTGAATATAGATAAATTAATAAAACTCATCTTCATCAAACCAAAATAAAAAGGGGCAGCACAGTAATGTGATGGTTTAGGTGATTCTAGCTTTTCAACTCAGTCCAGATGCATTCCAGATATACACATTCCATCTACACCTATGACCAGGAGTTCTGCACATTTATCTAATAGTACTGCATAAGAAAAGCAGCTTGCAGAATAGCTGTATGTTTAAATCTTAGCAAGAGATTACTAACTTTAGTTCTACAAAGAGAAACAACATACGATATAGAATGATTAGTCTAAAAATAATTACAGAGCGCAACCAATCTGAATTAAGATTATGGTGCAAAATTAGACTAAGGGGCATCAACAAAGTCATGCCTTCACTAAGTCATTCATAAATTTGCAATCATATCCTACTTCAATAAAACAAGGGGTATGAACATCTACATCAATCTACCTCCTCGTTGTTAAGTTCAAGTTTATGTAAGATGCCATAACTTTTCTTTATGAACTGAGCTGGATTGACTAGATAGCAAGCTCAGGACTTATCAGTTGAGCTTCATGATAATTTTTACACTTGCAGGCCAAGTCACAAAAAATTGCATTCCTTTAGGTAAGAAAAACAATATCTGGTGCAACTAGTTCCTCTCAACAGAGTTCAGACTCAGAAATTATAGATCTCTCTCTTGATCTATCAACTATATAGAAGCACACCTTAAGGTTCAATTATATGACAACAACAGCAAAAGAGCTCAACAACATCCTGAAAAGATAAGTTTTTACAGTAGCCAGAATTTAGAAAGAACACAAGTCAATGTACCTTGGTGGAAGCATATCGTAGCTTCCATAGTGGTTCAAAAGACACTTCATGTTTAATGGATGCAGAATAAGGTGTTGACCATCAATTGCCTGTGCCAATATGGATATCAAACTCAAACTCATAATGCACCTATGCACATGGAAGTCACACCAAGATATGATGGTGTAGCCATAGTACTGATTTATATGGCAGTACAGAAATATAATCACTTCATGCTAAGACAACTTAAAAAATGATATAACTCCTATAGAAGTAACTACTAAGTCAAATCTCAATCACCTGATAGAAAGTGTACGACTCCTTTTGCTTTGCACCCCTGCAGCTACTTGAAGTTTGATGTAAAGCTTTCCCATCAATATATGATAGCATCACTTTCTCAGAATTCTCAAATGCTTCAGGTACAGCAGCAAGTGGGAAAGGAGAACTGTCAGCACCTGATTTTACAGATGACTCAGTTATCCCATGTTCTAGAGTGATACTTCTACCTGTTGATTCCCATGCATCTAACTTGTCAATGTCAGAACTTGTATTAAATGCTTGAGGCTGTGCCTTATTATGTCTAATCTTCAGATTATGGGCGGGAGAGGCAGAGTTCCTTAGTGAAGGACTGCCATTATAAGTTATACGCTCCATCCAATTTTTCATTCTGTCCTCTAGGTGTTCCAAAGCTGCACAGACATAAGGGAGGATTTCCAAGTCATCAACAAGACCACAATCTGCTTTATGTAGCCAATTATTGAGATCTGATTTTGCTTCCCGCACAGACAACTCCACATCCGAAGTCAAAACAAACTTAGAAAACGAGTCACAAATGCCATCGCTGCTGCATGGCATAGTACCTTCTATTTGCTGATTTTTCAGTATGGGAACTAGTGAATATTTTGGCCGAGTTAAAAGGGTAAAATAAGCATGATCACCAGCTTGAAATTGCTTCACATTTTCAACAAGGATTGTATACAAGTCTTTTGTGGATATCATCATAAAGCATAGGGGACATTTTTTCCAGCATTCACCTCTGTGATCCTCCTCTCCCATCAGCAAATAGCGCAGAATGCAGGGAAAACAATATATATGGCCACATGATGTTATTTGGGGGCAAAGGGGACTTTCCAAGCAAATCGGGCATTGTACCGGTATCGGGGTAGAGAATCTTACACAAATGACATCTTCCCAACGGAGCATTTTATCTGGGTCCGTCAATTCAACTTCATAACATCCTGTATCTAACACAACAAATTTGTAATTTGCTTGAAGAAATAAGTCTTTGTTGTACGGTTTTATCTTTTGTTGCCTTCTTGGAGGAGGAAGTCGAGGCTGCGGGCGGGAAATTGGATCATAGTAGAAATTTAGCAAATGATTAGCACTCACCACCTGGTTTCTTCTTGCAGCTGAATGGGCAGTGCTACCTTGAGTACCAACAGTACCTGCAGCCAGATGATCAGAACCAGATGACCTCCCATTGATTTGAGCAGGTCCAAATTGATCAGGCCTAAAATGAGTTGTTGTCCCTTCTCTCCCAGCTGGCTGGCATTCCAAAATGGTGCCATCATTTTGAGCACATGAAACTTCCTCGGTATCCAGCACTCTAAATCCAATCACCTGAAACAACATTTCAAAATTCAGTAACTTGTACAGAAGGCAAGAAACAAACGACATACTATTCCGAAATTCAACTCTCATGACCAAACAAAGCATGAAAAACTGATAGTAGCTGCTGCAAATAATCTGGCTTTTTTTTTTTTCATCCATAACAATGCGTTCAAAATTTAGCCTTACCTATTCAGTAGGGTTAAAGGGCTTAGAATTATTCTATGCCTAATTCAAGCAACAAAGGATATACCATAATAACGGTTTCTTGAAAGAAGAATAAAGAAAGAAGCGAACAGAAAGAAAGGAGGGGTAATATTGTAATGAGATGACCATCAAACAATTATAACAAGTATAAGATGTCAAGAGTTTGAGTCAACAGATATCCTGTCTTTTTCATGATCACAGGTATACCATAGAATTGCAAATTTATGAAAAAAGATCCCTTTCCACATGGCATTGGGAAAAAAGAGATTAATGGCAAGTTTTTAGACTTGTCTGAAATGGGAAAACTAGATTTGACAAAAAGCAGGTGCTAGTGCAATGGAGAAAAGTTGAAAGTTTAAAGGGTGTTGCATGCTGGTTGCTTCAAATGTAGTTGTCACTTTAGGTAATGCAATGATTGTGAAAAAGTAGACAATCCTCAATAAGGTAGCAAAGGCTGACATTTGGAAGGATCGGTGGAGGAAGTTCATTTGAAAAGACCATGTAGAACCAGATGACTCTACAGGCGGGGACACTGGTTGGCATTTTGCTGGGTGGCATCTTCAGATGGTCAAGGATAGGGCTGCAAACAAACCGAGCTGCCCATGAGCAGCTTGTGCTTGGTTCTATATGTACTCATTCAATCCGAGCTTAGTTAAGCGGAGCTCAAACATGTTTTGGACCTTGGCCTGAAAACACCATTCAAAAACCGTGGGAAAGATCAGCTTGGCTGGACTAAAGCTTGATTCAGAGCTTAACTAAGCTTGAGCACTTCATGTCAAGCCCACTCAAGCTTGAGCTAACTCCAACAGCTCTTTAAATATACCAAGCCAAGCTGAGCAGCTTGATACTTTGTCGGCTCGGCTGATTTACACCTCTAGACAAGGATGCGATGAAAATCATTTGAACTCAAATATGCATGTAATTACCCTCCAAAACACAATGTGGATGGATTGCAAAACATGTCGTATTCGACAGCCAGCATAGGAAAACTTGTATGCAATTTTTGTCACAGGTCACAACTTGAAAGGCATTATCCAGACTGTCATGGACAAGGAGTTAAATCCCCTAAGTCTAGATCCAAGAGTCTTGATCATTATAGGAGGAAGCTCTGGATTCTAAGTAATCACCTCAGTCTAAATCCAATAAAGTCTTTATGGTAATAAGGACAGGCCCTATGTTTTAAGACCACAACCATCATATTAAAAATACAGTTGCATCAACCCATATTCAGCATCCTTTTAACTTTATCCTGCAGGAGTTTCTGCATAACTATTGACACTTTGGTCACATATCCTTTGAAAACAATGCCCTCTTAGTCTCCACATTTGAAATAACCATATCTTTCAACTTCATCTCCAAAATTTTCATACATCTGATCTTTTATTTTTATCACAACTCCAGCTGCTTCTCATCCACTATAAAACTCAGCAATCCCAATAACTCAACCATCCTCCTTTTTCATTCACCTTAATCACAAGTTTAACAATCCCCAGTACTCCTCGAGTGGCCCCAACTCTTAATGTTTATTTTCTAATACTCAATTCCCTCTTCCAGAAAAAAGAGATACAACTATAGACTTCCTTTTCACCCTATTCTCCTTCCTTCCAACTTCCATAAAAAGACATACTAAAGAGAAACGAAAGGCCTGAGATATTTATATCCGGAAGCAATCACAACAATGATGTCATATAGATTTTCATATTATAAGAAGAATTCTATTTTCCTTATGTTCTTGTAGTTAATAGCATATCACACACTTACACTTGCAAACTTACATGCATATGCACATACAGAGAAACAACATGCTTGCACATATACAGACATATACATATCAACATGCATGTATGAAGTAGATTTCTTTTTGATTGTTCAGGTTATTTTGCATCTTAGGAAATTTTTCAGTGATTAAATTCAGTGCACCATATCTGCATGCATAGGTCAGACAGATAGCAAAAAACGTGCCTTCCCTTCATTCCTCCCAAAATCATATTTTTTAAATCCATAACGTGCATAGAAGCTCTAATGAGATATATAGTTTATCAAAATAAAGTAACATAAAACAATTAATGGTGAACAATGATTTCAGTTAATTAGTAAGGTAATGAATGTACTTATGACAATAAGGTCATCTTATATGACAGACATAACACCTCCACTTCTTTCACTACCTACACTCAAACAGCTTAAGCAATGAAGTGAAACAGAAGTGGAATACAAGTCCCAAGGCAAATTCTTCTTACCTTACTGGATGCATCACAGGAGTCTCCAGATACTGAAACCGCTGATTCTGCAAAATATGAATTGCAAGATAATATTCAATCTCCAGATATGGAAGAAAAAAGGCAACCGTCCAGCAAACGACCATGATTTCCGATCAAATCCTAGGTCTAAAGTCACCAGAAACAAAATACAGAAAGAAAACCCTAAACCAAGAATTCGTGACCAGGAAATTCGAGATCGGGCGAGAACCCACCGGAACTCTCGCCACGAGCGCGGTTGGACGCATCCGTGGTGGAGATCTGGGCCGATCCGCCGCGGCTATCGGTAGAGAAGACCTCCGTCTCGAGCCCGGGAGGGCGGCGAGGGTCGGGAGGGAAGCCATGGTCGGAGAAGGTAGGGTTTTCGGGGAGCGCACGCGACGGAGAAGCGGATCGATGGGCGTCGTCGGTGGGGGAGATGGACATGAACGTGTGCAAGGAGACGGGGTAGAGTCG
The DNA here is from genome assembly GCF_000442705.2 of Elaeis guineensis. NCBI lineage: Eukaryota > Viridiplantae > Streptophyta > Magnoliopsida > Arecales > Arecaceae > Elaeis > Elaeis guineensis. Next base: position 95,506,704 of record NC_026001.2, on the reverse strand, counting down.
GAGCGGTCGCAGCCGGAGCCGAAGTTGGGGAAATGCTTTGGATTTTATGCAGCAGCGGGCATCTGGAATATCCGGCCATGTGGACGATAACGCCCTTGTCATGAACAAGAATTGTCCAAGGTGCCATTTTGTTGTAATTTATGATTTTTTTGGTAAAGAGTCAACTTTATTAAAGAAAAAGTAAGGAACCATATACGGACTCCATCGACAACTAAATTCAGAATTAGTACGTGGGATAAAAAATGAAGTACTTAAAAATAATGCGACGACCCCGGCTGAAGATCATTCAATCTCATCGCTCGCGATGGATTGAGAACAAATTTGACTGAGAACCGCATCTCTTGCTAAGGGCTTCAGAGATTCTTCCGAGATCTTCCTTTATCACGGAATATGTCACCATGACCTTGAGTCCCGCCGAGGTTACCTGAACGGGCTCGTAAACAAAAATACTGATCAAACCCTATTTCGATCTTCATATCAGACGAGAGCATCCGAACTTGGCTTTGGGTGATCAAGCCTCAGATTCCGACCTCAACTTCCTACGATGGCAGTCGGAGCTCACGTGGCCGATGGGGTGGATGTGGTAGTCGTGACTGTCACAACAAAGCTAAAACCTACTTCTTCCCTTCTCGAACTGATTCTTACACTAATTCTAGGCGCAACAATGGCATGGGCTTCTCTCTTGCTAACAATTATGACCAAAGTGGGCCTGGCAATTCTTCTCGGCCTAACTCAACTGCATCATGGTCTGATCACTCTGGTCAGCCAAATGGGCCTACTCGTGACTTCTTTGGCCCAGCTAATCAAACCTATCCACTTTCAATAATTCACACTATCGGCCCAATAGATTTTTCATGCTCAATGATCGAGTTATTTGTCAGATGTGTGCATGACCTGATCACACGGCCCTATTCTATTCTCTTCATACACAGACAGTCAAGGCTCATTTTTTATAAGGATCGGTATCTGGGACTTATGATCTAGACTGGTATATTGACTCTGGTGCAACACATCATGTGACATCTGATCTCGCCAACCTCAACATTAGAGATGATCGGTCAATCACAAATCATGTCTTTATCGGTGATGGTTCAGATTTGTCTGTCCTTGTCTCTAACTCTTCTACATTACATACACCTTATCATCCCTTACATATGAATAACATTTTATCTGCATCCAAAATTTTAGAAATTTACTTTCTATATCCAAATTTGTTCACGATAATACCTGCTTTTTTGAGCTTCATCTTGATTATTTTATTGTTAAGGACCTCCACATGCACCAAGAGCTTCTACGGGGACCAATTAAAGATGGGTTGTACTGCCTCCACCCCAATGCTAGCTGTTCTTTGAACCCACAAACTCTCCTATCTACCTCGGATTCAACTGTCTTGTGGCACCAACATTTAGGTCATACTTCATTTCTCATTATTCAGCATAGTTTATCTTTAAGTGTTTCTTTAAATAAAGATCATGCTATGCATGTATGTTCAGCATGTCAGATGGGTAAGATTGTAAACTACTCTTATCCACCTACTATGAATAAAAGTTCTATATTATTTGAACTTATGCATACAGATATTTAGGATCCGACACCTATTACTTCTCATTCTGGATATTTATATTATATTCATTTTCTTGATGATTATAGCAAATATTCTTGGTTCTTCGTCATGAAAAATCGTTCTGATGTTACACGAATATTTCGTACTTTTTACTTGTAAGTTGAGAATCTTTATTCCTATAAAATAAAGAATCTTCAATCTGATGGTGTTAAGAAATTTTTTTTCCATGACTTTCAATGTCAAATAATTTCTTTTCCATGACTTTCAAAATGAATTATAAAATAATAGTATTTTTCATCATATATCATATCCACACATACCTTAGTAAAATAGTGCTGCCGAGCAAAAACACAGACACATTGTTGATATGGATCTTACGCTTCTTACTCATTCTCACCTACCTCCAAAGTTCTGAGACTATATGTTTGAAACATCTATTTTTCTTATCAACCATCTTTCCACTAAATCTCTCTATTTTCAATCACCTTCTCAACTTTTGTATGGACACACTCCAGATTATAATGTTCTTTGTGTCTTTGGATATTTGTGTTTTTCCTATCTTCGGTCCTACACACAACACAAACTTGAACCACGTTCTCGACCCTATATTTTTCTTAGATATCCTTAGCATTATCTTGGGTATAGATGTTTAGATCTTGCCATTGGTCACATTTTTGTCTGTCATATGGTAGTATTTAATGAATATTCTTTTCCCTATGGGTCCAAGACATATATATCGGCCAGTTTCAGTACAACCTGTGCAGGCTCCATGAATGCTTCTGGTGCATCTTGCCCTCCCTCTGACTCCTATACCCTACCTGTTCCACCATCTGAACCATCCACTGATAATTTAGTGATTGATCCTCTCTCTTCGATCGGTGTGACTTCTGATGTCTTTGAGCCACCTAGTTCACCACCACGGACTCATCACATGGTGACTCGTTCTCGTGATGGCTCTCTTCCTCTATCTCAGTTCGTTATCTCCAGGCATCCAGCTATCTTTTTTGTTTCTACTATTCTTCAAGAACCAAAATCTTTTACTATGGCTTAGAAAGATCCTAAATGGGTCCAGGCAATGTAGAAGGAATATCAAGCTCTTATTCAGAATCACACATGGGATCTTGTTCCGCCCTCTTCTACGCAAAATGTTATTGGCTGCAAATAGGTCTATAAGATCAAGCAGCATGCTGATGGCACCATTGATCGTTATAAAGCCCGTCTTGTGGCTAAAAGTTTTAATCAACAAGAAAGAATTGACTATGAGGAGACGTTTAACCCTGTTATCAAATCAATTACTATTCAGACTATCCTGTCCATTGTAGTTTCTCTTGGTTAGCCTATCCGACAACTTGATGTTAAAAATACATTCTTACATAGTCACTTGAATGAAGAAGTATATATAAAACAACCGCTTGGATTCTCGGATACTTCTCACTTTTATTTTGCTTATCGGTTACGGTGATCTCTATATGATCTTAAACAAGCCCCACGAGAATGGTTCCAATGCCTGAGTAGCTTTCTTTAACACCTTGACTTTTTTAGTTCTAAGACAGATTCTTCTTTATTTATACTATGACGGTCTAGTTATATGGTGCTCTCTTGGTCTATGTTGATGATATTATCCTTACTGGCATACCTGGTGCTCTATCCACATATCTTCTCACTGATCTCAGTCAAAAATTTGCAGGGAAGGATTTGGGCCCTCTTCATTATTTTCTTGGTATTGAGATTGTTTCTAGTTCCTATGATCTTCATCTTACATAGTCAAAGTATATTCATAATGTTCTAACCCATTGTGTTATACTTGATTGTAAGCCTCTCTATACTCCTGTTGCCATGGGGTCTCATCTCTCCTTATTTGATGGTGATCTGTACAACAATCCCTCTCTCTATCGAAGTGTGGTTGGCAGTCTCCAATATCTCATCCTTACGAAACCTAATATTACTTATGCTATTAATCAAGTCTGCCAATTTATGCATAGGCCTACCACGTCCCATTAGGCAGCCGCCAAATGAATCCTTCATTATTTGAAAGATACCATAACTCATGGGCTCTTTCTTTGACATGGTTCTTTATCTCTTTTGTATGGTTATTCTAATGCTGATTGGGCTGGCAACTCTGATGATCGATGCTCTAAGATATGCTATTTTTCTGGGATCAAATCTCATCTTTTGATCCTCTAAGATGTAATGTACTATTGCTCAGTCAAGCATAGAGTCTGAATATAAAAGTTTAGCTAGCATCACTGCTGAACTCATTTGGATACAGTCTTTGCTTCGTAAATTTTGTCTACAACTTCGCTCTCCTCCGACCATGTGGTGCCCTAATTTCTCTGCTATCTATCTCATGGCTAATCTGGTGTTTCATGCTCATACCAAATATATTGAAATTGATTATCATTTTATTCGAGAGTGTGTCTTTCAAAGTAGTTATCTATTGGCTTTATTAATTTCAGTGATCAGCTTACTGATAGGCTTACTAAAGGACTTGCTTCACCACGCTTTGTATTTTTGCGGTCTAAGCTCAATGTGCTTGACTCCCAATTACGCTTGCGGGGGGGTAATAGAGCTAAATCTTCATAGTAGGATATTTATGATTCTGAAATCTTATGTAATCATCTATGATTCAAATCTTCATAGTAGGATATTTATGATTCTATGTAATTTTGTATTGATGGTATAATCTTGTATAATCATTTATGATTCTGTGTAATCTTGTATAATCATTTGTAATCAGATTTGTATCACCTATCTCTCTATTTAAACACAGCAGACTCATCCTGATGAATAAGGTGAGGTTTATAGAATTTTTTCTTTCTCAAATATTTTCACAAGCATAATGAATATATATTAGAAAAATCTAATGAAGAGAAGTAATTTGTGAAGGACCAAGGGATGGGTGAAGTAAGTTTATGTAGTATATTTTGAAAAAAAAATATTTGATCACCTATAAATGTAGTACTTTGTATGTAGAAGTATCAAAATTATGATAATTGCAAAAAATCAATGCAATATCTGTCAATTATTTATGTTGTACAGCTTTAAAATTGGGACTACTTCATGAATGGTGAAGCAGGCATATTACAGTCTCACGAAATGTAAAGTTTGTTATTTTTTTTTAAAATGAAATATGAAGAAAGTATGATGCTTTCCTCATAAATATATATTAAATTATAAAGTATGAGTACATAGGCAATAAAGAGTGGATGTTTATATTAGCAGGGTAGCATGGTGTAGGGAGATTCAGTGAGGGGCCTATCCCAAGTGGATTGGGATAGGAACGTAGCAGTACAAGTATCAAAGCAGCAAAAGAAGATGATCGATCGGACAGGAACAAGATGACTCGGTAGCTCCTTTTCAAAGAACCTGCCTCTGATATTTGATCGAAATTTTATCTCTTATTAGCGGAGATAGGTTATTAAAAGGACTTACATGTGGGTGTCACTTCACAGAGTGGATATAAGCCCTTGCGAATAGGTAACCAATGGTATTTGAAACAGGTGAACCTTATTTTCCAAGGATCTCAGGCAACCACCTTTTCACTTGACCCTACTTGAATGCCACCTTCCATCATCCAATGGCGGCATGGCTCGATGCTGATATCATTAATCTCGTCCACTTCCGACTATTGGGCAAAGAGAACTCTGAGCTGGTTGTAGAGCATTTTAAGTTCTGACATAAGGGCAACTTTGAGAAGTGACGATGTTAAAGTCGCCTGAGTCCCAATCTGGAAAGAACGAATATAGATCTGCCAAGTTTGAGTTTTTGATCCAAACTTTTCTAAGAAAAATAACCGACCGAATGGTCTCATTAAGGGATCTAGCCTCAGAGTGAAATAATCTATTGTTTCTTTCTTTCCAGAGAGTCCATAGCGTGATCGAAGCAATAACTTTCGAATTTTAGATTTTATTAATTTTCGATGTTTGTGTTTCCATGCATTCCAGAGTTCTTCAATGTTAAGAGGAAGCTCGATGTAATGACAACTATCTAGAGATCTCTGCCAAACCTCAGTCGAGAAGGTGCAGTGGATCATAATGTGATCTATTGATTCATTGTCAACGTAGCAAAAGGAGCATCTGTCAGGACCATGAAATCCTTTTTTTGCTAGGAATTTAGCTATAAATATCTTGCGGTTATAGCACAGCCAGTTGAATAACTTGCATTTCTCTGATATTAGAAGCTTCCAAATGATTCTTCCAAATTGAAAAACCACTCCTCTATGAATAAGAAAATAATAGCAAGCCGATACAAAGTATGAGAATTTAGAAAACCATTTTTAGAGTCTTTTATTCTCCCGATCTGATAAGCTGAAATTTCTCAGCATTCCTGAAAGCGCTTGAAAATTGGATTGGGCAGTTAGCAAGGCGAGGTTGAAGAAATTTTGGGACCAACTTTACTTGTTTAAGAAGTATGTGATCGCGCAGTTCTTGTCTGCTGCTGGCCAGTATAAGATCAGAAAGATTATTTGAGATTAGGATCTGAAATCCAGCAGTCAATCCAGAACATGGTATGCTATCTGTTGCTAATCTGAACTGATGTGAAAGGAGAGATAAAGCTACTAACGTCCATCACCGATCTCCAAAAGGGTGAAGCCTTCTGTCTGATATGAGAAAATATAGTAAAAGAATCTTTTTTGGATAGTAGAAGTGTTGTATAAGAGATGTCCATAGTCCTTGGTTAGTTGAATGAAATTTATCTCACCATTTCAGGAGTATTGCCCGGTTGAAAAGTTTAAGATCTATAATGCCAAGTCCTCTCAGGACTTTGAGACGACAAACTGTGATCATTTGGCCAAGGTCTTGAAGGTCGAATGGTTCTCGTTTTCATTCCAGAGGAAATTTCGACAAATAGAATCTATTTTTTGGTGACACTTTCTGGGATTCTGAAGATTGACGTCCAATAAATAGAAATTGTCCTAAGAATGGAATTTATAAGAGTGAGTCTTTCGGTCTTGGAGAGAACCTTTTTTTTCCATCCTGAGAGTTTCTAGTTAAATTTCTCCACCAAGAAATTCCATTGATTACCGGTTAAAGATTTATAATGAAGCAAGATAGCAAGGTATTGAATTGAGAGATCAGATTTCTTACAACCCAATATAGTAGTGCATCCCAGGGATTCCTTTAGGGTTAATCCCAACCCAACCAACTATGACTTGAGGAAGTTTATTTTCAGACCGGATACCATTTCAAAGGAGTATAAAATAAACTTAATGATATTGAGTTGAGATTTTACAGCATGATAGAAGAGAATTATATCATGTGCATACTGTAATACATGCAAATTACTATGAAAATAATTTGGTCCAATGGAATCCAACAATTTTTGGATGTTAGCCTGGATCAACATTCGGTGTAGGATGTCAGTAATCAAGATGAAAAGAAGTGGGGAGAGAAGGTTAAATCCTCGATTTTGAAGCAGTTTAAATAAGATTGCTCATTAGACACTATCGAATGCTTTTTCAAAGTCAAGTTTAATCAGTAGATCTTTTACTTTCAATTTTTTGAAGAAATTGAGGAGTTCTAATACAGAGGTGAATACAGATTAAGAGTGACCCACTAGTTTATCTATAAATTTGCTCAGTCTAAGAGATAAAAGTTTGGAAATAATCTTGATTACTCCATTTTCTAGGCTTATGAGCCTAAAGTCTCTTACCATAGGATCTGCTTTTTTTGGGATTAGCGTGATGTATGTATAATTTAAGCAAGATAGATCAGCTTTCCCAGCAAACAAATCTCTGAAGAGCCGAATAAAATCACCTTTGACAATGTCCCAATGCCTTTGATAGAAAGATAAGGAGAAGCCCTCTGGACCTGAAGATTTGTCCTTGGCAAGCGAAAATACTGCATTTTTAATTTTCTCAATCTCTAGGTACTGTAAATCAAGTGGTCCTTCTGGATAAAGTTTTTTTTTTCATCCACTTCTAAGTTTTCTTTGTCAGATGAACCCAGTAAAGAGGAGCAAAATGAATGGAAAGCATTTTAAATGGTCTCTTGTTTGGAGATGCATTCTCCATTTTTGAAATTTTGATGTATTTCATTTTTCCTCCTTCGATTACATATAGATATATGAAAATAAATAATATTTTTATCATCTTTCTTGATCTGTTGACCGTGCGATCGCCGTTTTCAATATTACTCTTCTTGAGCGGAGATGGGTTCGTTGCAAGTTCACTCACATTAATTCATTTGAGGGCTCTTTTGTCGATAAAAATATCAAAATTATTTTTTTATTAATTTATTATATTATATGATGATGGAATTGTAATCATTTCTAAACAATAAGAATATTTTCAGAGTGATCCAAGGAAATCAGTGGATATGACAACGCAACCGCGCCGGTCAGAAGTGTCAATCTGTTAGCTAATCGCGTTATAAAGCTTGTTATATCAATAAAGAATACCATATTTTTAGAATGAAATATTTCACAGTGGCCGTTGAGCTCTTACTTCTGCGGACGGCCAATGGAGATGTTCTATCCTCATCATGAACGTGTACAGGTCCGACCGCTAAATCAAGGGTAAAAAGAGTCAGACATCACATCAGCCAAATACTATTTGCAGCCTAGATATAGACTTAAAATAAATTATGCTAGGTCAAACATGTTTTGTACTTTTTTTTCTTTTTTTTTTTTTTTGAGATATAGACCTTTTTTGTGTCCATCTTGAAATAGTCTTATATCCAAACTTAATGCCCATTTCACCCTTTTACTTGGTATCCCCAAATTTAACTTTATATTATCAATTATATTATATGGACTATAACATAATAATCAATATTATAATTATATTATAATATATTTATAGGTATTAGTAGTATAACATATAATTTTTCAAATAATATCCAAATAGAATACTATAATATGATATTATAAAATACCATAATATATCTGATTTAATAATATTATTATAATATAAAAATGATTATAACAATATTTTCATCCTAATAATTATTTAATATTTATATTACTAAAACTTATGTATTTTTATTTTATTAACTTTATAAAATACTGTATAATATTAATATTTATCTTATTAATGTATTATTATTATAACAAACATTTTCTTATGCTCCTACAAAACACCATCATAATACCCCAATTAAGAGTATTGTTATGAGGCTCAATCAAGTACCCAAAGGCATCCCATCGTAACTAAGAGGCCACCTGGGTGCCTGACAAAAAGGGTTCGGTGCTCTAGCGCCAGACATGATCGATCCTGGTGTAAAGCACCAATCTCCTCGTGACACATGGCCTTGCATCTTTTCTTGGAAGCAGGTCTCGCCTTGGCCCAAAGCATTTCTCATCAGTAAATCCAGCTTCTGCAAAGCTAAATTTCCCACGCTGATGGCACTGGGGATGCAATTTGCAGGCCAGAAAATTGGAAGAGAAATATAGATTGTTTGCAAAATTTCTAGGATCCGGAAGAATGCTGTATTAAAGTTGGTTATGATTTACTCAAAAAAAAAAAAAAATCAAAGCTTGCATCAGATGCGTCCGCTCCCTCAACTCTCAATTCCAATATTTTAGAAACTACCTTGTCACAACTATCTGTTTTTACTAATAAACTGGAATGTCTTTGAGCCTTGGCTGTCAGGCAAACACAATTATACAAACATGTTGGGCTACCTTGACATATAACAAGGATTACGTAAACCAATCTATGATCGAGTGATTATAATACTACCTTCACTATGATCGAGGGCTTCTCATGGCAATTTCAAACCCTTGACGGCCTGATGATCGCTGCACTTTCAATACATCATAAACAAGAAGCTAGCGTCTTTACAGATCAAATGATCAACAGATAGCCGTAACTGATCAGCTTCAGATGTGAAAGTCCTTGCTCCAACATAAATGACAGCCAATTCGACATTATTCATAACACCTTCAATTGTTACAGCCTGAGAATATTACTAGGATACACTAGAGAACATTGGGGATGCAGGTGGGAGCCATTCACCATAAATTCAAGGTTGCCCCATTTTGGGGAAGAAAATATACTCGAACTTTATAAGAAATGTGCGGATTTCCATTGGACCCAGCTCCACCACCAGCTTGGTATCATCAACAGGACCTCCCCTTACGACAGTTCCTGAACCTGTGGAGCCCTCGGCTTTCCATTTTAATCTCTTCTTCTCCATTGTAGCCCTCCCTTGATTAGCAGATAAGTTCATCTCTGTGATCGTGCTGACCTGAATTGTTACAATTACGAGTCAGGGTAGTTCTATTGAAAAGACCAGTTCAGCTGCACCTGTTACCTTCTTGTCAGGGAACATTTTCTTGAGCTCCACATAGGCCATAGTTGAAAGATCTTTATCCTCTCCCACCTTGAGAACATAGGGGAAAAAAAGATTAGGGAAAGATGATAAAAACCTATTTCCGAGTTCTGTGACAGCTCAGTTGGCAAGAGATGCCACATCATTTAACTGTTATCTGGATAAACATAGAAAGAAATATAAGACCTCATAAAGGTGAGCCAGACGAAGAAGCACACTTCCATCTTCAAGAGCCTGACAGTACATTAGACAAAGATGGTAAAGATGTGTAATACACTTGGATAAATATCATACTTCATCCATGATTAATCAAAACATGACAGGATCCCAGTAACATTTACACTCCTTATGTTGAAGACCTGGAGCTCATGACAAGACACCTGAATTATAAAAAGCATGACCATGTGGATCGAGATGCATGTACCGTGGCATGTGACAATTACATATAAAACTAATTGGGGTGTTATTCTAACATAATGTGCTTCCAAATTCCATTAGTACTCCAAACTGAATATAAACAGGCTTTCTTTGCCATTCAATCCCTTGCATCACACGTTTCTTCATTCCATACAGAAAAATACGTTAGCGCCCTTTCAGATCCAGTCTGTGTCAACCGTTAGCAATTTGGATTTCTGAAAGAGACGGTCACTGGCTCTCATAAATCATTTCAAGCTCATAGAAGCTAATATTAACAGTTAGCTTCCAACAATTTGGATAGAGACGTGGAAAATGCTAGGTTTCAATACATGTTCCTTCAGTTGTAAAGACAAGCTTATATCTAGAGGAGATTATAAAACTCTATGATTCAAGATTTAGGAATTGTGATTCTCCAATATTTGCATTGTAGAACTATATTTCGTTTTTTCTGATAACCCAAATGTTTGTATCCATTTTAGGTCAATTTGCAGAAGTGGTCAGCAAGCTACATCACTGCAATTATAACCAGTCAATATTCCTCTGAAGTGTAATAGTTATAGAGGACAACATGTCAAGAATAATACAGGTCAAAAAACTCTGGTGGTTGGATGGTTGAGAAATGCAAAAAAATCTTCCGTGATATACATGACCGGAGAACTCTCCCCTCTTAAGAAAGACATATTTGCTAGATATCCTAGGTTCGACATGTATATTATGCAGTTTGTTAAGTCTGAAAGATTTTACCGACATTACTAGTTTATTGGAAGTCCAGGCAAACAAATACAAACATTTAAGGAAAAAAAAAGGCTATATACTTGCATCAACTACTTGTGTTGGCTTAATGGTTTTTAAAGAGCAGTGGACAAATCAAATAAAATCAAAATCACATGATCAAAAGAACTTAGATAAATTACTTACATATGTGTTTCCTCAATATGATCCATTTTAGTTTATTGAGTTAACTATGGTGTTGGAAAGGTCTCTTTGTAGAGAAGAGACAAATACCTGAAGGGTGATCAATGCGACATTATCTGGTAAGCTGTAGGAGTCCATTGCAGAGAAGTTTGGGATGTGAGAACTTGTCCAGTTACCTCCATCCTGAAAATGTAAATGCAAATGCAAACCACATGTGAGAGTTAACACATTGGAAAGACTCATAACCAGGCACAAATTTACCTGTTCTGAGAATGCTAGAAGAAGAGGAGAATATATCTCCTGGCCAAAGGACCGACGCCACTTAGCTCCCTCTCCCAATGGATCAATTCTAAAATAAAATTTTCCTTGAACCTGTTCAAAAGAAAAAGGAAAAAAATATTGAACTGCCCATGCACTACCAACAAAAATTGACTTTGCAAAAATATCTCGGTTAAGATGATTTTTGTGCTGTGTTTTCATCACAGAATGACAAAGTTTCTAACACACATTGAACTAGTCAGAAAAATAATGTGTTATGACACAAACACGCTCTCCACCTAGCACTCATGTTATATTTGTCATCATGGTCATATACATCAGCTTAACAATAATTTCAGCACCGCAAGAGTAAAACCATGTGTGAAGGAGTTTTTCTGAGGACTTGAAAAGATATACATACCGTTAGTCCTTCACACTTATCATTGATACAAATTGTTTCATTAAGTGCCTCTGCAACTCCTCGACCATCATCATGGAGCAACCTCCTATACCATCAGAAGAAATGAAGCCAATAAAATTCCAGATCAATGTGATCTAAAAGAAATAATTACAAATTTTATATATAAGGTAAAACCTACATTTATGAAAGAATCAAAGTGATTGGATGAATGTACCTATGGAGCATCAACTCTATTTGTCCATCCAGTATGCTGGTGCCCCCCACTGAGCGGTCTACCAGAACAGAAAGTTCTGTGCTATTATCCTCCATGTAAATTCCGAGATTAATCTGACATAACATAACAAGTCTTATTTGCATCTTTCTAGGAATTAGCCAAAAGTCAGACTCCCAAATTGACTAAGTTAGGCAGTTCATCTAACGGGAAAAATGAAAAGTGTCTGATTTTTTACATGTATTTCAGCTCAGGTTTTAAAAGCATGACAGGCTTGGCCATTTTGCCAAAGTGAACCTCACCTGCTTTCAGAAATGCATGTACGGAATTTCACTTATAATTGCAAACTTACAGGATAGTAATTTCCAGCAACAGGTTGGTTAACTTGTAATTCCCAGTCTGATCTGTAATCTCGAATCTGCAAATGTTGTAATATATTATACAATTAAAAGAAGGATTTTATCATGCACATCCACAATATAAGCCCAGTACCAAAGCTTAATAATTCAACCAAATATATCAATTAAATACAAATTATAATGTAATGAACCTTATGAGGCATATGAAAAATGAACAAATAAATTCAGTTTCTAGCTATTGATAACATATTGGGATAATGCGTTGGTTAATTATCAATTCAAAAATGCAATGAAGCATACCCTTTTAATAAAATCACGCCCACTGGAATCTGTATAGAATGTCTTGTTGGTCTTCATGGTAGTTGTTAGCTGAGTGACTACTTCTTTCCCAATGCCATCATCAACGGGTATAGGCCCTACCTAGAGTTGAGGATCTTATATCATTACTGTCTTCATTGTGAACATTCTAGGGAATAAGCATTCGGGTCAATAAACAACAGAAACACTAAAAGCCTGGAGCATGGAGACCTAATCATGCCCCAACTTCATGCAAGAAAAAAGATATCAGCATCATATACTAAATTGAGATTGTGCTAACTGTAAACTCGACTTCTGTATGCTCCTTCCCCTTGTAAACTCTGGTAACCTGCACATCCAGTAACAATCATATGAACATGACTGGAGTCCTGAGATATATAATGTCTTGATAATAAATAGGCAAAAAACTAATTTTTCTCAGAAATGAGATCACCTGGTATATCCATGGATTGATCTGTTCATGCACTTCATCTAATATAGGTCCTTGTAGAATCATCAGAGGAACCTATTACAGCAGATAACATTAGCAAATGACAGCTTAGATGAATGAGTTTTTTGCATATCGCACCCAATATATTATGTATCACTATTTATAAATCAACCCAGAAAATATCAATTAAAATTGAAAACAGGAATTTCATCATCGCAATGAACCATGGTCCCTGGCTAAGTTAACCAAGTGTGATAAATGACCACTTGACACTTGATCAGTCTCAACCAGGTCCAGATCATATGAAAATGAAAGGGAAGTGGAAAACCATAAGAAGAGGAAGCATAGTGGTAGATTGATCTCTGGTATCTTGTAGGCCATGTTCCATAGAAGGCCATCTAGAAGAAGAGCATGATTTCCAACCATGGACATGGGCCAAGAGCCATGTGAATGACTCTTGATCTCACTTGCTCTCCTCCTCCCACTTGTTGTTGAAGTCGTGCCTCACCCCACAAAACTGTCCCTCCTATGTCACCATCAAGGACACCATCCTCACCCATTGCCCATTGGTTCCCCTTGAGCTCTCCTTATGGCACCAAACCCTTCGTCATCCAGAATATCCTCCCGAACCACCCAACAAGCTCATCTACTACTGCACCACCCCTTCCACTTAGAGCTCGATCACATCATTAGTGAGATCATCCAACTTATGAGCCGATACATCTCTCTTACCATTCTCTGAGCTCTCCACGGCTATATTAACAGTAACACATTCAGATCCAAGAGTTTCCTCCTACTTGTTATCCTCCCCCTTTTCAAGTAGATGATGGTTCACCTGAGATGATGGGGCCACGAATGGTGTCTGAACTCCCCACTCTTGCTCTTCTTCCCCTCCTTTGGGGTATCAGATCTTCATGTACATTACTTTTATTGGCAGACTCAGGACTCACCATGGAGGTCCCTTCTCCCCTCACTTGAGCTCATCGAGCAAGAAAATCATGAGCCTGTCCCCATTCCAGCTCTCAAATAAAAACACGGCCTTCCATTCTGACCCTTTGAACAATCCTACATTACATGTAGAATGAGTTCTTGGGGTTGTTCATGGTCATGATCATCCCCGGCAGCAACAACAGCAACTCCATTGACTTCATCTTCGAGCTCGATAACAAAATTCTTGATTCCTCCTGAGCAGTGCTTGGTCGGTTTCTTCAGTGAATCTTTTGAGTCCCTGCTAGCTATGAGAGGCCGTCGATAAGGTTGAGTAGCTCCTTCTCAAAAGGCTTCTTGAAGGACAAGAGGGGAGACAGAGAAGGGAACCCATCAAACTTCAGGTTAAGGGTTTGGTGATGGGGTCTCTTTGGCAAGGCACTAGAGCTTGCAGTTACAGAGGTCACAGCCACCCATGAGCTCAGAGAATTGGAACTTGGCAGAGGGCGTTTTCATGGTGGCGGTCCTGTTGGTGAATGGGGATTGGAAGGTTACATGTGGGGTTTTGTGGAGGAAGGAGTGGCAAAGAAGAGGGATTTAAATGGTTTTGTATTGGAACAGAAAAGGCCATGGTTTTGAAGAACAAGAAGAAGAAAGGAGGAGTGGAAGGAGGAAATGGAAGGAGAAGAAGAGGGGACGGGTAAGTTCATCTCCTAAATTACAATTATCTTACCTAAACACCTAAACAAGCACCTGTGCATAATCTAGACTAAACCTAACCCAAGGTATTCATTGCAAGCTAGCTGAAAATTATTTGAATCGATTTATAAAATGATAACGAGAGGATTTATATGTAATACCAACAAATTAGAGGGTGTGATATGTAAAAAACCCAAATGAAAGTTTCAATACTTCTTTTAGAAATCATCATGAATAGGTCCTCTCTTCCAATAAATCAATTGTTTTAGAAAGCATTAGATACCTGTCCTTCTGGCTTTATTGGAAATGAACCATTTGGGTGAAATATATATGCTCCAGATGCCTTCAACAAGCAAAACAAACTTTTAGTGCTAGCTTATACACATTGGAGAAACATACTGCAAACTTTAGTAAATTTATCACTTAAAACATGGGAATATACCTGAAGGTCGGTGCCATTTTTATCATAGCCAGCATAAAAACTATATGATTGCTCAACATTTGCTTTCACCTTGGACAAAGAAAATTATTTTAGACATAAATGAGGTTTAGAACCATCCTGCTCCCCCCTCACCAAAAGGATAAAAAAAACAAATGGTGATAATAATAACGGTTCCCTAAAATAATTACTCAGTGGATAGAAGACCACAAACTTGTAGAGATAACTTGTGGTTGCACCAATGTAGATTTTGAAATTACCAAAACTTAAAAAGCAATTTCCTACTATGGGATATACAGAGAGAACAGAAACCTATAGATCGAGATCATGGTAGGAAGGAAGCAGTTTTAAATAAATAAAAGAATAAATATTACAAGTCCTAACATGACACCAAAAGGTGCCTATTTAAATGCATACCAAGTTTCTGGTATTAAAATAATGTGATAGTTTTCGCTCATCCACATTATAGAGAAGCTTTAAATGTCCTTGCCCAATTTCTATACTGCTACTCTTACTTCCTTGTGATGAGCACAGTGACGACATGGAAGCACCTGCAGTGGCATTTATTCATCAGCAAAGAGACCATTTCTTTTACTCCAAAAATTTAAGATATAATATCATACAAACAACAATGAATAAAATAGACAAGTTTCACCTGTCTGTTTTGAATTTGAAACAAAGTAAGTGTTGAAACCAAGAGGTGGTACAGATACTGGAAATGCAAGCCAAAATTTAGGTTTAACACTTGGGGATATGCCTAAGTATGCCTTGACATAGTGGTTTCTTATGTAGACTGAGGCATTGGTCAAAGGTAAAAGCTGTGACTCTATTTCTCTTCCTTCATAATCATGAACAACAACGGATTCACTGATAACCTGTAGCATATTTGATAAAAATTCAGTTGAGAATGAACTTTAAAAAAATGAAGAAAGAAAAGAAAGTAATTACATAATTCCAAGAAAAACTGCTTTTATTTCTCTAAGGAAAACAGCAAGCGGTTAATACATATTCCACAAAAAGAAAGAGCAAAATAGTTAATGCCTTGAAGAGGAGATGGTGCTTTTCATTAAACTTACTCTTCTTCTATCTTTATCTATACCTAGACTCTATCACAGGATCCAAGTAGAAGAATCTTAGGATTCGTTTGGTTGACGAGAAGTGGAGGGGGGAAGAGGCACTTCCTGAAAAGTGAAAAAAGAGCCTCTTGTTTGGTTGGAGTTTTAAGAAGAGAGAGAGTGGAAAAGTACTTCCCATCGGAAGTCACTTCCCACATTTCATGGGAAGTAAAAATCCATGGGGGAGGTGGATTTTGGCACTTCCCGTGACATGGGAAGTGGTACTATTTTTTTCTTTCCTAAAATATCCTTTTAAGATTCATAGCTGAAATTTAGTAAAATATCAATGGATGGTTAGGATGAAATACTGAATAGTAATATAATATTATATTAATATTATCTTAATATTAATATTTGTTATATTTTAATATTATTTTAATATTAATATTAATATTAATATAATATTTATATTAATATAATATTATATTTATATCTATATTAATAAATTATTATATTAAAATATTCATATTATATTAATATAATATTAATATATTAGTATTATATTAACACAATAAATTATTATGGCCTAATATTATATTATAATATATTAATGTTGTATTTATATTAATATTAATATAATATTAATGTTTATATAAAATTTGAGTAAAAACATATGGTTTTATATGTACTAAGAGTATAATAAGTATTTTACACAGTTTTTTCAGAAAAATAGATGCTCATCCAAACATAAGCTACTTTATAATAAGTCATCTTCCCATGGTCAACCAAACATACCAAAATGCTATTCCCAAGAAGTAACTTTCTGAGAAATTATTTCTCAAGAAGTTACTTTCTGGGAAGAAAAGTTCTTCCTACGAACCAAACGAGTCCTTAGAGTATTGCTCCTTGGTTGATGAGCTTAAACTGCCTAGTTAACCAGGGAGATCACCCTTATGATCAATTGAATGCCTTAAATTGTTAGGAAAACTCCTCTCCTGCCCAAAGCTGCTTCACCATGAATTAGATTCATACAGAGCCACTTGAATAGGAGCCAGTTGTGCAAAATTTTTGCAAACTTCTATTGATAATGCACTGATATACAAAAAGACCATAAAGCTGGGATGAATGGCAAGGTTGAAAGGCATTAAGAGGGAAAAATAACGAATTATGCACCATATTAAGAACTTCTCATACACCAGATTGCCAGATCTGACCTTAAGGGAAGGGGAATGTGTTATTACCAGATAGAGAACATTTTAAATGTAAGATTGGAATAAATTTGATATCCTATAAAGCTGTGGGAGGAGGTGATATCATAAGGCAACGAATACTTTCTTATCATATGCAGATCAAGCAGATGCATTATTCGAATTTGACTTGGCAAGATCACATCATTGAACATTAATGGAAGAGATAATGTAATCAATATGCGACTTTAGCTCTTTATAAGCATGCCGTACATTCACACAAGAAGACAAATCAAAATAACATAAAAACAATAGTAATAAGCATCAGGATGAGTCACACAATGAATGTACATACAGGTATGCGGATGACATCCTCCCGTTTCCACCCAAGAGAATTGTAGACAAGAACAACCTGAAATTTTTAAACAGAATACATGTGTAAACCCCAAATAGGTAAGTCATTAGAAGAAACGAAGCATGAAATATCACATTAGGTCTTACCAAGCTTTTGCCAGTAGATAAGTCTAGTTCAGATGGAGGACAGTAACTTATGTTGAGAAGAGGACACTGCAAAAATTGTGATAAAAACTCATAGTAAGATTCAAGAAATTGGTAGACAAAATCCTTACTGAAGTTTTATCCATAAAATAGAAAGCACAAATGAGAAATATATAATCATGTAGTCCCACAAGTGACACAAGAAATGGGAAAACAGAAACCTAAATCCCGCATCAAAGAAACGAGCAAAATCTTTTCAAAAATACATCCATAATGTATTTCAAAAATATGTTTCATACCCGGCAAATTAGCATGTGCATTTATGTACTTAGTAAATATACTCTAAGTGTATTATTTCAAAAAATGGCATTATTGAGTTATTGTTCAGAAAAGATGCCATCTAATATTACCATAGTATCTGCAGCAACTAAAGCTAATATGCTCAAATGATCTATTTGCCTAAAAGTTAAAAGTCAGTAGAATACATCTAGCAAAGTGAAAAATGCAGCAGTTCACATGGCTGCAGTTAGCATAACAGGTAATTTCACAAGGTGTGGTTCCACGTTCCCAGAAACACACCGTATCACTGCACATGCGAACTCTGACCTTAACAATAATCTAAATAGCATGCATCCTTAATAGTTCGATAAATAGATCCTTGAGAGGTTGAACAACATTGTATCTGTCCAAGAAAACCATCTCCAGATATCCATTGATACTTAAACTTCCATTTGATTTAGCAGCTTTTTGCCATAAGTGATCATGTCACAAAGTCAGCACTATGATGTAGACAGATAATTGCACAAGTTAATAGAAGCTCTAACATATGGACAGAAACAATCATTTATTTGTTACCTGTTTAAACTTCACCACTGGTTTGTAACACCCTGATTTTGAGTCTGGACTTGTCAAGCAAGCAAGTGAAGATTCAACTAACTTCTCAGCCTGCAAATAATGTCAATGTATCAAAGTGGTTTTCTATCTTAGAAAGGAGACATGGAAGAAACATCAGACTATGATATGCTTAAATTTAGTTTATCACCTCTGCATAGCCTATTGACAATCGTTTGGCATAATCATTTGCCACATGCTGCTTTTCTGTTCCAGTAACTGCATCATGATGTTGAGCAATAGCTAAAGCATCAGCCAGACTGTCAGTTGTTGGGCCAGAGCTATTTCTTCCTTTGAGAAATTCCAACTGCCGAGCTGCCTGAACTTATATGACATTTCATAAAGACAGAAATGATAAACAATAAACGCATACATTTAGAAATATATAAACTGCAAACAACCTTAAAAATTTTAATATTTAAAAGGTAAAGAAGTGAACAATAACATACCAGATAGTAAGCACTCATTGTTCTTACATAGCCTTTTAGGGCAGGCCTGCTTGTGAAGTACCCTGTCCAATACGCATTTGGATCATCTGCATATCTGAAAACATAAACATTAATTGTCTCTACAGATGCAACCAAATTCTAGATGATTTATAGCAGTGAAACATTCCAAATATTTAACTTACGGGAAGAAGTCATCAGTCTTGAGAGGCCACGACTCATTTGCTGCATACTTTGCATCTGTGTAAATGGATGGTGTTGAATACAAGGCATTGACCCGCCCATCCTTAAGTGCAGGGAAATAGTACTTTAGAAGGAAATAACAAATCCCAGATTTTAAAGAGAAAATGCATATAACTGTGAAAGCTCATATATTCAACCTCCTTACCCTGATAATCAAATTAAAATACCATTCATAGCAATGATTGTATCAAAGTTCGTCATGCCAGTATCGGAGCTCGGACTGGCCGGCGGCACGATTCAATGTGTCTCATGCCGTTCCGTATTGGGTCTGAACAGAGAGAGAGGGGCAAAGGGAGAATGAGAGAGGAAGAAGGAGGAAAAGAGAGGGAGGGAAGGAGAAAGAGAGGGAGGGAGAGAGGGCCTTCGGAGGACATCGGAGGGCAGTAGGGGAGGCAAAGGAAAGGAGAGGGAGAGAAGGCCTCCAGAAGGCCGGTGATGCCACTGCATCTCTATTGTGCTGATGAAAATCGAGGGAGGAGCTCCGCTCTCTCTCCTTCCCTCTCCCCCGCTTTCGCTCGAAGCCCCTCCCCCAACCTTTAGTAGTATGACAGAGATACAGCGGCATTGCTAGCCCTTCAGAGGCCTCCAACGGCCTCCTCTCCCTCTCCTTCCCTCCCTCCCCACTCCTCCAGGTTCCACTAAGCTCGATAGCGGCACAGCAAGTACCGAGCTTAGCAGCGGCACAGTAAGCTTGGCTACCCTCCAACGGCCTCCAGAGGCCCTCTTTCTCTCTCCTTTACCCCCTATCTACCTCTTTCTCTCTTTTCTTCTCCCTCTCCTCCTCGCTAGTTTATCATTTCGAACATCGGAACCATTCCGGTCAGTCGCCAATATGGTTCGGCTGCCTTGAACCATCTGGTTGAGGGTGGTTCGGCGAACCATGAACTGTATGTCCCTCCTTTCAACAGACCATACATTAGAGAGTGCCCATTTACAAAGCCATTGGAAAGTTGGAAGTTAAGAAGACCAAAAGAACATAGACTAGTAGTCAAAAGGTACTATGGAAGTCACCTACTAAGTAGTAAGGGAGTGAAGTTGGCTTTTGCTATTAGAGAGAGGTGCAGATGTGCTTAAAGGAACATTCCAAATACGTAGTCCATAGATACAGGTTTTTGACAACTTCGGTCAAAATCAATTCAAATTTACAAGCCACCCTTCCTATTACAAGAAATTCTGAGACAATTATAGGACTTCAAACCACAGTATTTCACAAACAATAAGGAAATATTGGCTAGCAAAGGGTAAAAAATAGAGACATGTTTTCAAACATGATACTCTTTGTTCAAAGCCTCAAACATACAATAATGAAATGGTAGTATTTAGAAAACGTTCTGGCAGAAAAAAAATTACCTTATTGACATAATGAATGAATTTATCCAACTGCCTGAACCATGAAGTTGCATATTGGTACTTAAAATCTGTCCCCATGGTAAACATTATATGATTTGTTCTCGTCACATTTGCCTGCAAAGAAATGCAACTTCTGACTGAATTTCTCATTTAACAGATGCATGTTATAATAAAACAATTTCAAGAAGCCTAGACCATAGAAACTATATATGTTGCACTCAAACACAATATTTACCTGGTCTACCTCTAAACATGACATGCAGAAAAGCGACAAGGAGTCTTGTAGTAGCCAATACTGCAACCTCCAAAGTCCAAGAACACTAGCACTTTCATACAATGCAAATGCACATGGATGTATGCATACATGTATATGTGTATATGCATGTATGAAGTATCAACCTAAATTGTATCACCGCAACCAACAAAACTAGGATGTTCTGGTTGGCACCTCTCTCAACTAGGCTAGCACTAGGGAGAGGTCTTGGTTATGAAAACACAAGGTGACACTCCCACCATGCTTCTCCCAAAAAATAAAAGAAAGAAAACAGGAAAGAAAAGAAAGAAAGATGGAGCTGCAAAATACATTGCACATCAGCAATAAGAATCATGACCTAAACATCTAAATTAGTTATGAAAGCACAAATCAAATGTTTGAGGTATTTCTTGCCCATATATCTGGTTGGCAGAGAAATGGACAATCCTAGTGATTAAGATGCACAAATTAAACAGTTGATTCAGTTCATGGCTTGAAAGTATTTGAAGTCATGAAATTTGATCCATTAGTAATTTGCAAAGTGAAATTATCCACAACTATATGGATTCTACGTTTACATAGCATGCCATGCATTTATAAACACTCAGTCTATAAAAAAGAAACATATAAAACATTTGAATTTTGGTTATGTAATCATTTTAGATGTTGCAAGTCTTGATTAAATGTGGGTTACGAAAATTTGTAACTCAACATGTGTCTTCCACCACCACGATTTTGAACTCATATTACAATTCTAAGAATGCAGCGTAACATTATGTTAGGTTATAATAAAGGAAATGGTGTAGAATTCCAACAATATTTCTTGCAGTTGATTGCCCATGAAAATCAATAAGAATTGCGCAAGTAGGCATAACACTCCATGCCCATAAAACCAAGGAGAGTGATGTTGTTTCCAGCTTCAGAAGATATTGCCACTGTGAAAGTCGTAAAGTGTCCACATAACTTCAGTTCTCACCACACACAAGATTCCATGCCACTGATCATACCCCATCTAATAGCCTAATCCTGGAAGTTTCATCTATTTCATACAATTTTGCAGCAATGTACCAGAATTTATGTTTAAACTTCGCATGAACTTCTAAAGAAACCATGTTCTTTTACATGTCTTGAGATAGACTGATAAGATTCCACAAAGAATACCCAAAAAGTTGGCCTTGTACAAGCATTTTAATGAACTTTGGAACCCAAAGAACTCAGGAATCCAAGTGTGAAAAGTAAATGGGGATATGGCCTAAAATCAAGCTACAAATCAGCCTACCTGTGCTATAGCTGCAGCTACAAAATCATTAACTCGTTCTTCAACATTATAATCAAACAAAAGTACATCATCCTACACCAAAAAGGAACACAAAGGTCAGTTCCCGAGCATATATTCAAAACATTTAAGGAACTTGTCAGTAGAATCACCTGAATAACAGGAGACTTATCATTAACTTCAAAGTAAAAATCACCAGGGGGAGGTTCATAGTTCTTGGGAAATATGCCAGTGAAAATCTAAAATGAAAGAATAACCAATACAAAATACTTCAGAGTTCGGACAGCATAATGCGAAAAAAAAAAAAAAAAGATCCAGTGATTCGAAAGATCAAGTGATATATTAATAGAATAGTGTCAACAATAATCAGGTTCCGAACTAATGTATCTTCTATAGGACAACTGCCAAGAGATTGTGTATAACAGGACACTCACATCTGCAGATGAGCCAAGGGTCTTGGATCCCCGCCAGACAACCTCCAGACTCTTCAGGTCTTTCCTCTTTTCCCGGTCTTGGTAATCAATACGTGAGAAATAAAGAGCATCAAATCCAACCTGCAGATTGTAAGAAGATTTCAGCAGCCCACTCATGTGTAGTTGGAAGAAAGGAGGATAAAGAAGGCCCTCCACCTAAGTTTTGTACAAAGCAGTTCCTAAGGCCAGATAAAGGAAAAGTGTTGTGGTAGGTTAAAACTACAGTGCCATCCTATGAACGTGAATCCATATAAGTTGGAAGAAAAGATGCATTTTTTCTGAAATATAGAAAACAAATAAACAAATACATTTTCAAAGTGAAAGGATGCAATAATTGCATCACTGAATGTAAAAGTGTGTTGGTTCTCGATTGTTCAACTAGATAGACGCAATGGAAGGATGTTACCATTGATTAGATTAGTGGAGAGGTGAATGTAGTAATTTGATTGAAGTGAAAGAAATAAACGAAATGGAAGATAACACTAAATGGATCGAAGCAATCAGGGGGGGGGAATGAATGAAGACCAATTCAACTAACAAGCAGAGAAAATGAGCAAAGGCACATGAATACCCACCCACAGATACAAAAGCAGCTCATTTGCCTTTCTTACACAATGTAAGAACGTTTTTGTTCAATTTACAGATCAAACATTTATACCCAAGGGCATTAATTTATCAGCTAATTTTCTTCAATAATGATCAGTCCAATGGGATGTGGGCATTATTAATTACCAAAAGCAGCATTTTTCCACCATTAGAGTGGAAAGTGACATTTTATAGATCAGCACCACATGCTATGGATCACAAACTATGATCAAGATAGAAAAAAGATCAGCTATTAAGAAAAGGAAGACCAGCAAAATGATTAATTAATAGACAACATTAAAATCGATTGCAGATAAGGCAAGTGTTGGACGGTAAAATTCTCTTGACAGATGCCGTGCATGAATATCAAGTCATCTTGGACTTTAGCATTGAATATTGATCTTTATAACATAAACCAGAAACTAATTCATTAGAAATTACATCCTAACATCCATCACTAACCCACAGCCTGACATGGAGTGTATTTAAGACATAAAAAAAAGCAAGAGCTTGAGAGAGAGAGAGAGAGCGGAGGAATCAAAGGCAACACCTCTGCACTAAGTAAGTAAGCCTGCACTGCTGAATGTCCAAATGGATCTATCTGCCAACCGATCCTTGGAGTCTGACCAAACTCTTTCTTGACGAATCGGTGCCCAAGGGTTGTCTGGTCGATCATATCTATGTAATGCACCGCTGCCTCGTCGTGCATGCACATGCCCCCATTTCTTCAATCCCAAAAATGACACCAAAGTTTATTTTTTTGTTAAAAAAAAAAAATCTTTATTTGCAAAATAATAATAATAATAATAAAGACACAAATAACCAAAAAATCTACATGCTCATGTAATGCAGTTCACTTGAAAAATTCATAAAAGAAAGTGATTGCAAAAAGATAAGGTAAACAAGAACATTGATATTATGGAGATTTACTGCGAGAATAATTAACTGCAATTAATGTTCGAAGATATATTTACTACAAAGTAAGTAAGAACTTACATGAATTCTAACTGACCAGAGCTGACTAGCTCCTTCACTATCTTCTTGATCGCATCGTTCTGCTGCCTCCACCATCGCTGGAAGAATGCCTGCAATCAGTCCAAATCAAAACCCTAGACCCAATCACCATCTCCAACTCAAAATCGAATGCTCCCACACCCCCCCCCCCAACCCCAACCACCCCAAAACCCAAATCAAAGAACAGAACTCCAGACAGACCATCTCCACATAGATGAATCTTCGATTCTTATCCGCCAGTAGCGCCGTCACCATCGAATCCAAAACATTCTGCACACAAGCCCCCTAGAACCCAAAAAATAACAAAACAAAAAAAAAAAAAAATCAGTAAACAAAATTCCCAAAAAAATGGTGAACGGATTTGGGTGCAGGAGACCTGGATGGAGTTGTTGGAGCCGACGTAGTACTGATCGACGGTCTTGAGCCAGCCTACGTCGTCGTGGGTGTGGGCGACGAGGTGGACGTTGAGCTTATCGGGGACGATCCTCTGTGTGGTGTTGTATGCGATGTAATTGGACTCCACCGGCGACCAGATTCCGATGAAGAGAAAGAGGAAAAAGAAGATGAGAGGAGGACGACGGCGAATGGGGTCGATCGCCATGGCTTCCACTCGAGATGGAGGCCGGAAGGCAACGGAGAGAAAGCGGAGCTTTCGATGGTAAGAGCTCGGCAGGAGACGGGATGGTGGCAAGTGCGACTTCAAGCTGGATTCTGGTATTCCTAGGGAGTAATATAACGATTGGAAATTGCACGTGGACCCACGTGATTTTGCGTTCAAGTTTCAAGTTGCAGTTGCCACGTAGAAGATTATGCGCACGCCAATTCTCGGGATAAGATTACAGGGTGGCAGGAGCGTTTTAAAAAGTCCGCTGCCACGTGCCCACGTTCAGATTTTTTGGTTTTAGTCTCTTGGTGTTCTTAAATTTACTCGTGCTGGCCAAATAGAGTTTCAACGTGCATCCAGGAAAAGAATTTCCAACCATGCGCCGCAGCGTAAATGATAATGGTAATTGCGCCAGGTAGGCATGAACAAATTTAAGCAACTTTTGATCAAGAAATAAAATAAACTACAATCATTGAATTATTAAAAATAATAATGCATGCCTTCTTTTAGCAATGTAGGTTGTTTAAGTTTAAGGTTTGATCTGATCATTTCCTTCGTGGTCTAATTCTAGATTCAATTTGTCTTCTTTTATTCCTTCTTGAAAATTCACCAACTTGTTTTTTCACCAAATGCCATGGAGTAGCTAGGAGAGGATTATAGGTTAAGAATGAGGATTTAAGATTTCATTGGATTTTTTTTATTTGAATAAATTGTATTGAAAATGTTGTGTGATTTAAAGGAAATCTTCCTTTCTAAATAAACCTAACTTGATTTATGAGATCAACAATGATAGAAATTTCTAGATGCTTTATCCTCTACAATTGCTCGCTTTGATGCTTATTTAGTTATAATTTAAACAATTCACAATAGTGATTCTTTGTACACCGCATGCGGTGTACAAAAATATATCGCCTCATTTGATTGGGTCACGTGGCCACCGCTTTCCAACATATATTTAATACCTGCTTCATTTTTTTCGTTTAAAATTTTGAATGACGAAAATATCCTTCGTCTTCAAAAAAAATATGACATCATGTAATCATATTATGATATCCTGTGGTCAAATTATGACTTTCTGTTCATAATTTGGCCACAGGATGTCATAAGAAAAAGAAGGATATTTATGTTATTTTAAAAATTTCGTAAATTATTGATGATGAAAATATTCTTTTCTCTTTATTATTTCTGATTATGATTTTTTCTATGTAGGAAGTCATAATTTGACTGCAAGATGTCATAATTTTTTTCGAAACAGGAAGTGTATTTTTATCATTCAAAATTTTAAATAAAAAATAGAACTGCAAGCATTAAATACGTTATTAAATATACGTTGGAAAGCGATGGCTACGTACTCTAAGATGATTGGGTGATGGGCTCCACATCACTTTTATTACGTTGCACGCAGTACAAAAATTTTCTCAAATTCACAGTCCACATATGCTCCTATGGATCAAATTTTATGGGATGTGTGTTCATTTGCTTTGTGCTTGGCTAATGTTGGTGGTCAAGGCATGGCAAAAAAAGTGACATCAGAGTTTAGATTTATGACCTTTAGAAATTAATTTAGGACAATTATGGAAGGCTAATACAATTAAAACTTTGGGTTAGAACTACTAAGTTTAGGTTTAGGATGTGTGCAATTGGAGTTAAAATAATTAGTACGTGGAAATGTATTTTATCTTATATAAGCTATATCATGTTTCGGTATCCATTAATTATTAAGTAATCTTGGAATGATTTTATGTCTAATTTTTCTATTAATTATTTTGGTTGGAAAATTTAAGTTCATTAAGAAAAGTAGTTTAAGATGTGAGCTAAGAAGGAGCTTCATAATATCTAAAAAATCGAGTCAGAAATTAAAGATAAAATTTAGAAATTGGACAGACTGATAGATTTCAGATATCTCGTTGAGAGGGAGAATGGAAGCAAAATAGTTGAAAAGCTTACCGGAGGATATTCCAAATGAGGAAAACTTTTAGCAGTAGAGTAGAGATCGGGACAGATTTGACTCAAAGAAAGGGGTAGAAATATGGTTTATTTTCTTGATATAGCTAATAGCTATTATAGATTCAATTTTATTAACCAATCGGGGAAAGAAGGCTAGACTGTTATTTAGAAAGATGAAATTTTTGACAAAAAAAAAAATGAGCACCTTCTTCTTTATTTGATGTTTCTAGTTCTTCTAAGTTTAAACAGACCAGCGTCCTTGTAATTTAACAATGAAAAGGAGAAGATAAAAAAATTGTTTGGGATAATGCAGATATAAATATTTTTTCTATTGGTGGAGTTGATTTTATTGTGACGTCGTAGAGCGTGCATCTTAATAGAATTTCTAATAATTTAGATTACCATATTTGAATCAAATTACTAAATATTTTTTATATTTATTGGACGCTGTTGGATATGGCAAGTTTAAGTCAACATTTAGGTCTACAAGTCGATCAGGGGTCTCTTGCTACTACTATTGAAGCTATTGGCAAAATCTAGCATCAAGTAGAGAAATTAGGTTGAAAGGTTTACATGAGTTTAACAATGGAGGGAGAAGACTTCCAAAGGGTTTGTTAAAAAATGCCATAGATTATAGTAAGGGAAGCTCTGGAGGATATCATTTGTGAGAGAATTGATTCTACTCATAGAAGAGCTGACTTGGAGCCTTCTAACTTGTTAGAGCTCGAAGTTAACCCTACTAAAAGAAAGGCTGATCTGTAGTTATTTAATTGAATTGTCAAGGAAGCCTGGGGTTAGCTCAGTTTAGCTCGAGAGTTATTGCTGATTGGGTGTGCTAGAGGCAAATTTAAGGATAAGAAAACTCAAAAATTCTGCTCTAGTTCCACTTCAAATTCTGAAATTTATGGGTCTTCTCGGTTCCGGTACAGAGGAATACTTTGTTTGAAACCATTTAGCAAATCCATAGAATTCTAGTCGATTAACCCATTTTACGGTTGATCAGAACATAAATTTTGCTTTACGGTTGATCAGAACATAAATTTTGCTTTAAAGGATGTTATGATAGATGATTTCATTTAGCCTTCCTAAGAGAAGAAGCTTTTATCAGTAAAGGGAGAAGATTATTGATTCTCATAATAATCTCTGTGCCATTCTCATGATAAATTCACTTGGAAGAAAGGCAGGATTCATCCCAACGGATAGGGCTGGGGTAATCATGGTAAATAGTCTTGGAATAAAAGTATGATCAAACCCAGTTCCTATTCGGAGTGGGGTGATGGTAACTTTACACAAGATGTAAGGTAACTGGATTTCTCTCGATCGATAAATGGATCTAACTTACCTCAGCCTGCCGAGCAAATAATCCATATGATCTAATTCTCAAACCTAAAATCAACACCGGTCGAGTTTAAGTGGAACCCTACGTAAGAAGATTGAACAGTAAATATTTTATCATATTTCTTAAAAATACATTTTACCCGGGCATTATAGTAACATCTAATCATCTAATATTTATATTGCTCATGGAAATCGAAATGCATCAACAAGCATTTACAACGAGCATGAATAAGATGATTCTCCACATGCACTGCACGTGCACCACACGTATATAAAAAAATAGTAATGGGAATGCACCAAGGCGATCTGCCACATATAAACACTTCAGAATTTAGACGTCAATAAGTTTACATGGCAGGAGACCGGAAATGTTGGCCTGAAGTACCCAAAGTATGTTCCAATAGAAAAACAGCAAGAAAACCACTACAAAGCACTAGAAAGTCTTGGGCAATAATAGATCCATGAGTCAGGCCATAGCACACAGATCACAATATCAAAGCATATGCTAAATGAAATAGAAAGAGCAACAGACAACCATGTTCAAAAATCAAGGGCTGGCCCTTAGCCAAACAAAACTGTGAAGCATGAAGTCCAGAGTTGTTGAAGAGAAGAAGCAAGCCATCATTCCCGAAGATCGAATATCTGGTCAGATCGGCAACATTCAATTGTCAACAGACAGCTTCCTCCGCTTGTAGCGCACCATCACCTCCCCCTTGATCCCAACCACCATGGCGTTCCAGTCATTCTCAGGGAAAGGAGAAATCAGCTCGAACTCAAAGTTCCTCAACAAATGGCTCCATATTGCCTTTATCTGCAAGTAGGCAAAGGGCTCCCCGAGGCACCCATGCCTACCACCCCCAAAAGAAATGTACGAGAATGGGCCTGCAGCCTTGTCTTCCTCCCTTCCCGGGGCAAATCTATCAGGATCATACCTGTCTGGGTCCTTGTAGATATGAGGTAGCCGGTTAGCAAATGCCGGGGAAGTAGCCACAATGTGGCCCTTTGGAATATCATACTCTTTCCCCTCCTTTGTCTTCACGGTGAAGCCGCTATGTGAGTACCGGAGCAGCATTATCAGCGGAGGATGAAGCCTCAAAGCTTCCTTGATGCAGCGGTAGAGCACATCCATCTCTGATAGGATATCATGGTCGATCTTATTCCCATGCCGCCTCAAAATATCCTTCTGCTCTTCCAGAGCTGCTGAGAGGTATTCCTTATGGCGGTGGAGGTAAGCTCCAGTCCAGGCAGAGGTGATGGAACTGGTGTGCTGACCAGCAAAGAGCGCGGCAATGAGTAGTCCAGTGATTTCACCCTCAGTGGTCGGGCGGCCATCCTTGTATTTTGACTCAATGAAGCACTGCAACATGTCATCCTCAGATTGGCCGGATCTCTTGCGGGAGTTTATGATGGTGGAAAAGATTTCAGCAATCCTAGCACGAGCACGGTCACGGCGACGGTGGGCGGGAATCGGAAGGTAGGGGAAGATGACGCTGATGGGGCGCATGCCATTGTCAAGATCGTGGAAGAGTGCAGAGACATCATCAAAGAGCTTGTCCCTGACCTCCCTCCCTAAGAGGCATCGACTTGCAGTCAAAATGATGAGATGCTCAAGCTCATACTTTAAATCCACCGTGCCGCTTTCTCCCCACTTTGAGAAGTAATCCTGCAGAACATATGCAAGTTTTAGTAATGATAAAACCTTATGAAAAGCAACTTGTACAATGCCCAGCCATAAGCGCCAGTGATATGGATAACAAGTTCATATACAGGCACCACAATGTCTCGAATAATTTTCTCAATAATAATGATGACTTCAAAAATATTCCACACTGACTGGTAAGACCTTTTTGACATCTTGGCTGTTGAAACCTTGGAATGCATAAATTTATCATCCACCGTTTGTACTTAGAAATTCGGAGTGACAAGGGGGAAGCAAAGAAGCCAAAGACAGCTATCTCGAATGAGGTTGATGAAACTATAAAATTTATTTGAGCACTTTGAAATGTCATTAGGATCACTAAGTTTAATTAGATATTAAGAATATCATCTCTAACTAACAACTATAATTAATTAAATAAGCTATGAAAAAAGCAATTTAAAAAACAGATGTTCTTTTGGTTCCAGGCAATTATTTCCTATTTGAATTCAAATGCCAAATGTATGAAGGCAATGATCACTTTGCTTGACTAAGTTACACTTCCCCACTGTCTAGCTCCCGGTAGCTGGATATTTCAACGAAGGGTGCTGCACCCACTTCGGAATCTCCTGGGAAGCTCACTTCCACCCCACATCCCAACATCCAGCTCCATTTCCAGAAGCACTCTGGCTGGATAACTTAGTTCTAACCTCATGCTTCCATTGGGAGTTACCTCATTTTCAAAGGCAATGCAAGGTCTGTAGGGGCTGCAATGTCAGAGAAAATAAATCTACACTTTCAGAAACAGACCTGCAACATCCATTGGCATGCAAATGGTAATTTTGCTTACAAGACCCAGACCTAAAAATATTGAAATCCATAGCGAAAATAAAGAGGCCTGGAATCCCGGATTATAGTATAATAGAAACACTAAATTAAGTATATAAATGGAGAACATGATAAATGAAAGTTTCTAGAAGTAGCTTCCTTCTTTTAAAATGAATACATAGGCAAAGATTAGTAAAAGGGGCAATAATTAATGCATAACTCAGCAAGCAATTGAAGGGTTCATGCTAGGTGTTAGTCCCACTCAGAGACAGTCAACATTAGCATACCATGTTGGAAAAATTCAAAGGAGAAACAATTTCAGATCTTTTGAACTTTTCAGTTGCAAGCTTAGTTTTCTGATAATTGAAGAGACTAACCAGCTTGAAGAAGTGATTGGAAAAGCTCCACAATGCTAATTTTCAGATATCCTGAAATACCAAAGTTGGAAGAAGAAGAGAGTAGTTTGAGCCAAAATATATTGATCAACTAGCTCATTATATTAGTCCTTGTTTAGTATTTTGAAGGAAAAGGTGACTCATGAAACTTCCTCCTTTTCTTTGTTTTTGATGAACTAATTCCTTGATTGGAAACTCACCTATATCAGTTCATTCAACATTGACAGGACATTCCAGAAAATCATGCATTTTGGAATGAGAGCATCAAGCAGAGAACTGGTAGCATCAATAGTCAATTGGCATTCATGACACAAACAATTTAGGGAGCTAGAGGTGGGAAACTTATAAGATGTCAAAGCATGACTTGTGGAAGTTTCAAAGATGATCGCTTGCAGAAGGTGCCAGTATATGAGCTAAAGATTACAAGGCCATATGGGACCAAGCAAGCATGGTTTATTTGATTAACAAATAGTGTAATTGCTCCTGTGGAATGTTGAAACCACTCATGATCCCAGGTGTCCTAGTAATTAGGAAACCAGGGAACACCTCAACTATGTGAAGGGAAGTTCATATGTCACCGCAGTTTAAACTTCCTTATTAATATGACTGCATGAAAATGATGAAAGCTTGAAAAAGTCCACATGTTACCAAGGTTGAAAAAACTGCAGCAGTCACACACACAAGCAAACATGCACATGCATGCCCACACACTGAATGAAGAGTGAAACAAAATATTTGTCACAGATATCAGACCACAAAAATGAATCAGGACAGTCTAACAGAGATGGT
This sequence comes from Elaeis guineensis, assembly GCF_000442705.2. NCBI lineage: Eukaryota > Viridiplantae > Streptophyta > Magnoliopsida > Arecales > Arecaceae > Elaeis > Elaeis guineensis. Next base: position 95,474,665 of record NC_026001.2, on the reverse strand, counting down.
TAAGAAATTGCATCTCCTAACAAAGAAAGCCTCAAGATAAATCATTATTATAACCTTTTCTAAGAAAGAAAATCTCATGTCAGAGTGTGGTCAAATTGTAAAAATAGTAGTCCAACAAATTATTACCATAATTTCAAACTATATTGGACCATAAAACTGAATCAGGACAATATAACAGAAATAGTTAACAGGTCGTATTCCCTAAGAAGGAAGCCTCAACATAAATTAAGCCAGAACAAGGTGCTGAAAGTTCAACAAACACAAACGCATGAAAAGTACAAAGAGTTTAACGAAGCGATAATCTTAATAGTGGTATCATAGAGTTGGCAGGTCACCATCCATAACTTTGTTCTTAATCAATTTGGCTATAACTTTGTTCTTAATCAATTTGATCCATATTTCACTAGCTGGACCAGTTTTTTGTGATCACCAAACACCCCAAGTAATGTACCACAGGAACAAACTGCACCTTAGATAAGGCATTCTCTATAAACCAACCAACATGAGTTTCTAGGTGGTATATAGACTAATTTCTACATGCAAATAATAGCTAGATCAAATAAAGCTACTCCAAGCAGTTCATCATTGTTGCTTGAGATATATGTAACAGCAGTTACAACCTAAATATCCTTCTATGGTGACAAAGTGTTAATTATTGGTATGCAAAGGAAATAAAATTGTTCAGGAAAGCATATTAACTTTTTTGGGGAACTTTAAAAAAAATAAAAGAACAATCTGAAGGATTGAGACTAATACAATACTGTAAATTTTATTTCTAAATATATGAAATAATTTATGCATACTTCAGTTTTTGTTGGTGAATATGGAATCAAATTTTTGGCAATAATTCCAACCTCTTGAACCTCATGGGTTTGTTTTGCTTAAAAGAGAGCAATATAAAATTATTGACACTGAAACTGACTGGTCATATCAATATCCATGTGGACCTAACAATTTTATTCTGCAACACTTATTAGTGGAAAAATAGTAATTACATCATGAAAATAGCAATTTTAATTCCCAAAATTACAAACTTTGAGGGGATTTTTTTTTAAAAAAAGGGACAATCTAAAGCATTGAGACTAATACAATACTGTAAATTTTATTTCTACATGTATGAAATAATTTAAGCATGCTTCTTCTTTTTTTTTTTTCTTTTTTTTTTTCTTTTTTGTTTGTGTGTGTTATGCATGGGGGGGGGGGGGTGCGGGGTGGATATGGAATCAAACATTTGACAATAATTCCAACCTCTTTAACCTTATGGATATGTTTTGCTTAAAGGATAGCAACATAGAACAACTGACACTGAAACTGACTGGTCAAATCAATATCCATCTGGAATTGACAATTTAATTCTGTAACAAATATTAGTAGAAAAATAGTACTTATGTGATGAAAATGGATCTTATCCTTTCAATCCCTTATGTTGAAACCAGACAAAATTAAAAGGTACAGAGAATAATTTCAAATATCAGTATCAGATCAGATTTGGCTATAAGCACCGTAGCATTAAAAGCACAGTGTGGATTAATATATATGAATGCTCATATCAATCTGAAAAGTTCTCATAGATTAACTTCATCAATAGCATGTTCATTTCATCCAGATAACCATTTTTAATCAGAGAGAACAAGTCAAACCATTCACTGTAAACTTTGAGCAACAAATAAATATATATATAGAGAGAGAATGTCGTCGATGTGTAACTAGTGCAAGTTCCTATATGGATTTAGATATATGTACCTCAGCTTCCATAACCATCTGATCCACATAACTCCTCAATTTGGTCACCCTCAGCGCCTCAGTGAAAAACCGGAACTGCTCCTGCCTGATTGAGTAATCCACATCAAAGACGACCCCAGGCCCAAAAGTAGGCACATTGAACTGGTAAACCTCCTGCTGGCTAAGCTCCACCTCCGGGGCCTTGAAGAAATGTGCCGAGACCTCAGGGCCAATGAAGAAGGTGATGCGCCTGTTCAACACATTCACCGTGAAGACACTCCCAAGCTTCTTATACTCCTCTCTGATCATCACAACGGGGCCTTTCATGAACCGGAGCAGCCCCCCAATGACTGGCAAAGCCTTCACAGTTGGCGGCAGCTGTTTCTTGGACCTGGGCGCAAGAGCAGCGCAAACAAGCTTCACAAAGACAATGGTCGCCAGAAACAGAAGCCCAGCGCTCAGAAACATATTGTTTTCCTTCAGATCCATCATTGTAACGCAAATCTTCCGAAAGATCGGCAGAATCTGGAGGAAAAAAAAATTGGAAAATTCGTTGAAAGAATGCAAACCATCAGATCAAATAGAAGAAAAATCCATCAGATCCTATGAAAACGAGTTGAAAACCACAGAAATGGGCAAAAAGTGTGGAAAGCATTGGAAAACGTAGTTCAGTCTGGATCAATATAATTTAGAGGGAAAAAAGCAGCAGAATTCGCAGAAGAAAAAAAAAAAGGGTAAAAAGATCAGAAAATCTTGAGGAGAATCCCTCCTTTTCGATGATAGCGAGTTCAAATCCTGAGAACATGGCACAAAAAATGCGAAATGCAGCGGCAATAAGAGCATCAGATGGTACATCGATCATAGAATCTGGAGAAAAAGAGCAGAAAAAGTTCGTGGAAAGAAAATCTTAAAAATGTCTCTGTTTTGATAACAACGAGTTCAAATCCCGAGAAGGAAAAATGAAATGCAACAGTTAGAAGAGCTCGTTTCAGATCATTTATCGATCAGCAAAAATCTAGAAGGAAAAAGGAGCAGCAGAATTCAAGTAAATTAGGCAAACGATCACGAAAAAAGAATCTTAGACCAAAAAACCTTACGAATCACCGCCAACTGAGTCCAGATCACAAAAGAGCAGCAAAAAAAAGGAAAAAAAAAAAAAAAAGGCTCTCTTTTAATGAAAACATCGCTCGCTGAGAGCAGACCTCGATTGAAGAAAACACTCCCCCAGCACCGGCAGACAAAGAACGCTAGGGCTGACCACGACGAGACCTGCGACAAAAACAAACAAATCGAGCTCACAACAAGAAGAAAAGGAGCAAAGAGAAAGAATTTAGGTGTCGGATAGGGATCACCTCAAACTAGTGAGACATCCAAGGATTTGAAAAAATGGAAAGAGGGAGAGAGATTTTATTAAATAGGAGAAGAGTGGTGGGGAAAAAAGAATCTAATTAATTTTTAAAGAGGGGAGGGAGAGGAGAACCGGGGGCGGAAACAGGGGAAGGGAAGGCCGTGTCAGGGAGTGAATTTAATTATTATTATTTTTTTTCCTTAATATTCGTGCACCGATTTGCAAACACTTCACCCACGGGTGCATTCGTTCCGCTCCGCCGGCAGCAGCCCCTTTCGCCACGTTCAGCAAGATTGCCGTAATCTAGAAGAGACTGAGGGTTGAAAATCCGGAATCCAATCCACCGCCGCACGCTACCAATCGGGTTCGGGTCGTGTCTTTCGCCCGAAAGAATGATCGATCTTTTTTTATTGGGTATCCATGGCATCGTATTTTGCACAACTTTTTGAAGTATCAGAACCAATATTGAACTGCTTTAAAAATTGTGCAAAATGCATTCTAATGGTTCACCTAATAAAAGGATAAAGACCATCCTTTCACATCAAAGATACAACTCACAGCCCCCACCAATGAGGCCTAACTTTCCATGTATCCCTACATATACGGCCCTATCACAATAATCATCATTATCATCATTTCTATTTTATTTTATAATAATTATAACAGTAACAATAATAATAATAATAATAAATTTTATTTTAGAAATAAAATAAAAAATTTGATCTCTCATTAATGTTTTTATAGTCGGTCATAAAAAAAAAATATACAAATATATTTTGACAGCTCGACTGAGATACTGAATAATTGTTTATGTATCCATACAACTTATAAGCATGATGATTCCTCCGTGTTAGATTGCAAAATCCAACAAATAATTCACCCCAACCTCATCAATCACTTCATTCAACCATCATCTCAAAAATTACTTGCGATCAATAGTCTATATTTCCTTTTTAGAGGAGAGAAATATGACCAGTGCTTTTACTTATAACATCAGATACATTACAAAGATCTAAATATATTCAGATGAATCGGCAAAGATGAGGTCCTATAGATGGTGCGAGTGGGTTTTAGCATTGTAAATGCATAGGCTCTACATTTGACCCAAGACACACGAGCAGTGTTTTAAGATGAAAAAACTGTAGATAGATGAGCGATCATCAGCTTTTTCTGGCACAAATCACTGGTACCGAAGAATAAGAGCATTCAAGAAAAATAAATAGAATAAAATTATTTCATCAAAGTAATGTCCCATTTTGTACTCTTAATGTTTTTGGAGATGAGAATTATTGAGAAGGTACGAATGTAAAAGTATAACCTGACGCAGACTACTTAAGTGAAGTCCCATCAATTGTAACCCAAAGTGCACTTATGTCATATAGGGCTGCGCAAAAAGCTTGTCGAACTGGGAATCCAATCCTAATTGACCTCTTGAATCGGCCTACATCAATTTTTTTATATATAAAAAATAATTGGTTTGATTGAGAGTTGAGAATGTCTTGAATTGAAAAAATTCGAAAAATAGAGTTTGTACTCTAGCATTTGTTACCGACAACAAGACACTCTCCTGAATGCTGTCTTCTAGCTTCCACTCCTGGGTTTGAGCTATTATCATACAAGCAATGAGAGTATATATATGCGATCAAAATAGAGCAAGAAAAACTAATGATAACACACCCTCATCCACCCTCACTTGGTAAAGAAGTTTTTGGCAAGGTATGATTACAATATGAATTGAGGATACTAATGGCCCTTTGACATATATGAAGAAAAATAGAATTACCATACAAGTCAGGAGATCCTCAACATGTTTCATCAACCATTCATCAGTCAAAGGTTCCCCAAAATATTCCAAAATAACTGATGCATTCACAAACTATTCAAATTTCTAGATTATGCAAATTAACTTAAAGTTTTCACTAAATACTCTGTACATAATTTATTAAAGATGTAACCCATGGGTTGATTGCATTTGAACCATTGTGCTATATTGCAAAACAACTGCCCCCTACTAGGGGCCCCATATAGTAATTTGGATTGTCGATCCTATGGCTAAAATACCTACCCTGATTCAGCCAACTCTGTTCAGACCTGTTGAATCTAACAGCTTGAGGTGGAAAAAGGAGGAGTAAAAACCGAAAAGAAAATTATTCTGCCTTCTCTAGTAAGAAGTGTCAAGTACCTCATACCTTGAATATGGAAATATGTGCATGCTGCAGAGAGAATTGACAACGCCTGGGACAAAGGAGGCCATTGAGCTCAAGTTGGCAGCAGCCAACGAAAACAAAGAGAGAAATGCAACAAAAGAAAAGGGATGCAGTATATACATCTATTTCAATTTTCTAGATGTAGAATTTACACAGTGAATTTATTGCTCGTCAATTACAAAAGATCCCTCCATCTTCTTCTCTAGTGACAATGTAGGGGCAAAGTTTAGAGGTGAAAACATGTCATCGACACTAGATGATGGTGCAGGTTTGAACTCATATGGACCACCTCTCGCTCCCCAGACCTGATGATATCATAATACAATCAGAATCTTTTTCCCCTTTCTTTGCTAAACAATCAGTAATTTTGTGCTTCCAAAGAAAGACAACAATCAATCGAGGGAATATAAAATTTTATGCTCAAGACACTAAACCTGATTTCCTTCATCATCATAGCCCCTATCCCAAGTATGTACTTCGCCATTTTTGTAAATTGCAAGCTCCGACGTGCAATATGTCGCACCATTCTGTTGATAACCACTTTGTAAGAAACAGCACTGCTTCTAAAGGAATAGTTATGGAGTCAAGGAAAATCAGTTCATTCACCGGAAACCCAAGGAAACTGCAGGAGAAAGTATACAGAAGGGTACCCAGGAATTAGGGAAGCCATCAGGTGGAGTTGAGCCTTCGTATAAGCAGCGCTTTCCACGTTCACAGCGCGAAAGGTGTATGGTTGTTAAATGTTCTGCAATATCCTGAGCACCCAACATCAAACTTCAATTTATGGACTATAATTTTGCCAACTTGCAACACTGGGAAGTTCCACATTAATAAAACTAAAACTGAGATAAAAACTGGTCAGTGACAATGTGAACGAAGCACATAAGGAGCTAATATTTTAATTGAAATCATTAGTCATTGGCAACAGAAGAAATATTTCAGGGATTTGTCACACAAAAGTAAATACCAGCTAAGCCCAAAAAAAAAAAACAAAAATTAAAGCATGGAAATCAAATACAGTTGCAGCTGTTGATGTGAACAAATGGTATGGGAATGAGTTCTAATTGCTTGAAAACATTCAAGTGCTGGGAAGTCTAATACACCCTCAAGAGAAAAGATCAGCATCCATCAGAATCCTGAAGGTGATATGAACTACAGGTTTTTATAAATAACAACAGAATTTTTTTCTTCAAGTTTTTTTATATTTCTCATTTCTTATCATACTCCTCATGTAAATCCTTTCTCATCTATATCATGGAAACCAATAACCCTGGATGGTTCTGCCTGCCGAGATCCACCATCTCATTCAGCCTGCAGTATCCGGGATGCCCAAATTTGCATGGGTGCTTCATGTTGCACTATGGCAGTGTTTGATTCAGGAATAAAGAAAGCACAAAGCTTGGATTATGCCTGCCAAACAGCCTTCAAAACAAAGCCATACACGAGGATAGGTTATGCCAGCCAAATTGCTGGTGCCAGGTTAACTATTCAAAGAGGAAGATATGCCTTTCAGCTTTTTTGATGGACAAAGCCGCTTTCAGCTAAAAATAAGTACAAAAATTGCAGCAAAAAAAAGAAAAGAAAAGAAAAGAAAAATTGCAACACAAATTTTTGAATAGGCAATGCTACTGTTATTCCACTTATTCTTATTTCTGAATCATATTCAACTTGTAAGGCAATAAAAACAGAAGAAATATATGGGAACACATGATGAGAACAAAATATAGTTAGGAAAAGAATAAGATATCCGGGCAAAACAGAGCACAGAAATGGGCTGCTTAGGAATAAAGAAGAATGTCCTCAGTTTTATTGGGTATCTTCATGCTTTAGTCGGAGTAATAAACATGGAAATGCATGTTTCAAAGTCAAGATCTTGTATTCAGGAAATTGTTGGAATATTGTGTGACATGTTTGTCATTTCACCACTTTTCCTGTTTCTCTCCTTTTAATTAAAAGGTTCTAAACTCTAATCAAAACAAAGGAATATTGTGCTGATATGGTTTCTATCATGGAGGCAGGGAGAAGGTGATGAATATACCTGAATGGTCATTGCTCAAGGAGTTCAGGCAGGAATATTAAAAGTGAAATGCCCTCAATGCCCTATCTTTTAAATTCAAAGCTGAAAAATTTTCAGCCAAAAGAATGTGAATAACAGGTCACATTATAATGACAAAAAGTATTCAGTAAAGTTGAGCTGTTTATTGGTTATGTAACATGGTCAGAACTTTCAAAATTATTTAATAAAAATTTAAGTTCCACAACAATTGAATCTCGAGACTCTTCGTCAAGATATCCTTATTAACTTGGAAGGAAAACAGCACCATTATGGTAATCTGAACACATGAAGCATGGCAGCATTCTTCATCTACTTGAACAACTTTTTTGAATAATCTATTGTATGATCGTAGCTGCACCAGCAATTCACCACATTATGTTTAAGAGTATAACTTGGCAAATATATTTCTACCTTTCTCAATCATGAGTTTATTGTTTTTCCCTATTGGGTCATTTAAATTGCATAGGATTATTTGCTAAGTCTTAATAAAGACAAGTGTTTATACAATAAAAAATGTATCTTACAAACTTTCCAAGTACAATTGATTGTGTCTGGAGTTTTAGTATTCAATGGGAAAATGCAATTTTAGTCTGAATCACATATTATAAGACGTCAGCTGCTAATCACTGATAATTCAATACTTCCCAGAGACAGTGGGGAAGTCATGTAGAGCACCATAATATATGTATCAGAAAATGTTCTCATTTCATGTTGCAAAATAATTGTACTACAATTTGATAGGAAACCCAGAATTATTAACCTGGAGAACATATTGAAGATTTCAACTAATACAGGTTATCATATGCAATAAGCCATACCTCGATAACTTCTTCTGGCTGTGGTCGCTGGTCCTTTGGACGGTCACAAAAGTTTTTGTACTCTTCCACATCCCTTATTGCATATGAACTTAACTGTCATTGATGTCATAGGATTAGATGCCCAACAAAACAAGGCCAGCTCCAATTTTGTCTATTGAAGTGTTACCGACAAGCATAAAGATTTCTAGTGATTCAGGGAAAGTTACATTTTCCTAAGCACATTTATCTCTTCTAACTCAATACATTCCTTGTAAGTTGAGATAAATCAGTGCCTTATGCAAGGACATACTGGTAAATTCAAATATATGTTTCAGAAGACTTCAAACAGTGGCAATATATGAGAGTACACATGCACAAGTCAGACATTTGTCTCCTTTGATGTGACACATGAATCAAGAACTGATCTCACCTCAACATCACATTTTATTTCCTTTGGGCAAGGCTTCACCATATAAAACCTCTGCAGTAACAAAGGCATGGACAGTCAGCATCATTTACAAAATCGAGCAGCATGATTGGCATCTCAATTCAAAAGCAGAGATGTTGCACAAAATGCATAAAATTATGGGCGATATGACAGGAAACATATAAATTGTCGCAACCGAAATAATAAAGGAAAAAAGAACTCAGATGCCCACTGTGTAATCCTTTTGCTCCTCTTTGACTTACTTTTCTATACTTAATACTTCTCTTCTATGATCAAAAGTAAGAATAATCAGTGTTAGAATCTGCAGGCCTTATCTTATCTATTCGGTATAGATCAAAGACATATTTGATGAGAAGGCACTGGAACATTCTCACATATAAAGGTATGGATAAGATATCTTGATGCCCATTTTACTGATCTCATTCCAAAAGGAAGATTGTGGAAATAAAAGACTATAGACCCCTACGTTTTCTAAATATGATGTATAAGATCACGAGCTCAAGTGTTGGTTCAGAAGATGAAAGAGAAAGGAAAATGGCTAATTCAAGTGCAACAGTTAATGGACATGTCTATCAAGAGAACTCTATTGGACTAAAAACACATTAGAATTAACATAATAAATGAACAGTCAATAATACATGTAAAGATGACAAGAAAAGACTGCGATCATGGCACTTCTTAGGTAAGTTATGGGATATGATGGGTATAACTAAGGAAATAGAATGATTGTGTTGTTTATTCTTGATCTAGCTACAGTCTTAGCATCTCAGACAAGGTCCAACAGCACCCCATCATCCCTCTTTTTTTATCTTTTGTGGTGGAAAATTGCCATACATTTCACAAATATAAGACAAGAAAAGGACTTCATTGAGGGAAAGAGCATGCAAAGGTGTCATCTCCTTGTACCATTTTGTTATCTTCAATGTACTAGCAGTATCCCCTTGCTCTTATCACGACAGCCACAAAAAACATGTCGACATTAGTATTATCATTTTATTTTGATCAGATAGGGAGCTTAGGAATCAAAAAAAGTGAGAGGGCTGTTGTCAAGATACATATGCAGGAGGACAGAGTAGAATTTTGGTTATTATGCTGGACAAGTTGATCATATATTGTTGAAGCAGATTCGCCTCATGACTAGTGCTGCAAACAGATTAAAGCAGCTAACCAACCAAAAGATCTGAGTTACCTGGACCCTTGGTTGACTTCATAGCCTGCACCTGCCACTTCAAATGGATATGGTACAACAATTTAGTATTGGTCCAGAAGAACTTTTTAGAGATGTTTCAACTATCTCACACTTGACACACACCCAACACCCGACCATCATACCCAAGTCCATGTGACATAGCCAAGAACTACTCAACTTAATCTGGAAAGTTTCTATTTGGATCAAATTCACATCTAAAAGATTGAGGATCAAATTTGTGTTAAAAAGCTTGATCTATTTATTACTATAATTAAGGTCTAGATCAGGACTAGTTACAACCAAACTAATGCAAACCAAGAGTTCCTAACCAAATTCTAAGATACAAACAGAAACTGATTTCACATGGTTCTGAACAGATCCAATAAACTAGACAAAATGCAACCAAACTTATGAATTCATAAGGAACCGCATCTCATTCAATTGCAATTGCATTAGGTTTTCATATCACCAAAAAGGACCAGGTCCATATCATGCTCAAATCTATCCCAGCATGGTTTGACCTGTTTACACTCCCATTCATTACAGTGATCCTCCGATGAAGAGACTCTACAGAATAAAAAGTCTAAGAGAAGCTAGCTCAACTTTGGAAGGAGGAAATCATTCTAAATGTACGGGAAGTTTAATCTAAGCATGTTACATGTTGAATTTCCAAGCATCCGAGGTCAATATTTAATGCATCCACTAAGAAGCAAAAGAAGTGTTGAAAGTTTGAACCATGCAGAGAGATTTCTTGTCAGGAGGTGGATGAGGAGAGATCGCTACAATAACATAGTTTTCTTGACAAAAAAGACAAGAGAGGAATTGTTTGAATGAGCTAAACATGAAGTAGGTTCCTCCGGAAAGTGGTTAGGAGGCTATGCACTAAGGATTGGCACAGAAAACTTATGTTCTTGGTCGAATTTACATAAAAACAAGTTTTATTTAAAAAATGTGGCAATTAGGATGACAGCATGGAATAGTGATCAGCATTCGAAACATCTTGGCATTTTGTTCCTCCAGCTTTCCGAAGTGTACCAAATTAAATATTCCTTAGACAAGAACTTATAGCAGAGAGAGAAGCTGGAGTGTGGTCCTCAATCCTAATATTAAAAGTGAATTATGGGAGGAGAAAATCAGGTTGCATTGCTCTATGTTTGATTGCCATAATCAAAGTGAATACTGGCATACATGATAACCAATTCTATGTTCAGTGACCGCTATGTTTTATAAGTGGACAAAATCAAATAACAGAGAATTCTTTAGGCTTCACATAAGATTCAGGCCTAGGAATGGATGTACTTCAAGGCAAATGTTGCAAAAGGGGTAATTCAGATCTCCACCTTTATTGTGCCTTTTTGCCACCATGGAACCAGATTTTTGGCTAAGTGAACCATCCTACAACATTAGCAGAAGATATGCAGTCATTGACTAACCATAGCAAATAAAAAAGAAAAGGCTGGATTTTTCCAGTATTTTATCATATGCTACGTGAAAGGAGGTTTTGGAAGAATGAAATACAATGATCAAATTCTTGGACCTTGATGGGGTTCTAGAAGAACATAACCATGATGACAACTAGCTGGAGAAGAGGGAATGCCTCTTTCTTTCTAATACCCTACTGAAGTAACGAGGTAGTTGTGCTTACTTTTTTTTCCCTGATTACAATTTCTTTGTTTTGATGCATCTCTTCTTTGTTGCCTTGATATGGTAGGCAAAAGCCTCATTTAAGTTATTTTACTTCTCTACTGTTTTTTACGTCCAATGATTTTTCCATTACTTCATGGCAAACATCTAATTTCTTATTCAATCGTCTCTTAGGAAAACATTTAGTTTGTTTTCAACTCAAAACAATTGTTTCAGATTGCTCACATTCAGCATCCAAAGTTTTGCATCTCTTTGCATTTTATATGTTCAGTTTAAGTAGAAGAAATTAGGAAAAGAGATAATTTGAGTAATTGACAAGAGAGAATTGATCGTGAAAGACCAACATATCAGTATTGGTTAAGTATAGAAGCAAGCGCATTAAAGAGTTTAGATGCTAGGGCCAAGTAACAGGTATGTGGCATGCAGGATGGAAGTAATCATACCTGTCGAAAAGGTTTCTGTGGACTTCTCCAGAATGCCTGTCACAAAAGAAGAGCTATTAGCAGATATTTTACAAACAAGAAAATAAAATAGAATAGAATAACTAAATGCTAATGAAAGGTCATGTAGCTGCACAAACTTGCTCAAAGTACAGCACTCTTGAACCATCAACCATCTCTGTTGCTGGACACATAAGCATTCTGCAGATAGAAAGAATAACAACTATTGGAAATGTAAATATATTTATTTATTTAAGGAGGGAAAAAACATTATATCAAAATGCTGGGCACGAGTGAGGCAAAGATTTGTTGAAGGCATAGATCAAGATATGTACCAAGATTTTGATCATCATGCAGTGAGAAAAAGCCATCTAGAATTCTACTCTAGCACTGAGCTGGTCTACTTGTGTAAGTCAGCACATAGAGCAAAACCACAAAACCTCTTCCATTAAGTCAAGAAATCTTCGAATAGATAGTTGCAAGAAGATTTCGTCATCATGCTTACAGTTATCATTGCCAAAGTTATAAGTATCTTCATTTATGTTATCTTAGTTAGTCAAAGTTATGTACTTGTTCCCCTTCTAGGTTCTAGCTCAGTTGAATTTGAATCCGAGCACCAAGGTATCAAAACAAGCTAACCTCAAAGAGAAAGAAAAACCAGCCACAGCTGATAAATTTCATTCCAGTATTGAAGAAAGCTATAATTTCCTTTTTAGTTGAACAGTGCTGAACTTTCTTATGGAAATAGCAAACAGAGGGGCTAACCAATTCCAACTCCAAGTTAATAACACCCAAGTCCAGCAACAAAACAACCAAAACATCAAACAACATCCATACCAAAAACAAAGCAGGGACCTCTGCCCACCTCACAAAATCTAAACTTGACATGGAAAGGTGGACAAAAACTAACAAATTCAATATGTTATGGGAGTTCAAGAATACTCAATATCCAAAGTAAAATGCTCACCTTATATTGAAATAATTGTCAGGATCTCTACGAGCTTGCTCTCGAGAAAACTTCAAAAACCCAATCGAACCAAAGAAAGAAATTAGGAAGAGGATCAGACCACTAACTTAACCAACTGAAATCTAAATCAAACTACACGAAGCCAAAACAGTGGAACCCAGTAAGAGGGGGCTTACCTTCTCGCCGGAGAGGGCTTCGGCGACGGCACGGGCGTGGTCCCACCTGGTGGTGGCCTTCCTCAGCCTCTTCAATACAAGCGCCCCGCCGAAGAGGACCAGCGCCTTGAGGACCCATCCCCGTGCTCGGCTCCCTCCACCGCCCGAGTCCGAATCCGTTCCCATCTGTCCCCTCGGCCCTTTCCCCTCGAAATCGAATCAACTGCACAAGAAACCGATCGGAAAAAACAAAAATCCCACTTGATCCACTGCTACCAACCAAGAGAGTTATCGGAAGAAATCAAGAAACGAGAAAGAATCCAACTCTACCGTTAATTCAGGGACGAATTCGTTGAAATTAAAATAAAAGAGAAAGAGATGGGAGAAGAGGGGAGGGTTTATCTTCTAAATTCCTCTGGTTTCGAAGTCGTAGGACTGCTAAATCGGTGCGGCCGCGGCACTCTGGGAAGGGTAGCAAGGAAGTCGAGGAGAAGATGGCTAGGCTTGCTTCGGGTTCGGCCAATCAATGGAAGGGTGAGTTAAAAAAAAAAAAAAAAAAAAAAAAAAAAACCTCTATGATTAGAGATAAATTATACTTACGAGTTACAATCGGTAATCTTACTTCCACAACAGTTATTTTTATCCAACACCCTTATTCATAATTTAAGAAAATATTAATCAAATCATTAATTTTAAATAAAATTCAAACGTCATGTTAGAAAATATAACAACCATTCAAGGACACCAAAAAAAATTGTGGCATCTTCCTTCCCATTCAAGAGTAATTTTGGTTTTTCACATAAAATAATAGGTTTCACTAGCATTGTTAATTTTACCGATATTAGATGTAAGTATAATAAATATAAATTTGAAAGAAGTTTTTTAATTTATTTTGAAAAGAAATTATATAGATGTGACCTAAAATAAACATATCCAATTAGGCTAAGAACCTATTTCGCTGTATGAAAATCTAGATTCAGTTGGTACAGAGTAGAGCCTACTAGAATATTCAAAATAGTCCACAAAATAATAAATAATTTGAAGTGGCTTCGGCCTATAGGGAACCGAAGCCGGTTCAACAAAACTCTTGTTCAACCCATCATTGAACTTGAGCATGCCTGAATCTGATCTATAGATGGAAACTCTAATTAAACCCATTCTTATTAAGCTTAAGTATGAGAATTTTATTATTTTTTAAAGTTGGGTATAGTTGAAATTTATTTTTTTTTCCAAAATAAGCAACTATGAATTATGATATGGGCACCCAACTCAAATCATATGCGTAGAATTTTATGTTAGATCAAATAATGCCATTGTGATCATGAGGTAAGTTTTTCTTTTTAAAGAAAAAAAAAATCCCTTCTAAAAAGTTGGTTAAAGCAAGAATTTTTCATCAATAGCTTGTAGCTGAGCTAGTTGGCATCCATTTCTTTAATTGAGAGATCTTGGATTCAAACTAGAGTTCTCCACCTTCTGGTAAATAACCACCATGTTCTGGAAAAAAAAAAAGAAAAATTTCTTTTATATCTTGGGTTGGGCCAAGGGCGTTGGCTTGGGCTGGGCTTATGGCAACATCATACTGGGCCAACAGATTCAACTCTGTGGTGACAACCCCACCTTATCTCTCTCTCGAGAGAACAAGTAAATAGGCTTGCTTACTTATCTGAGTAGAGTAACACAGCAATTATAATCCCCATATATTAGATTACAAATTGATGCTTTCTTTGTGCATTTCCAATAATTGGATTAATGCTGAATTAGATATAATGGAGAACCATAACATACTTATTTTAATTTTTGAAAAATAATAATTATAATAATTAAAAAAGTTTATATAATGATCCTCAAGTGTTTTAGATGGATCCCTCCCCATTTCCATATTCTCAAAAATTATGATGACCATCTCTTTTTCCCTAGATCATTTTTTCTATTAGTTTAAATTTATGGGCTTAAGTGGTTGGCTAGCCCAATATCAAAGCTAAATTTGTTTGAAATTGTGAGATTAAATCATTTCTAATCAATTGTTTATTTAATTACTTCAATCATAATGTATCCATTTCAATTTTACTTTTCGCATTTATTTGATATGAGGAAAACAGGATAGCCAAAGGTATATATAGCCACATTAGGGTGGAGATATTTCAAGAAGAATAATAGCATATTTGGTTGGGAGGAGTTGAACTTAGAGATAGGAATGGAAATGAGTGATTGGAGGGAGTTCTATTCCTATTCTGACTCCAAGAGGGATGGGGATAGAAATATCTGAATCCCTCAAAACTCAATCCTTACTTTATCTTAGTATTCAAATTTCAATCCAATTACAATTTCAATTATGAACCAAATATGTTGAAAAATAACGCTATTTCGATTCTCATTTCAATCTATTCCTATTTCGATTTTCTACAAACCAAACGTGCTCTATGTTCCTTCATGTTGTTATTTGAGTAAGTAGCCTTCCACTAAAAGAGTGACTGAACCATCTGAAAATATCTATGAGATTCTAGTAGGGTGGACCCAAGACCTACTAGATGAGAGTGGTGATTAGGTAGGCTTTAGGCACCTTAGCCTCCTGTTGATGGAATTTGACTTTTCTAATACACCTAAAGCAGCCATGAGACATTTGTCCTGTAAATATGCAAAAAATCTATACATGATCCAAGGAAGTGAAAAAATATCTACTAGGAAAAAATCTTCAAGGTGATACAAGGAAGAAAGCAAAAATATCTACAAGGTGATCGGGTCTTCTTCCCCATCACTAGGAGCCACTGATTTGTATTGGAATCTAATCCATTCCCACTGCATTCTCAACTATAAATAGTTATCAAATCGAGCAAAGAAGAATGAATCACAAGAAACCTTATCTCACATCGGGCAAAGGAAATAAAAGATATCAAGGATGCAGGCAGCTGCTGTGTGCTTCACAGGGCCATTGCCAATTAAAGGCACCAAGACCATGGTGCAAAGGAGGTCAACTAAGCCACACAGGACTCTCATCAGCCCAAGGGCTGTGGCCATTACCACTTCTGAAACATCAACTATAGACTATAGCTCCTCGATCTCGTATGCCTTCTCCATCCCTTCCCTTGATCCATTTCATTGATTAAAGCTATGGCATCTACATCTAACAGCACCAGCTACAAGCCATTTTTTAAGAGATAAAACATGGTAGAAATGGTTCACTAGATCAGTTATCCTTTTTGTTTTCATGATATGTGTTACTTTAGAGTGATTATAAAAGTTAATATATGCAACAAATAGTTGTCCATTGCTTTCAGTTCATGTTAATTATCAGACAATGAAATAGTTGAATTCCAGATGAAAAACTAAGAGCACCAACCATGATCCTAGAATAAAGTTAGCATTATTGTTTCAGTTTCTTGAAGATACTTGAGCCTTCCATGATAATAATAATTATTGCAGTTCTCTTCTTCCTTCTGTTTTTTCCGTCTTTGTTCCACTTTTTCAGTTTCTTTCTTGGCTTTTGTAATTTGCTTCTGTTTTCTTGTCACCCCTCTCCTGTACATTACTTTATTTTTGATTAATTTTACATGGTGGGAGTGTGTATCTCTCCTTCCATTCTCCAAAATCAAAAAAAAAAAAAAAAAAAAAAGTACTTACAGTAGAACAATTATGGAGGACATTTCATTAGACAATTTAACATGCTCAATGTAAACTTGCAGTGTATTCCCTGTGGAGGCCTGTGATATAATTGGCGGTGAGGCATGCAATGCTAGGATGTTCCCTGAAGCGAAGCTTGCGATGTCATCGAGCAGCTCAAAATCTAGAGCAGCTTTGGAGGAGATCGACAGAGACTATATGGAGTATAATGAGCCCAAAACGTAAGATTTGAGCAGACTAGGATCAATTACATGGAGAGATCAATGGAAGTATGAGATTTATAACTAATTGATGCATTTTTTTTTCAGGGTGTTCCCTGGTGAGGCATGTGATGATCTTGGAGGAGAGTTCTGTGAAGCTGAGTACCAGATGGGGGTTTACAGAGACTAAGTCCTGGCTTAACCAATGGATGCACTTGGGTTCTAGCTTGTTGTAAATGGTCCATGATAGAAACTGGATGAAATCAAAATACAGCATATTTATGTAGAGCTGTGTGTATTTCTTAAAGGTCATAGATTAATAAAGCTTTAATTTTGATGCTTTCATGACATTTATAGACACATGTAACGAGGAAAAGTTCAAAGGAAGAAGGATTGCGAAATGGAAATAGCTTCTTCTAATTTTTCTTTAAGAAATAAAGGCCAAATCCAATCTACAAAATTATGAATAAGGATAAGATGTTTGGCCACAGATCCGTATGGGGCGGCGGCCGTCGTTCACCGATCCATTCACGCGGCCGCCGTCGCCATGCTCGCGCGGAAGAAACACCGTACACGGAAGCACGATGGCTGGGCTTTTGTGTTGGGTATTTCCTTTCCGTTCTCGGGTGGGAGGCTTGGAGCGGCCGAACAGGGAAGCTTAGATGATGGCTGGGGCTTTTGTGTTGGGTATTTCCTTTCTTCTCAATCGCGTGGGAGGCTTGAAGCAGTTTCCTTTCTTTTCAATCGCATGGGAGGCTGGGGCGGATGCGGCGGCGGTGGACGGGCGGGGGAGAACAGCGCTGGAGCTGGCCGCGATGCCGGTGGTGGCGCTGGGGAGCCGCATGAGAAAAATATTTTTTTAATGTGGATTTGGGCTTTTAATGGAGAAAAAGGTTTTTGTTACATGGATCTGAGCTCTAGATGAGGAAAGAAAAGGAATTTTAATATATCTTTGAGACAGAGCATTGGAGTTTTGTAGTGATGTGTAATATTTAATCTTCATAGATGAGGACAGATGGGAAGTCGGTGGATCGTGGTTGGATTTTTTTTTCTTGATTTTTTTATATGTTTGTGGTTGTTTGTTTACTTCTTTCGAATGGAAAGACTGGCGGAACAATTGGACGTGCTTTCCTCCCTACTGTTTAAATTTTTAGGAACGAAGGATCCTTGAACAATGGAGGAAATTAACAACCATTGTTATAATATCTTAGAAATCTCTTATTAAATTGCTAGAATGCAGCACGTCCATTCACATATTACCCTGTTCCATTCAAAGATACCGACAACAATAGTTCTTTATCTAGATGGATATTTTATAATTAAAAAAGATATTTATAGATTGTGGATTATGATTTGGATCCTTGAACAATGGAGGAAATTAACAACCATTGTTATAATATCTTAGAAATCTCTTATTTCTTTATCTAGATGGATATTTTATAATTAAAAAAGATATTTATAGATTGTGGATTATGATTTGGATCGTTGCTCAAGAAAGATAAAGGGTTATTTATGACTAGTTAAGCTTCTTGCATAATTTTACATATATAAAAAAAATAATATAATTTTTTTTATTTTTATTTTTAGGTTTGGAGGGAGCAAACGTAGTAAAATTTTTTCTTTGTTCACATGTTCACCTTAGTTTTCTCTTTATAGGCGACAGAATTTGGGACTCAGAGTTATTACTTTGAAAAAGATTTACGAGATTGCTTTCAAGATCTCTTCAAGCTTTGGATCTTCACAAGATTTGTTCGATAGCTTATAATGCATGCTATGCATAAAAAATAAAATTTTTAATTATTTTAAAAATATATAGGATATATATAATAAAATAGATAAATAAAATTAAATATTATTTAAAAAAAATTATATTTCATGTATCGTATATGGTTATAAGCTAGTTTGTTTATAAATAGGAGAAAAGGAAAAGAGATGAAAAGAAAGAGGGGTACAATCTTTACTAATTAGAGTGGATTGGACTACTTTAACAGTGTTTTATGGATAGGAATGGCAATGGATAGGGTTTGGATCGGATATTACAATACCCATCTTCAAATTCGAACTTAATATCCTATACCCAAATCCTACCCGATATCCGATCGGATAAGCAAAGAGATACCCATCCCCATACTCAATGGGTTTGGAGATACCTATGGGTAATCCATTTCTTCATACCCAACCTATACCCATCCCATACCTATCCTATACCCAAAAAAAATAAACAATCAAAATAATTTTATACATATTATCAATCAAAACAAAATTATCAATTCAACATGGAACATAATTTATAAGTCTAGATTTATAGAAATCAAACATAGAAATAGAATTACAATTCAACATAGAACATATAAATAACCAAAATAATTTTATGCATATTATCAACCAAAACAGAATTACCAAAACTAAATTATAAACATATATATTCGGATATGGATACGAATATTACCCATATCCGTAGGTTCGGATCGGATTCGAATTTCGGGTTCGGATAGAAAACAGCACTACCCATACCCTATCCATACCCATGCTATAATTTTCGGATTTTATCTAAATCTGAACCCAAACCCGGTCAAACCCTATTTTTCAGGTTTGATCGGATTTGGGTAGGGTGCATACCCATTGGGTCGAATCGATTTTGCCATTCCTATTTATGAATGCCTGGGCTCCATCAGTAAATAGAATACCATTGTTAATAACTAAGTGCTTGTTTTTACCAGCTCCACCCAAGTTTTGATCTCAGACAAAGTGGTTAATAGAGAGAGAGAGAGAGAGAGAGAGAGAGAGAGAGAGAAATAATTGAACTTGAAAACTAGGTATTTGGAAATAACTAAATTTCTAAAGAGAAATTTTTAAACAACATATCAATCTATTCTTATATTACAACTAGGTCTTTAGTGCCAAACCATTAATGAAGTATTCAGTCCAACATATCATTCTGCTTTCATCTTAGGGCCTGTTCTTTTGTAGATAAATAGCACGAAAAAGTTGATCAGTTTTTTCATTGACCCACTTACCCATATTTTCATATTTTTCAAGATGGATAAATTATTTTTTTATAAGTAGCATTTATCCAAAAAATAGAGAAAAATCTTATTCACCTAAGAGGTGGCTAAATCATTTTTTCATTAATTAAAAAAATAATCTATTTAATTCATTCCTATTACACCCTTAACCTTATAATAATGATATTATATATTATATTATTATAATATTTAAATAATATATTATAATATATTAATATAATATAATATATTTTAATATAGTATAATATAATATAATATAATATAATATAATATTATCATAAATTATTATTATATAATATAATATACTATATTATTATAATATATTATAATACTATAATACTATACTAATATAATATATTGTTAATAATATATTATATTAATATAAGATATTAATATAATATAATATAATATAGTAATAATATAATATAATATAATAATACAATAATATTATTACATATTAATGTATTATAATATATTATAATATAATATTATAATATAATATTATAATATTATATAATACATAATATTATATTATACTATTATATATAATAATATTTATATAATAAGAGGTATTATGAGAAATATAGATAGGTCTTAGTAATTTATCTAGAAAACTAGTAATCAAAAGAACATGAATAAATTATTTTTCTATCTAAATGTTGTTTAGGAAATACTTATTCAGAAAAATATAATTTTTTAGGTAAATTTTTTATCCTCAAAAGAACGGGCTTTAAATTAATGCAGCCTCTTTAATAGCATTCTATTTCGAAGGGATGCAAAAAAATTATTCATCAAATATATAACTAAAGAAATGAATAGATTGAGAAAGCATAGTTACTTGTACATATGCATTGCATGTTATCAGTTTTAGTTCAAGAAAATCAATAATTATTGGCAGATCAATGGTCTTATGATGGTTCCAAATGCTTAAATCTCGAAGTAGGTTTTCCCCGTGTGAATCTAAATTTACCATTCTTAATTTCTCAAAAATATATAATTCAGCCTTCCCTGTTTACCTGTACCGATGTCTTCGTAAATGTGAAGGTTTTGGTATTGAGACTTGGTTTTATAATGTGAAACTGTATCATCTCTTTGATCAAGTCTTATTGTCATTCCCTAAGTGTCAACGAAAGATTAATGTTACATGTCCTCCCAACGGACTTCAACAATATTATTCTCTAAGATTAGTTGGCCTGGAAAACCAAAAGCAAATTGACTAAAATAATTGATCATATTATTATAGGATACATTGATCGTACTGTCCATCATTCTTCTTTGATGCAGCATGGGGGAACTGAGAAACTTCTGTTTTGTGAATGATGATTTAAAATGCATTTACTGGGAGTACAGCGTATGGAAGTCTACAGTGAAGAGAGAGAAAGTTTAAGGGGATTGGGAAGGAAGGGAATAGGATATCTATGCGTGCAATCTTTCACTCTTGCAAAGTGGTTATCAGATTTCCATAAGGTCCACAGGCTGTCACTCTTACAAAGTGGTTACTAGGTTATGATGCCCTTTCTCGCTCACTCCGAGGGGTTGTCTAGCGGACAAAGCTTAAGTCCTATTAGCTTGCCCCTGAGAGATTGCCTTTATCACACTTTTTTTTTTACAGATGACTGTCTACTTATTGGTCGGACATCACCTTAAAACGTGAGGTGTTTTGCGACCTTTGTGGAGACCTATTTTTGCAGGATGTCTGGCCAGTTGGTGAACTTTCATAAATTTACCATCACCTTCAGTCTGAGGACTCAGACTCGGATAAAGCAGATGATCCGTGACAGGCTAGGGATCCATGAGCAGGCAGAGCCCCTCATCTATCTGGGGGTTCCCATCACCGGGTGGAGGCTCCGGAGGGCTGAATGCAGACAGTTGGAGCAAAGGATTAGGGAGCATTTCGATGGCTGGCAAACCAATATCCTTTTCATGATGGAGAGGACTACTCTAGTATGATCGGTCTTGAGCTCTATCCCAATTTATCTCTTGACGAACACAGTGGTCCCATGCTCTATGCTTAGGAGTCTGGAGCAGTAGTTTCGGAACTTCTTATGGGGCTCTCGGCAGGGGGGTAGGGGTGTGCATCTACTGTTCGGGGATGTGGTGTGCCAGCCGGTTCGTGATGGAGGCCTTAGGATCTAGTCTCTACTGATTAAGAGAGAGGCTATACTCTCCAGACATGCGGTCAAGTTCCTTACACAGCCTGATTGTTTATGGAGCTAGAGATCCCACATCTGGAGTGAGCGGGGATATTCCTTCGTCTGAAGAGAGATTTGTGCTCATGCCCCTCCTGTGGCAGCCCAGATGAGGTGGTTGATTGGTGATGGTGTTTCAATCGATGTGAGTCAGGAGGCCTGGATATCCAGTTTTCTGCTTTTCCAATGGCCGAACTTTGTTAGCATCGAGGTGGACATCCATTTGTAGGTCTGTGACTTGATCACTGATGAGGGTAGATGTTAGAGGAGGCAGCTTGTCACCTCTCTGTTTGGAGGTCAGTTTGTCGACAGAATTCTCACCATCTCGATTTCTATCCATTGAAGAAATGATGTGAGAGTGTGGGAGAAGTCATGTCGATCCATGGTGCCAGCTAGGGATCTTGCCAACTTACACGACCTATGCCACTGAGGAGGATTGATGCCGTCTGGATTTGGAGAATCGAGGCTCACCTCAGGGTCAGTCTCCTCTTCTAAAAAGTCGCTTGGGATAGACTTCCGACACGCACTCTCTTTAGAGATAGGGGCATGAAGATTCCGCCTGACTGTTCCGTCTGTGGCTTGGAGGAGGAGATCACGAAGCACGCCCTCCTCCGCTATCCCAGAGTAGACTTGATCTGAAGGATAGCGGATAGCCAGCTGTGGGGTGCGGACACTGGCCCCTAGCTTCCTCTCTTTCTGGAGGCTATTTGTCGAAGTGCTAGTGACGGACCTTCCAAAGTGTGTCGACCAATGTACATTGCCTATTAGATCTGGCTATCCCAAAATAGTTTGATCTTTGATGCTAAGGTTATGCCTGCTAGATGAATCTTGGAGAGAGCATGCTGCTTAGCTACTGAGTATCGTCACTTCGACTCTGCTGATTTGACGTTATCCGACCTGAGTTCCTGTAGCTCCCTGGCTGTTCCTACAGCATTTTGGAGGACACTGTTCATCTCTGGGGAGCCTCCACCCTTCGGATTTGTTAAGATCAACTTTGATGGTAGCGTCAGAGATGGCAGAGTAGTTCAGAGTTTGTCATTCGGGATTCGAATTCGCAGATGCTAGCTGCTGGGGGTTCACCGCTTTAAGAGGCATCTGTACCTGGTGCTGAGCTTCATACGGCATGGATCCAGTAGGGGACCAAGCACCATGACACCCATCCACTTCTTGACGACATCTGGTGGGCCACCAGTGAGTGCATTGCAGTGTCTAGCCAACGTGTATTTTGGGAGGTCAGCAGTGCGGTGGACTGGGTGGCATCCTTTATTGTGGAGCACATTGGGGAGTGGAGATGGTGCAAGGGTGACAATTATCCATGAGCCCTGAGGGATATTTTGCTTTTTGATTTCTTGGATTGCTCTCAAATTAGACTTGTCTGAATGCCTGACTGTACCAAAAAAAGATCCAGGAGCATTTAAACCCATTTTTAGGTAGACAATCAAAATCAGATTAAAAATTTTGTATAAATAGATTTAAATCATATTTAATATCTTATAAAAAATCTCAATTATATCTTATGTAATTAATCTTAAAAAATTTAGTTATGCATGCATATATTTTAGACCTGCTCTGATACCGGTTGAAGGAAAGAAAAACTGTTTTTCTTTGGAAGGCCCAAGTTGCATTTAAAAATTTTTCTATTAATCAATATGAATAAAAATCAAATTCTTACCTGATTAGCAATAGAACCAGAGATCAAATCTCAAATAATTTGAATTAAACCTGCACAGAGGTCTGGATGTGCAGATCCTCTACTTCGCATGCATGCTGACACCACAGAAAAGCGGGATGAACTCCGATCCAATCGGCTTCGCAACCCAATCAAATGAGGAAGGAGATGTACTGGTGTGAGATAGTGTGATATTTCACACCAACAGGTGGAATGTCCAAAGAGAGCCCACACCCAAGGGAGAAGGGGCGGCAACAAGGGGAGAGGCTAAGGAGAAAATTAGACCTTTCTCTCTTTTCACACTGAAGCGAAAATTTAGTGCAGGGGCAAAATGGTAATTTTAAAACTTTTTCAAAATTACTATTTTACAGCGGAATTATTAATTAATCTCATTAATTAATACTAATTAACCCTACACTAGGATCTAAATATGATACAACAGCATGCATTTAAATTTGAAATTCAAATTTGAATCAGTAAACGTTTTACAGTACTGTGTTCAGAACACATCACCTTTTGCGGGTAGTCGATCACCGCAATCTGATCACCGTCGGAGGGCTCTGATTGTCACATCGCAGCCACCCAACTGTCTGGTCTCTGCGGATCGTCCACACGAAGCTCCCGTCTGATCAGCTCCTCACGAATGCTAGTTCGTGATTTCACCCTTTTGATGGCAGATGTTGATCGAACTCCTTCGATCGATGTGTGCCGACTTCTCCGACACTCTGGATCGTCTGCACAGTTACTTGAGAGACTGATGGATCTCTCTCTAAAATTTGGTGGACTCACGACACTCGTGGCACACCAATCTCACTTCCCGAACCCTAGGTAGAAACCCTAGGGTACACACCAAAAACCCTGCGCCCAATTTTCTCTCTTTTCTTTCTTTTTCTCTCGGAAGGTTTTGGACCTTCACCTTGCGCAGAAGCCTTCCTCATGCCCCAAAGTTTCTCTCCTAATTTTTCTATGCACGTCCCACCTTTCTCCTCTTTTTAAAACAACGTCGAACGTGTCTTATCCGCGTGAGAGGATAAAGACAAGAGGTTACACATTTGAATTTAAATCAAATTTGAATTCAAACGAAAACCAACTTATCCCTATCCTTTTGGGCGTGAGAAGAGAAGGGGTGTGGCTCTTTGTGCGTGGAAAAAGTTTCACGAGAAACTTTTTCTCGTGTAAGTAATGTGGCGCACAAAATGGATAAGGATGAAAGGGCAAGTGATAAGTTATCCATTCAAATTCAAACATGCTTTGAATTTGAATGGCTAACTAATTATTTTATCCATCCATATGGCGCACAAATGAGGACGTGGGGAAGGGTTTTGCGTGAGAAAAATTTCACGAGAAGTTTCTTCTCGTGAATTCAAATGGGTGCAAGGAAGTTGGGTGACGCAGAGAATTTAAAACAAGGTGGTTTGATTCAAATTGAGCCAACCTAGTTTAAAATAGGTTGAGCACAATTAGACCAAATTAAACCCAACATAATTAGGCTTAATTAAGCTTAATAAAATCCTAATCAAATCAGGAATTAACTAAACCTAACTCCTGATCAAATCAGGGACTAAACCACCTTAGCGATTAGGTCAACATTTAACCTAATCGGGTCAATCCAAACTGAATCCAATTCAATTGGACTTGATCCAAAAATAATTACTCAATCAAATTGAGTTAATTAGTGATTAAATCACTAATTAAACCTCTCATAAATATTGAGTCCAAATCTGATGGGCAATCAGGCATCAGAGACCATCGATATGAAACCCTGATCAAAGAGTTCAAATTTCAAATTCAAAATTTGAAATTCAAAATTTTAACCCCGGTACCCAAAATGTGTGGAACTCATAATTAGAGAATCCTAATTCTCAATCATAGAGTCCCAGATAGATAAGACTCATAATCAGCCATCAGATCAGAAAGGAACCTCTAATGTGTGTGACCCCGCAGGTTCGAACCTAAGCCGGTAGCACAGGAACCAATTTCTGTACTAATCGAAGTGACCATCTAGCAATGGTATCCGACGACTGGATAGGTCGAATAATCGCAATCGCAACATTCAGAACCTACGTGAATATGGTTACCGTATAATTCATCCCTTTTGACCCCTGTGTTTAGGATGACTCAGGGTTAAACTGTCAACCCTGATGATATCATCCGAATCGTGCTCAACTCAATTAGTCCTGTGACTCCTCACTAGGACTACCCTGGCCAAGATTTTGCTAAATTGAAACACGACTGTACACAGCTCCTAAACTGGAGTGGTCAATCCCATCTTGACACACGCACCGACAAGTCAAGTACTTGACTACACCCAGCAACCTTCCGTCACTGAATTAGAAATTCAGGTAGTCCAGTGCCTAAGTGCAGTGAGTTGCTTGCAAGTCACCGTGGCGGTCTCAGGTCGGAGGGACATTTATACCCATATCCCATCGGAGCAAATCTTGACAGCAGAAATAGCTCCGGAGTTGGTCACGTTCAGTGCAGATGTACCATTACATCTCACCTGTATGCCATACCAGTGTCTCCACACTCTTTGGTTATGAGGACAACCAACCCATATGGCACACAACGACCTATGCTCGATAAATATTGTCGTCCTTGGTAACAACGTATCATTTGGTCGCGAACATGTTTAAGGACTAAACGACAAATCCTCCTTTGTCGAGTCTAAATAGTCCTAAGGACTTCACCACAACACAGGAGTTCATTAGAAGATGAAATATTTGTGATGAAAAAATATCAAAATAATTTTTATTTATTTATAATTCATGTACTAATACAAAAGGAGCACAACCGTCAACAGGCTGACGATTGGCTTTGGGACACTATTCCCAACGTTTCACACCTCTCTCTCTTTCTCTCTTCTCTCAATCTGATTTGTTTACTATGCATCTATAGGTAGAGACTCTCTCTATTTATAGATGAGTTCCATAACCCAATAAGTATAGAAGTCTTAACTCAAATCTGATTTGAATTAGTCCAATACTCATAAAAGAAGGATTTCTACATGAGATAGAATTACCATCACTTATGACAATCACTTTGCATCCATTTTCTCACCCACATGCAATGGTTGTCCACATCATAGTGTTTCAGGTAGATTCATCTTGTGTCATGCCTCAATCCAATACACTAAACTAGACATGTGACAGATGGCTACATGCCTTTAGGGTTTAATCCCTTAGACATGCAAGGCTTGTCTTCACTTTCAAAATTTCATAATAAATTGTACTCAGACAATGATAGTAAAAATAATCTTCTAATTTTATTGATTTAAATAAATAAATAAATAGTTTACTAATAACTCATAAGGTTCAATAACACCAATCAAAATCAATTTTTTTATTCAAAAACAAACTAAATAAATGTCCTTTAAGATCCTATGCTCCTCACTGCTCTGTCCCAGCTCCCAACATATTCTTCTGAATCTGAAAAAAAAAAAAGAAGGAATGAACTTTACAAGCTCAATAAGTTACCGATATCTCCGAGGGATCAAGCATAATTAAAAATTCCTTCCCAATATAACAAGTAACAATAATAGATACATAAACCAATCTAATTTTAATTTTCAAAATATGCTATGCATAATAATAAGATTTAAAGTCCTCTCTCAGTCTTTCGTGACTATGGCCATAATAAATCCGTGACAAGATCCAGAAAAAATTAGCTCCTGATTACAAAATGTGTAATCCATTGGCATATACCAGTAATCAGTCCTATTGGTTAGGTCCAGAAAAAAATTTAGCTCTGATTCACACAACCATAATTAGCTTTATGATAAGAAAAGAGAATAGTCCTGAAAATAAATACGTGATGTATCAGCGTATGCCAGCGATCGGCTCCAACTGACTAGATCTTAAAGGACTAATTTTTCCAGTAATCAACCCCAACTTGCGAGACCCAGGAGAAACTAATTTCTAATATATGACCAATGATCAGTTTCGTTGGCTAGAGAGTTTTTCTCATTAATTTATAAATATATTTTTCATAATATAAACATACAAATTTTCATAACAATATCAATTCAAATTTTCATATCTTTCAAAAGAGCAACAAAATATTTTTTATTCAGTTCATGCAAAGATGAACAAATATAATCTCCTTTACAAAAATCATGCAATATTAAAATGAAGAAATCATCTCAATTCAAATTTTATAATTATGCTAAGGTGACATCATGCTTGATTTAATATTTTGAATTATTTTTCATACAGAAATATATATTTTTAAATTTTTATAATTTTTAAATATTTTAATAATTTGTATGTACAAAATTTAATTTTTAAATACATAAATATGCACTAAAAATTTAGAGATAAAGAAAATTTACTTTCGATCGGATTCGAAATTCTATGATCTTATCAGTCTGATTTCTACATCCGATGTTCTTTCCATAATGAAGGCTCTAACATAAGCAGATAATAAGTTTTATTAACCTTCAATTAGAGAAAAATTAAGATAAATAGAAAGCGACTCTTAATCTGTCTTGATTTTAGATCAAGATTTGGGTTGATTTCGAAGTCAGATCTATACCATTTGGGTTGACCTAAACTCAACCAAACTAATTTTAATCAACAAGTGTATAGGTTCATCAAAACTAGGTCTCTCTCTCTTCCTCTTTCTTTCTTTTTTTTTTTCTATTTATCTCTCTTTCTTTCTTCCTCAGCCAAAATCAAGATCTCTTAGGGGCTTCCTAAGGGACAACGGGAGGATGGGATTGGCAGTGATGTGGCCAGAGTGGCCGACGGTGGTGGCACGGAGATGTCTAGAGGTGGTGGTCTAGTTTGCAGTGGTCTAGTTTGCAGTGATAAGATAGCTAAAGGAAAAAAAAGAAAAAGGAGTACTCCCTTTTTGCACCATGGCGGTGGCAATAAGGGCTAAAGGAGAAGAAAGGAAGACTTACTGACGGTGACGACGGCGATGGTTATAATCGGTGGGATAAATTTTAGTGGATCTTACACTCAAAGACTTTTCGAAACAGAGCAATAATAGTTCAAAGAGGAAGGACCGAATTTAGAGAGGTGACGATGTTTAGCAATCTGACACAATGGCCGTCGGAGATGAGGAAGAAGGAAGAGAGAGGTGGGGAAGTCTAGATGTGGAATCGATCGAGGAAGGAGGGGTTTTTAAAAGGAAGAGAATAGGAAGAAGAAAAGCTCGATTATACTCGGATAAAGCTAGATCCCATCGGCATAACCCATCCAACCACTCCTCTCCGACATATGTCTCTTATCTGATTGCCCCTCACGGCCTTATTTTCATCGACAGTTAAGGATCGAATAAGGGATAACGTTATGCTACTCCGATTGAACTCTCTTCCCTTTTTTTTTTTTTTTTTTGAGAAGTTATCGTGAAGTCGGCAAGCCTTGTTGACTTCACTTTGAACCGGATCCAATTGGGCTGGTTCTCACATCTTAACTAAAATGTGTCTCTGGTGTTTACTTTTTCATTTTTGAGCAAGTAATCCTGTCATAGTTAAATCCTGTTTCAAATTTGAAATATGTTTTATGTCGTATCCCAACAAATTATCACGGTCATTTTGCAAGTTAAAAATGTTGGGTTAAATTGGGAAAATCATATGAATAATAGTTTCTTTTAGAGGAACTTGATACCTTGGACAATCTGTGATAGCCCAAAACTAAAAAAAAAAAAAAAAAAAAAAAAAAAAAAAAAACAGAGAAACCGGGAAGAAGACTCCCGGTAGGAGTCTTCTTCTCCGGTGATTCCCGGGCAAAATAGGACTCCTAGGACCCCTCGGAGTCCTAGGGTGATCTATAAGAAGACCCCTTTCCTTTGAGACCGATCATCGGCCTCTTCTTCCTCTCCTTCCCTCCGATTTTCCCGAAATTAAGCCGCGGACACCGGTTGATTTCTCGTCGTGATTGCCGCCGACGAGGTCTCCGGAGGCTGAGGTAAGTCTTCCTCTTCCTCCCCTCTTTCTTCTCCTTCCTCCCATGCTCCTGTGCGCGGCTGCCGGCGACGAGAGTCGCTGATTTTTCCGTCGGGAAAGCGACCCTGTTTTTGGGTTTCTTCTCCTTGAATTTCCGGCGCCGGCGATCAATTCGTGACCGGGGGAGTGACCCCCGTCGGCCGCCGGCCTCCGCTGCGGCGGCCGTGGCCCGAACGGCCGGTCAAGGCCGAGGGGACGCCGGTCCCCTGTTCCGGTGCGGGAAGAACCGAGAAGAAGAAGAAGAAAAAAAAAGAAAAAGAAAAGAAAAGAAAAAGAAAAGAAAAGAAGAAAAAGAAAAAGAAAAAGAAGAAAAAGAAAAGAAAAGGAAAGAAAAAGAAGAAAAAAAAAAAGAAGAAAAAGAAAAGAAAAGAAAATAATAATAATATTAATAAAAATAAATAAATAAATATATATGTATATTTATATATATAAGTAAGTAAATAAATAAATAAATAAATAAATAAATAAATAAATTAAAATTGATGAGAGAGAGAGTTTCTCTCTCTTCTCTCTCTTGTCTCAGTCTGAACTCTAATTTTCTCTCTCTAAAATTGGATTTTCTCTCTCTACTTTCTCTCTCTAGAATTTTTTCTCTCTAGAATATTTCTCTCTCTTGATGGATTCCTCTCTCTCTAAAGTTATTCCTCTAGGATTAACGTAGTGGAAGGCTTCATCTGATGATTCTGATCAAGTTTAGAGACGAGTCTGATTTTAAGCGAGATTTTGATTTTGAGATTTGTTAGATTTAATTTTGAATTAAAATTAATGTAAAAATATAATTTTGAATAATAGGCACGGAAGAATCTCCTAGAAGTTAGTCGATCCATTCATTCAGTGCTCCGTGAAAGGTAAGTAATGAATCATCTTCTCGAGATATTCCATATTTATTCTGAAAATAAATAATTATTCTCTGAAATTATGCATGATTTATGAAATTATGTTTTGAAAGAAAAGTGCTTTTGAAATGTTATGGTATATCGATTTATGCACATATTTAGTGAAAGATTATGATATGTATTGTGGTACTAAGTGTTTTGATATAGATCGGATTTATGCTCTCAGCCTAACTATGTTTCAGTGGGCCCCACCAATGGGGATTATACGTTGGTACTTTGTGGACCCTGCCAGTGGGGGTTGTGCGCTGGTATTTGTGGACCCTGCCAGTGGGGGTTGTGCGCTGGTATTTCTGGACCCTGCCAGTGGGGGTTGTGCGCTGGTATTATGTGGACCCCGCCAATGGGGGTTAAACGTTGGTCATAGTCGAGGCTGTTGAGTTACGAGTGTTTTGAATCGAATCGGATTTATGATTATATTATGTGTGAATTTTTGAAAATATTGGATTTGCATTAAATCAGCATGAAATATATTTTTATGTTATTTGCAGCATTGTTCTTGAAAAATTAAATAATATCTGAATATCTGGTAGAGATACTTGTTACTTACTGGGCTGTCTAGCTCATTACCTTTCTTTCTATTTTTCAGATTCAGATAATTAATTTCGAGCGTGGGAAGAAATTTTGGGACAGAGCTTTTAGAGGCGAGATTTAGCATTGTCAACACTTCATTGAACTTAGATCTATTAGATTTATTGTTTTAGTAAAAATTTTATTGGATGTAAGACATTTGATTTAATTACTTGAATTACAGTTGAATAATAATTATTTGAATTTATTCCGCTGCGATGCATTGATATCGTGATGAGATGCCTTGCATGCTTATGGGGAGAGTTCTTCATGAGTATGCGGCGGTTGCCGCGACCCTCGATCCGCAAATCTCGGGTCGGGGGCGTGACAATTAATATGGTATCAGAGCATAAGTGGATAAATTATG
This sequence comes from Elaeis guineensis, assembly GCF_000442705.2. NCBI lineage: Eukaryota > Viridiplantae > Streptophyta > Magnoliopsida > Arecales > Arecaceae > Elaeis > Elaeis guineensis. The sequence goes on along the minus strand of NC_026001.2, from coordinate 95,443,213 downwards.
ACACATAGAATTTGACATAGTATGAGTGTAGATGGGTAAACATTAGGAATATTGGGACGTTAGAATATGAGCATCATAATAAACCCATCCTAACAAATAGATAAATGACTCTAATAAGGTTTTACTACTTCAAGGTTACCATGCCTCCCCATAGAATGACAAGAACTACTCAAAGAATTGCAAGAGGGATATCACAACCACGGGATGGTAGCACTCCCCATCTGACCAGTGGCACCCCTCAGGAGGAGGGAGTCGTAGATCCTAATGGGAGTACTTCGAGAGCACGTCAAGAACCAGATATGGCTCAGTTAATGTAGACCCTAATCAGGATGGTACAAGCGCAACAACAAATGCAGCAGCAAATGTTTGAACAACAACAGATACAACGAGATACACAACAACATCAGCATCCACCACCACAACATGGAGAGCAACCAGTACAACGGAACAGCATTTCAGAATTTAAAAAGCTTGCTCCTCCAGCTTTCAAGGGGACTACTGAACCTTTGGAGGCTGACAACTGGATAATGGAGATGGAGAAGGCTTTCGCTGTCCAAGAGTGTCTTGATGAAGAAAAGATTCGATATGCAGCTTATTTACTACAAGGAGAAGCATACAACTGGTGTCAGCGACTACAGCGCAAGCATGAACAAGATGGCGAAATACTTACCTGGGAAAGATTTCGGATTGCATTCTATGATCAGTATTTTCCTCGGAGTATAAGGATCCAGAAAGAGCAAGAGTTTATTTATTTGAAGCAAAAGGGTATGAGTGTGACCGAATATGAAGCAAAATTTACAGAGTTAGCAAAATTTGCTCCGAGATTAGTGGATGGTGAGCAAGAACGTGTTCACAAGTTTGAGATGGGACTGAGAACTGAGATTCGAAAACAAGTGGTTCCATATGAATTGACAACTTATGCAGATGTGGTAAACAAAGCACTGATAATTGAAAGGGAAGTCAATGAAGAACGCATGGAAAGGGAAAGAAGGTAAAGAAAAAGAGCACAATCAAATGATACACAAGGGCAGAATAATAAAAACATCAAAAGATCAACTAAGGGAGCAGTAGACAATAAGACTCAACAGATTGATGGTGAGCCGTGCTCCAGATGTGGCAAAAATCATGCAGATAAGGATTGCTATTGGAATACCGGTGCTTGTTTCAAATGTGGACAGAAGGATCATAAAATTGCTAGCTGCCCGCTAAATACTGAAAATCAAGCTGGCAAAAGAACTCATGAAGGACAACATAAGGGTGGCGGACCGATTTCTAAAACTCAGGGAAGAGTTTATGCACTTACTCAGCAGAATCCACAGGCTTCCAATACAATGGTGACAGGTATGAAAAATTTCGAGGACGAAATTTCTTTTTAGGGGTGAAGAATGTGATAGCCCAAAACTAAAAAAAAAAAAAAAAAAAAAAAAAAAAAAAAAAACAGAGAAACCGGGAAGAAGACTCCCGGTAGGAGTCTTCTTCTCCGGCGATTCTCGGGCAAAATAGGACTCCTAGGACCCCTCGGAGTCCTAGGGTGATCTATAAGAAGACCCCTTTCCTTTGAGACCGATCATCGGCCTCTTCTTCCTCTCCTTCCCTCCGATTTTCCCGAAATTAAGCCGCGGACACCGGTTGATTTCTCGCCGTGATTGCCGCCGACGAGGTCTCCGGAGGCTGAGGTAAGTCTTCCTCTTCCTCCCCTCTTTCTTCTCCTTCCTCCCATGCTCCTGTGCGCGGCTGCCGGCGACGAGAGTCGCTGATTTTTCCGTCAGGAAAGCGACCCTGTTTTTGGGTTTCTTCTCCTTGAATTTCCGGCGTCGGCGATCGGAATTGATCGCCGGCCATGTCTCCTCCGTGACCGGGGGAGTGACCCCCGTCGGCCGCCGGCCTCCGCTGCGGCGGCCGTGGCCCGAACGGCCGGTCAAGGCCGAGGGGACGCCGGTCCCCTGTTCCGGTGCGGGAAGAACCGAGAAGAAGAAGAAGAAAAAAAAAGAAAAAGAAAAGAAAAGAAAAAGAAAAGAAAAGAAGAAAAAGAAAAAGAAAAAGAAGAAAAAGAAAAGAAAAGGAAAGAAAAAGAAGAAAAAAAAAAGAAGAAAAAGAAAAGAAAAGAAAATAATAATAATATTAATAAAAATAAATAAATAAATATATATGTATATTTATATATATAAGTAAGTAAATAAATAAATAAATAAATAAATAAATAAATAAATTAAAATTGATGAGAGAGAGAGTTTCTCTCTCTTCTCTCTCTTGTCTCAGTCTGAACTCTAATTTTCTCTCTCTAGAATTGGATTTTCTCTCTCTACTTTCTCTCTCTAGAATTTTCTCTCTCTAGAATATTTCTCTCTCTTGATGGATTCCTCTCTCTCTAAAGTTATTCCTCTAGGATTAACGTAGTGGAAGGCTTCATCTGATGATTCTGATCAAGTTTAGAGACGAGTCTGATTTTAAGCGAGATTTTGATTTTGAGATTTGTTAGATTTAATTTTGAATTAAAATTAATGTAAAAATATAATTTTGAATAATAGGCACGGAAGAATCTCCTAGAAGTTAGTCGATCCATTCATTCAGTGCTCCGTGAAAGGTAAGTAATGAATCATCTTCTCGAGATATTCCATATTTATTCTGAAAATAAATAATTATTCTCTGAAATTATGCATGATTTATGAAATTATGTTTTGAAAGAAAAGTGCTTTTGAAATGTTATGGTATATCGATTTATGCACATATTTAGTGAAAGATTATGATATGTATTGTGGTACTAAGTGTTTTGATATAGATCGGATTTATGCTCTCAGCCTAACTATGTTTCAGTGGGCCCCATCAATGGGGATTATACGTTGGTACTTTGTGGACCCTGCCAGTGGGGGTTGTGCGCTGGTATTTGTGGACCCTGCCAGTGGGGGTTGTGCGCTGGTATTTCTGGACCCTGCCAGTGGGGGTTGTGCGCTGGTATTATGTGGACCCCGCCAATGGGGGTTAAACGTTGGTCATAGTCGAGGCTGTTGAGTTACGAGTGTTTTGAATCGAATCGGATTTATGATTATATTATGTGTGAATTTTTGAAAATATTGGATTTGCATTAAATCAGCATGAAATATATTTTTATGTTATTTGCAGCATTGTTCTTGAAAAATTAAATAATATCTGAATATCTGGTAGAGATACTTGTTACTTACTGGGCTGTCTAGCTCATTACCTTTCTTTCTATTTTTCAGATTCAGATAATTAATTTCGAGCGTGGGAAGAAATTTTGGGACAGAGCTTTTAGAGGCGAGATTTAGCATTGTCAACACTTCATTGAACTTAGATCTATTAGATTTATTGTTTTAGTAAAAATTTTATTGGATGTAAGACATTTGATTTAATTACTTGAATTACAGTTGAATAATAATTATTTGAATTTATTCCGCTGCGATGCATTGATATCGTGATGAGATGCCTTGCATGCTTATGGGGAGAGTTCTTCATGAGTATGCGGCGGTTGCCGCGACCCTCGATCCGCAAATCTCGGGTCGGGGGCGTGACACAATCCCTCATCGTGCCTCACTTCTAAGGATCAACATGGTGCAAAGCTTTACAACAGATATTACACTGCCATGTGAATAGGTAGGGGAGAGTGCCTTCGTTGCTGCGATCATCGTCATGCTTCCTGTTCCTTTATTCCAATGATTAACATAACAATGTTGAGCTCTAGCTTTGAGAGGCTGTGATTCCTGCTACTTTCCACAAGATGGTCACAGGGCAAACAAGCAAAGCGATGCAGGAAAATGCATGGTGCCCATTAACTTATGGTTCTACAATGGATGCATCAGAACTCTAAGGATAGCAATGCAAACAAGCAGCACACTTTAATGTTCTGTAACAGTACCAGTACGAGAAGTGTACAAATAAATATATTTCATGGCTTTTTATGTTTATTTATCTGACAAGGTGTGGAGTACCAGAAATGCAAAAAGAATGTGCCAAATGCTGCAGAGTTGAAATGGGCAAAGTCTGAAGAAAACAGTGAAATAACTCATTTTTGATGACCCAGAATTGCATCAACCTTGGTAAAGTAAGTATCTTTAGCTGAAACAGACATTAGTGGGAGCATAGTATTCCATCGAGATTGCTTACATGACGAAAACCATGCACCTCTTTCAGTAATTCCTCCATGTTCAGAATAGTAAAATGCTTTGGAATTTGGTGTTGCTTTTGAATGCTTACACCTATTTGGGTTGGCCAAGCAGTGAACCTTTCATGTTCATCCAACTTTCGTAGAGCTTTTGCTGTGCTACTTATTGCAGCAAAAGCTTGGCTACTGTTGTAACTTTAGCAGCGTCCTTTTCCACCTTTAACCAGTGTGTTGACTACCACTACAGATCAATTTGTCATAGGGCTGCATCAGATGGCATGGAAATAAAGCTGTCACTGGATTAATTTTTGCGTACGTGAGTAAATTGGACAAAGAAAAGAAAGCAGTCATCATAAAAGAAGCAAGGGATGTGGTCTCAATTTGGATGGATTAGCCCAAAACACTCTCCTACCTGGCAATCTTTCATGGTGGATGTACAGTCCTCTTCGCATTTATATGGATTGCTTTTTTGAGTACTGACATTTTTGGAGGATGCTTTGACTTAATATGCTACTATAATGGAGTTAAAGATGGAACGGGCATCAAACAAGACAATCCACAAGCTCATGCCACATCATACATGGCGTGTGTTGTTTGATAGCCGTCCATCTTCTGATGGCGGCTGTCCAGGAATTGCACAGCATTCTGTGGTGCCGATTGCATGGGATTTTAATTGATTAAGATTAAATTTACACCATATCATATTGGATGTGTTGTAGTAAACCTCTCACAAATAGCTTTTTCTATACTTTGCTGTATCTAGAATATCCAATGGAACTCTGGATTCAAAAATACATATTAATAAATTGTATGAATAGATTATTGGCATTGTCTCTATCATGCTAGATGTATCTAGGAATTATGGATCGAGAAAAATACAAACAAAAGGCTAATGCTACAGTGTAGAGTGATATGGTTGTCTCCGTTCAGAAAAGATACCAACAACGAATACTAGAATCCCTGGGTCATGTCAAATAGTTAAATGAGACATACCATAGTATGAATTCGAAAGTACAAGGGTACATCTGAGGCAACACGATATGAGCCAGTAAATGTATGACACATCAACATTCGTCGTTTGGTTCTGTCCAAACAAGGACAATAGAGCTATCCACGCCAAAATAAGCTGACGAAGAGTGCAATGCACTCGATCTACTCAGAGCCCAATATAACTCTATACGGGTATGACTTTGCTTCCTATTGGAGCTCAACCTTCGTATCCATGCCCTGGATGAAATGGTCTCTAGAATCAACTTCACATCCATAACTCAAAATTCAACTGCATTGAAGATCACCATCCACTTCAAAGTGGAGCCTATGTGTGACTTCTAGCAATTTAGACAGTTATGAGTAAAGGTGGCAATGCTTAATCATTCAGCTTATATAATTTGATTCAACCGATTATAGATTAAGTCAGGTTACCTATTTGGTAAAACAGTCAAATTTGAGATTGGATGTTTGATCCATTATATAAATAGATTGGATTCAGACCGATAGATTTTTGAGCAATTTACTATCCGATCCGATCCAATTGCCAACTCTGATTATGAGTCTAATCTATTTGAGAAACAGGCTGCATGCTATTGAATTAATAACATAACTTGATTATCTTCTATAAAATCACAATCAACTCTCAACCTGCAAGACTCACATGTTTGATTTACTAGTCTTTTTGGGGCAGACACAAAACCCCACCTACTTTATTTTTCGTATGGAGATGAGACTCAAATTCAAGCCATTGGTTTCCAACTTTTAGTAACTCACTGACTTTATCATTGACAATCTCACAAGTTAGGTGGGAGATCATCCACTGGACTTATCTAAGTTACAATCTACAGCAGTTGGCGGCATCATGTGACAATCGACTAAGTGGCCCAAAATAAAAACCCTCACAACATGGTCAGATTTGCCTTTGCAGAAGGGATATGGATCAAGCTATGGGGCAGGGGCCAAAGGAGGTGGCCAGTGGTCTTTCCTCCCCTTTGGCAGAGAGAGCCAGTCTCTCAGTCTGAGCTGTAGCAGTGGGTTATGTATCGGGGCAGGCCAAGTAGTGGAGACACAGCCTCGCTGGAGCAGCGCAATTATACGGTACCTGCGGCCCAAAGGACACAGAACATGGGCATCTGGCAGCAACCCGAAGAAGACCGTTGGATGGTGGGGCCCGGCGCTTCCAGCCAATCAGCTGCCCCTGTCGGCCGTCCTCCCCTCCCCCCCCCCCCCCCGGCCCCCACACTAAACCCACCTCCACTCCGGTGTTCCGCGGATCCATCCCCCTCTCTCGTCTCATCCAGAGAACAGCATCTGTGTGTCGACGTGGGACACCATGATTGGCTGACAGAGAGGGGACCCACCGTGGACGAAATCAAGTTGGAACGTTTGATCTGTGGGTCATGGGTCTGATGCAGGCCGATCGTGATATCATGGCGAGAGGGGACGAAGCTGGTCCGTTGGATCATTGTGGCTTTAACTTTTGACCACGGAATACTGAGTGTGCATTGCTCCACCACCACCTGTCCTCGGCCCAGGGACCACTGTTCCACATCTTTTGTGATGGGGGAGGACGTTTGGCTAAGCTGGGGCTTTTGTCCTGATATCTGTCACGTGTCAGGCAGCAGCTCATCTTTAAAAGATAACGTGACATGCCTGATTGGCCACCTATTTGCTCGATTGGATTAATTGCACGGCTGAGATTTCATCATCATCTGAATTTATAATAAATTGAACCGGACCAAGAGCCAGCCCAAGTGGTCTTGTGACTTGGACGGTGATAAGTTGTCCCCTTGATTATCCGACCCCAGCGACAGTGAAAGATCAGAAGTTCAGAAGAGGATCTCACTTCGCAGTGAAAGCCACCATCCGGGAGCAGCAGCGGCAGCAGCATCGTCATCATCACCCAACCCGAAACTATTTCCCCGGCACATTCCACGATCAAACTCCGTGGTCCCCCTACGCTGCACCCCTACCCCACTTATCTTGCACCACAGGGCATCCCGATCCATCCCCACCGTCCATCGTACTTCCCCCCACTTCCCCCGTACACGTGCAATCACGTGCCATCCTGATGGCGATATACCCTGGTCCCCCACCCCGCTCCCTTCCCTCATCGGTCATCACCTGCGTTCCTCTAATCTTGATTATCTCCAACATTAATTAATTAATTAATTGGAAATCAGTTCCTAGTTATTTGTCGTTAGACCCTAGAGGCCTGTTGTTGGGCTTACATTACTTTAGTACGATTAAACTAATCCCACGTCCCTTATCCCTATCCCATGAGATTAAGGTTAGATTAATGGGTTCCTGAGCCAGGATTAATCTGTCCCAGGGGCCAATCCCCGTGCCAATCGCCCATCATTATCGCATCATTACCGGGAGCCGGTTGGCGGAGGCATCACGCCCCCCACCCCCCTCCCCCCTTGTTTACTTCCCCTCGAACACCGATGGCGACTCCCTCATTATCTTTTCCTCCTTTTTAAAATCTCTAAGCAATTCCCGGGAGTGACGTCACCTCCGTGGCCGTTGACGTGTCGCCGGTGCCGTTAAGCCTCCGACGTGGCCTCCGTGACGGACGAAACCGTCCCACGTTACGGGGTCCGCCACGTGTAGGGGGTGGATGGGCTATGTGGACACGAGTCGAGATCTGCTGGGGTGGGAGGAACGGAGGAGTGAGGTGGAATGGATTGGAGTTTGGAGTCCGGTGAAATAGAATTAACGAAAGTTTGGAGTCCGGGGTGGGGTGGGTGGGGCCCGTGGGGGTGTGGTTAAAGTTAACCGGGTTGGGGTATGCTTTTGGTCTGCGGGTGAGGTGTCAGAGGGGGTGGTTCAGGGCCTGTGTCCGCCCGGGCCGGGCTTGTCCAATGGGCCGGGGGCAGCCTGTGGGGCCCGCACCCCTGGGCGGTAGTTGTCGCCTGGGAAGGGGACACCACTGGGTCCCGCCTCCTCGGGAGCGGATATCTCGAGCCACAATCTTCCCGGTCCCACGCACCCAGACCCCGCCCTCTTTTTTATTTTACCCCACTCCTGCACCCACCCACCAACCCCATCTCGCCTCTCCCCTTCGCCGAACCCGGTAAAAATACGAACTATTACCGTGCCGTTCAGAAAGAGGCGCCTTTACGGGTAAAAATATTAAATTTTATGAAGCACCTTCCATTTCACCGAGGCATCTTCTGTTCGACGTGCCGCGCTATGTATGGTTGAACACCGCGGATCTCTCCCGCCATGTCCGACGAGAAACCTTCGGGTAACATACTAAATCTCTAGAAGCCATGATGATACCCTGCTTTTGAAGGAGTGGGGGTTATAAACTTTTTATTTTATTTTTTTTTGGGTAAGAAGCCGTTATAACGTTATGGTAACAGTTTTGGTGCTTCAGAGATTCCACTTGATAGTTTTTAACTAATTTCCGTTAGTTCTGTTGTAATGGATACTTAATAACTGAATTACTTTCACTGCTTACAAAATAACGTAATATTATACCGGTGGAAATAAAAGAACGGGATTTCTCTGTAATGATGAGAAGAGAAAAGCACAGTTATTTTGTTGTGGCTTAGAGGCAGTTAAAAAGCACTGTTTCCGTTGCAGTATTTTGTTTTATCCACACGGCGTTCAACGGTAAAGGGAGGAGGAGACGCTGTAGACGTGCCGAAGAGGCCACCGTGCCTTTTTCCCGTGGCCCATTCCGAACTGTACCGTGGTCCCCATCCCGTGATACTCCGTGGACGCGGCACTCCACACGTGTGGAGAGCAGGGAGAAGGCATGTCTCATGTGTTCTCCCATGTTGTCGCACGTGCTACACGCTCGGTGCAACATGGGCGTTGATCAGCTGGCTGGGTAACACAGCAAAAAATCTTTAGTGAATACGTGGGCATCTCTGAGTCGGCGATACCAAAGTCTGTGGGTCCAACTTACCAATTGTAAGCTGACACGTTAGCGAGAAAAGCTGTTTGCTGCTTGCCGTTGGACGGCCAACCCGCTGCAGAGAGAAACAAAGGCGTTACCTCGGACGAATAATGCATCCTAGCGTGGCGAAGAGCGTTACGGCTTCAGCATGGTCCGTTCAGGGGGCTGGGATATGATCTCATAAAACCGCGTTACGGTTACCTTCCGTGAGGTTACCTTTCCCATGGACTGGTTGGTGGGTAATTATAGAAGGTGGGGCCCGCAAGCTCCCCCTTTGCTTCTGACACGTGTCCTTGTCCTGGGACGTGAGGGGAAACCATGGTTAACTGATAAAAAAATTAAATAATCATAGTTTTAGAAATAAAAAATTGGTTTGGAATGCCCTGCCTGTTTATGGAGCGACAAAGGCCCTTCAAGAGACAGACGATTAGGTATCGACGCCGTAAACTGTTTCCATTCCAGACGGCACGGTGAGAAATAACAGTTGTTGCGATATTATAACGGTTTTTCAGCTTTCCGCTCATCGCCGTTGCTCTGGCCGTCATAAAAAAAATTGATTATTCTAAAAAACTTACATCATTACTCCATTTCCACAAATCAAGCACTGAAAAAAAAAAAAAAAAGGCACTACGATCCACTCTAATAAATACAAATTTCAGTATTATTAAAAAATAAAAATATCATTATATTAATTAAATATTATTGTTTTGATTGTGAAAATAATAGTACAAATGGAATAAAAAATGAAGCATATAGGTTTCAACAGCGTGGATTTTATTATAATTATCATTTCTTATTAGAATAGGAATAGTTGTTTTTATTTATTTTTTTGTTTTCCTAAAAATTTATTAGGAACAGAAAACGGTTGCTATGTTAATGCTGATTATTAATTATTTACATAAAAATAAAAATAAAGAATTAACAACGCTTGACATTATAACGGCCGTTAAATAACCTAAAAAGGCCGACGGAAAGATTGCTCGCCAGTGATAACGGTAACGGCAACCGGTCGGGCCAGGATTTGACCGTAGCTGAAATGATTGCATGGGTTTTTTGACCCGGGTTAAATGCCTGCCCACCCTCGGTCCGACGACTGTACTGCGCCCAGCGCTGGCAGCTAGACGGCTTGCCCCCCCTCCCCCCACCTCTCGTTCTTTGCTCACAGGAAACTCTCATCTCTTTCCCTCCCGAAAGAAAAAGCCGAACGAGAGAGAGAGAGAGAGATAAGGGGAAGGCGGTGGATAAATCGAGGCGAGTTGGAGGCGTTTAAGAGCGACCGGAGTGAATTCCGGGGCTTGTGGGAATAATTCGAAGCGATTTCTCGGAGCTAGGGCTGTGTTTCGGCTTCGATCTCGGTGGATTTGGGGGTTCTGGAGGTGGGTGGGATTTGGATTTGAGGCTTTGATCTGGGAATTTGGGTGGATCGGTGGTGGATGAGAGATCTGGGGTTAGGCGGAAGTTTTTGATGGAGTCGTCGGAGGTGTCGGCGGTGAAGGGGAGTAATGGGAGCTTCTCGTCCGGGTGCAGCGAGTTCAACGAGGATGGCACTCCCGGTGGGGTGGCGGAGGCCAGCCGGGGGTTCGCAGCGGTACCGGCGGCCGTGAAAGGTGGGAACCGGCCGGATCTCCGGCGGTGGCCGGAGGAAGCTGGGGGTTGGTGTTCCTCTGGGCTTTTGTACTGATTTTTGGCTTGGTCTTTGTTCCAGATTCGGAGGACGCGTTGTATTCCGAGCTCTGGCTTGCGTGCGCCGGGCCTTTGGTGACGGTTCCCCGCGTTGGGGAGAGGGTCTTCTACTTCCCCCAGGGGCATATAGAACAAGTAAGCCTTTTCAACTCTTGAAGAATTTTCTTTCCTCTCGAATTTCTCGATTTCCCTCTCTAAATTGAGGATTATTACGGTTTTTCCTTCGTCCTGGTGCGACTCGTACTTGATTTTGTTCCGTAGATTGTTTTTTCCTTAAATTTTCTCCAATCTGAGATGTTGCGTTTTTTGTTTCCGGTGATCTAGGTGGAGGCTTCGACGAATCAGGTAGCAGACCAGCAGATGCCTGTCTACAACCTTCCGTCCAAGATCCTTTGCCGGGTGATCAACGTGCAGTTGAAGGTATTCTCTCAAATTTCTCGCTTTAAGAAAATTTTTGTTTTTTGTTTTTTTTTTTTAACTTTACGTCATTATCGCGTGGTTCCTCTCATTTGATAGGCTGAGCCGGACACAGATGAGGTGTTTGCCCAAGTGACTTTGCTCCCCGAGAAGGTACCGCTCGGGAAAAAGTTCAAATGCCCCCTCTCTCTTTAGTTTTGATTTGCCTATGGTTTGGTGAATTTTTGAGTATAAACTCAGTATTTTTGGCGTTTTTTCCATCAATATATGGTATCAGCAAGATGAGAACGCCGTGGAGAAAGAGACCCTGCCACCCGCACAGCCACGGCCTCATGTTCACTCTTTCTGTAAGACACTTACAGCATCGGATACGAGCACCCACGGTGGGTTCTCAGTGCTGAGAAGGCACGCCGACGAGTGCCTCCCTCCCCTGGTAAGGGTTTCTATCCTCGTTGTTTTTATTATGATGCATTTCAGCTATTTATTGATGGAGGTTTTGGATTTTGGAGGGTGGGGTTGATTATTTACTCTTGTTCCTGTGATCAGGATATGTGCCGGCAGCCACCATCGCAAGAGCTGGTAGCGAAGGATTTGCATGGGGTCGAGTGGCGCTTCCGTCACATCTTTCGAGGTAATCCATGCTAGTACTTTATTATTGATTTCTTCCAATCGTTGTGCGCAATGTTTTTTTTTTTTTCCTGTGGGCTTCACCGGTCCAGTGGTACCCTTCTTGCTTGGTACTTTGTTGTAGAGATTGAGTCGATCTAAAAAATGATCTCATGCTAAATTTGTGCTTGGGATGATCCTCTAGCTTCCTTTCAAGTGACATTTGATGATGATGATGCATTATGGATCCTCTCCGAGTGTTTTATGCAAGATCCACTAAGTGCCATAGATAGGTGGCATACCGAGTTTTCTTTATTTTTGGAACCTCCCACCTGAAACTGAAGAAATTTCTTCATGGATGTGATGGTTCTCTATTCTGTGCAAATATTTCTGTGGTTAGCATTAAGGGATTGTACTTGACACCATTGGCATGGTTGCATTTAAATGTGTATGTTGTGATCCCCTTCGATCGATTTTGAAACTCTAGGCCAACCGAGGAGACACTTGCTTCAGAGTGGTTGGAGTGTTTTTGTTAGTTCCAAAAGGCTCGTTGCTGGGGATGCTTTTATTTTTCTGAGGTCTGTAATCTCCACTGCATTTGGTCTTGTGCTAATATTGGCTTCTTTTTCATGCATGACACTAAGTGTTTTGTGGCTGGCAGAGGTGGGAATGGTGAACTACGTGTCGGAGTAAGACGTGCTATGAGACAGCAAACAAATGTTCCTTCTTCAGTCATATCCAGTCACAGTATGCACCTTGGCATCCTTGCAACTGCATGGCATGCTGTCAACACAGGGACTATGTTCACAGTCTACTATAAACCAAGGTCTGTGATCGATGCTCTGTAGTTCACGCGTAATGTCACATGAAAAAGATTGCAAGCCTGTTGTATCTCTGCCTTTCTTTTGAGGACTGGAAGTACTTGTACAGGGGCAGGGATTCACATGACTTGTACCAGGCATTTTTATCATCATGGTTTATTAATTTTGAGTTGATTTTTAACAGGACAAGCCCATCTGAATTCATTGTTCCATATGAACAATATATGGAGTCCCTCAAGAGCAACCATGCCATAGGAATGAGATTCAAAATGAGATTTGAAGGTGAAGAGACCCCAGAGCAGAGGTATAAGCAGTTTTCCCTCCCCTGTCAGTTAAGGCAAATGATTTCTACCAATCCCAAGTCCTAATAGTTACAAAAATCACATATCTTCTCAACTGTGCCCTTTGAACTTATGTCAGGTTCACTGGAACCATAGTTGGCATAGCAGATGCTGATCCAACCAGGTGGCCTGGATCAAAATGGAGATGTCTTAAGGTAACATCACTCAAATTTTTTACCTTTTCTTGCAATTCTTCTCAATTTAGTTGACATCTTGTTTTTCTGTTTAAGGTGCGATGGGACGAGAGCTCTTCAGTTCCTCGTCCAGAGAGAGTTTCTCCTTGGAAAATTGAACCTGCTTTGTCTCCTCCAATGAACCCCCCACCAGTGCCTAGACCCAAGAGGCCTCGATCGAATATTATGCCATGCTCACCTGATTCATCTATTCTTATGAAAGAAGGTATCATCTCAATATCTAGTTCAAAAGGTTTCAGATATCTTGATCTCTTTCGTGCTGAACTCAGCTTTGATGTTGTTCTTGTCAGCCGCTTGTAAAGTCACTGTAGACCCTTCACATTCACATGGAACTCCAAGGGTCTTGCAAGGTCAAGAACTGATGACCTTGAGAAGCAGTTTCGCCGATGATAATGAATCAGACAATGCACAAAAGCCCATTATGTGGTCTTCGTCACATGATGAAGAGAAAACTGATGCTTCTGTGCAGAGAAGAATGAGATCAGAAAAGTGGAGGCAAATGGTGCGGCATGAACCAACTTATGCAGATCTGCTGTCAGGATATCGGCCTCATGATTCGCATGGATTCAGCTCAACATTATTTGAACAGAATCCTGGGGAAGCATATCTCTTGAAGAGTCATTTTCAAGACACAGAAGGCAGACACAATGTTCTTCCAGGCCAATGGTCTTTAATGCCTCCAAATTCTTCCTTTGCTTCGCATGAGCCTAACTTCAAGATTACCGCACAACCTGGTGAGCATTCTTATCAGAAAGCTGGAAGTATTAGGTGTGTCAGGCAGGTAGGCTGTTCTGCACTACAGGGACTAGGGATTGAACAACATTCCCCAAACTGGTTTGCACATTTGCTGCCAACTTCACGAATGGAGAACCCCTCACAATCAAGGGTGGTGAAGCCTCAACCCTTGATCGCATCACAAAATGACATAAAATCCAAAGCCAGTGGCAACTGTAAGCTCTTCGGATTTCATCTTAATAGCAACATGACAGCATCTGACCTAGTAGCATCGCAACAAATGAATGCTTCAACCCATGAGCCAGAGGCACACTGTTATGCAGCTGCATCATTAAAGCAGCCGCAGGCCATGGAGGTTGACAAACATTCTGAGCCAGCGAAAGTTATTAAGTCAGCTGATCCAACTCCAGTGTGTAGTGAGCCAGAGAGAAATCTTCTGCCTTGCCCACAGACTTCTAAAGACATGCAGAGAAAACAAAATGGTTCAACAAGAAGTTGCACAAAGGTTCTTTTTTGTTCTCTGCTCTCAGTTATCATGCATGTTTGTTGGCTTTGCGGTTTCTTGGAGCTTTCACTGTTGTATCCCTTCGTTTCTGTTTGATTAACTTTTTGTTAAATTGACTACACCTACAATCCAGAAAGTCTCACATTGTAACTCTAGAATTGCTTACATTTTTTTTTTTTAGTATCTCTGAAAAATTAAATGCTACATCTGATAAATTGAATTTCTCAGTTTTCAAGGCAGAACTGATTCCGACCAGCTTTGTATTGCTATTCTTGATTATTTTGAGCATTTTTGTGAAACAAATTTTTATTTGACTATAAACGACTTTTTTTAAGTGAAAACAACATTCCAAATTTGGCCAACTCATGAAAAAAAGGTTATTCTTTTAGTACTCAAGATCCTTTAATGATTTTGGCCAGAGTCATCTGAAACAGGCCTGTTTAGCAACTTGCTGTTTCCAAGGCATAACTGATACTGACCAGCTTTGAATTGCTTTGTTTGGTTATTTTGAGCAATTTTTGCGATACAAACTTTGATTTAACACTAAATGGCTGTTTTAAGTGAAACGACATTCCAAATTTGGCCGACTTATGATCAAAAAAATATTTTTTCAGTAGCCAAAATCTTTCAATGTGTTTTGGTCGGTAGTGGAACGGTATTGTTGTGACTGTCCCTTTTTCTTTCATTATTCCTTCTTTCTCCCTATTTGTTGACCTCCAATAGAATGTCAGATATGCATAACCACGTAATCTTAAATTCATGGCAGAAAGTATTGCTGTGACTGTTTTTTCTTTCATTGTTCCTTATTTCTTCCTACTTGTTGACATCCAATAGAATGTTAGATGAATTGTGTATAACCATGGAATCCCAAAAAAATTCATGCTAACTTAGAGCTTCACTGTATAGACCGGACTGTTGGGGTGAACAAAGATGGTGACAATTGTATTTTTGTTTCAGGTGCATAAGCAAGGAATTGCTCTTGGAAGATCTGTGGACCTTACAAAGTTCAATGGCTACAACGAACTGTTAGCCGAGTTAGATCAGATGTTTGAATTTGAGGGTGAATTGTTAGCTCCCAACAAAAATTGGCTGGTTGTGTATACCGATAATGAGGGTGATATGATGCTTGTTGGAGATGATCCTTGGCAGTAAGTACATATGCTGCATTGTTGTTCTTACTTTGTCTGTGCATATTCTGTAAATTTGCCCATTGTCTTTACATTTTGGTGTGCAAACAGTGAATTCTGCAGCATGGTTCGTAAAATTTTCATCTACACGCGAGAGGAGGTCCAGAGGATGAATCCTGGAACTCTGAACTCCAGAGTTGAAGAGAGTCCAGATTCTTCCGAGGAAAGAACAGCTGCTAGAGGAAGAAAGGGCCGGGTTCCTACATCTTCAGCTCATCCAGAGAGCTGCTAGCTGTAGAATTGACACTGTGAGTGGCTTTGCTTCTCGGAATATATAAAGTGACTGCTTTAGTTGCTCTCTTTTTCACTAGGACATCAATATGAAGCTATGTTGATAGCTAAACATCTACCAAAAGAGAACCATGATTTTGTACCATCTCTGCTCATCTAAATTGACATACTCGCTTGAGTTCCTCTTTTCAGGAAATGGTGGGTCAGAGATAAGTTGGTTTTGTTTTAGTTAATGATATATAAATTGGTGCTGGCAGGCTATCCTATTTGTAGCACGATGTTCCATTGGTTACTAGCTTCAATATTTTTTTTCCCGAAAATGCCATTGGTCACTAGCACGATGTTCCATTGGTTACTATCCTATTCATGAGGATCATGATATTAAATACATGGGAACAGAATTTTCTGTTCCCTGAATCTGGTGCACTTTAATCTGTTTTCATTTAGAAAAATAATGAAAGGAGGAATTCATGTTGCCCACCTGTGGTCTTATGCAGGTCTTTTTGAAGGAGGAATGGTTTTGGTTGGGACAAAGGTGGGGCCAGGCTGGGAGGTATTGGAGTATAGGTTGTGAACGGTAAGGCCCATCTTATCGCTATTGGTGGCACTTGCTCTGGAGGTTGGGGCAAGGCAACTGCTTTAATTACTACAGTTTTGGTTGTATTGTGATTTTTGCTCACAAAATTTGTCTCTGCCTCTTATCACATGTATATCCTGAAGAAAGGCGAGGGAAACCTTGCTCTTCCACAACCTTTCATGTAAATATCTGTTCTCAGCCTATCATATTATCAATGTTAAGTCATCCCAAGCTGGCTTTTTTACCTCATGTGAGCCATGCAGTCACTTGAGCTTTTGTTGTTGGTGAACCTGGTAACGTATTTTGAACCCCGTCCTGTTCAAGCACAGTATGACGAACTGGTGTACAATCATATATATAGCTGCGCACTATTGATAAATCATGCCATTCAACTGTAAATATTATCATGGAGCCCTTTGTGCAGTAAGTTTAGAAAGCTTAGAATGCTTGACCGTCGGGACTCATTATGATCAGCTTTTAGCCAATTCTTATATCTCTACCAGTCAAATTGTCTGAAGTTGGGTGCCTGATGTTTTTGTGAGGTCAGGTCACCGCTTGCAGGATACAAGCTATGTTCGTCGGGGCTGTGCAATTTGCAAACACATGGCTAGCTTATTTTATGTATAGCGGGAGACTTCAGAAGACAGACTCAAGGAGAACAGCTGCAGATTTCTATATATTTCCGATAATCATACAGTATTAGGTCTGTTCTGTCGCTTGTTGAACTTGTTTGTCTGGTGCACTTTGTGAAGTAGTTTCTTGTCAAACCAATGAAAATTAATTCTGGCAAGCCTCTATGCATTTCCCATCCCTGTTGTATGTCTTGTATCCGTTACTGTTCTTGTTCTATGCATCTTACCACATTTGGGTATGTGAATGTTTTGGATAAAAAGTTAATAATATGTAGAAACACCATCTTTTCCCCTCGATGATATGGTCGTCATGGTGACCTAATTCGAATCAGAATCTGTTAGTTGACCATTTCAGTTTGTTGGGTTGGAGGAGCATGAGAACCTTCAAAGCCTCTAGGATAAAGCCATCATGATCAACTTTCTGAAAGTATTGTTTGGGCAATCTGCTGAGCTTGTGTTCGTTGAAAGTGCATCAACACCAACAAGATAATCTTCTTTCAGGTATCTAAGTAACATAGGCCTTTGGTTAAAGCATATGGAGGACAAGAACCTATGCCTGACTTTTCTAATTGTTAGGATTCCATCATTTTGCTGATGCTTCTATGATTCTATCGCCTTTGAATCCCTAATTGCAGGTTCTTTGCAATGGTGATTGTGGGAACACACCATCCGCAGCGGAACTGGGCTTTTTAGATGGTTTTAGCTGTCTGAAACTTTAACAAAGTCTGATGGTATCAGGTGCCTCAGATGAAATTTTAA
This sequence comes from Elaeis guineensis, assembly GCF_000442705.2. Taxonomy (NCBI): domain Eukaryota; kingdom Viridiplantae; phylum Streptophyta; class Magnoliopsida; order Arecales; family Arecaceae; genus Elaeis; species Elaeis guineensis. The sequence continues at coordinate 95,425,508 of NC_026001.2, read as the reverse complement.
ATCTTTCTTTTCTTTAATTTTGGTCAAGAAAGTATCTAGCTAATGGGCTACTGAATCGAGAGTTGTCCAACCTTTAAATATCCATATTCCCTTGGGCTATGGTGAAAGAGGAATTTGTATGCGGGTCTCTGTTACAGGTGCGGGGGCACTTTGTTGACTTGGTACCATGGTAACGTCTATTCTTTAAACAGGAGAAAATTTTAAAGTGTATTCCTATTCGAATCCAACTTGCCTGATTACTTGACAACTTTGATAGTGCTAGACTTGTCTTGCTGAAGCCAAACCCGAAATACAAATTAAATTAATAGTTAATCAATTGATAAATAATATATACTATATAATTTGAAAATATTATTTACAAATATTATAATACTATACAAATTAATAATTTTATAAATATCAAATATTATCACGCATAGATGATGTATTTATATGTATGAAACCCTTATAGGACTTGCGCAATCAGGTCAATTGAGCTCCACCTAATCCAGCGTTAGTGGAGCTGACTTGCCACATTATGATTTGGATTGGAGTTAAAAACTCATTATATTGGGTAAAGTGAGTTGGTTTGGGCAAATATTAAATTACATACAGGTCTAAATTGAGTTCTTTTGTTTCCTCCAAAAACTTTAAATTGCAAACAAGCATGCAACAGATTGGGACTGAATCATACCTTGCTATTGAGCGAACCACTAATCCTACTTCTCCACACTTGGCTCCGGCTCTAGCCTATGATGTCTAACCGAGCATTCAACAGTCTGATAATGGAATTTAACATAATAAAAAATGGGACTTATCTTTCAACTTTATCTGGGTATCTTCCGGCATCCCCATGCAGGTGCTTATGTCAAGTTGATTGGACATCCAAATCAAATCCAGTCAGACATAAGTACACCTGCAATTCGTTGATTAAAGCAAAACAAACACCCAAAAGAATCTTGACACAACCCCACCATGATAATGTTAACAAATAAAGTTTGGAGTAGGACAGATATCTTGTGCTCCAATAGTTTGTGTCAGTGAGTGTCCACCGGTCATGACTACTTTAATATGATGATAAAAAAATCTTGGTCTCAGATCCTAGTACGAGGCAAAAATGCTCCACAAGGGATCTACTTATAAGTTCGTTCATTAACCCATTCTATGGCGTAACTCTAGGCTGAATGCATCGAAGGGCAAGAAGGCCAAATAGATAAAATATTTTATCATTTATCATTGGGGGTGATCGCTTAAAAGCTTTGGAGGAACATGTAGCAATCAAAAGATGTGTAACATCATTGTTTATGGTATTCCACAATAATAAATCTGAATCAAGTACAAAATGAAAAAAAAAATATTAAAAGGTTCGGCTCCGCAATTAATAAGGGAAAAGTAATAAAAGTTAGAGCAAGAATGTAGGACTCAGGAGAAAGATTACCTTCCTTCAAATGATTTAAAGAGACGGAAAATTTGGCAAGACGCAGCACACGAAGCCCATAAAGATGTTGCATGATCGAGAACACTACCTTCCTTTGTTTCAATTTAGTTATTAGCTTTTGGTTTCCCAGAATGCATTTTAGGGCATGATAAAAGAAGATTAAATGGAAAGCCAATTGAAGAAAATAATAACATGCGTTCCTGCAAAGAGAAGTGCATGCAGCGTATGCTGCTTATTTTTTTACACAAGATTTTGGATGGCAAGGAATTGTCTTGCACTTGATATTAGATCACTCGTCCACCTCAAAATCAATATCCACATTATAAGATTTTGGGAACCATCTAGCATTCTCTCTGTCTCTCTCTCTCTCTGAGTTTAGAGATCCGGATGCAACGCAACTCCATGAGAATGATCTCCCGGTGCAGGAAGAGTTTCACATATCATGTAAATTAATTTAATATCACCAATATATAGTTTCTACCAAACATGCTGTGTTAGATACTGAACCTCAGACCATAACTTGATGAAAGAGGAGAAATCTCATGGGATGATCTTGATGGCACTGCGAGATCACCGAAAGAAGCTCAAGAATATGTATGTAGGCTCTCAAGGATTATGGAGCACATGGTCAAGGAGGAATTCAGTGGCAGTAGCAATGGAGGATCTAAGAAAGGTCGACGTTCCCGTTGGCGAAGGTTGGTGATGGTGTAGGAGAATCTTGTCAGTTGTCAGCATTAACGGTTGTATGAGCAGGATATCATCAACGGGACAGAGGAAGAGATAAGACAATGGAGAAGAGCATATGAACACAAGAGCTCAGTGAAAGAATTTAATGTGGGCGCATTGAATATTAAAACAAGAATATGGGACATCAGATCCATAACTGCCAAGCTACAGAACCTCTAACGCTAGAGCATTTATTGAGACTCCACACTGGAGATGGCAGAACAAGATAAAGAAAGCAAGACCCAGAAACATGAAAACATTTTCCTCCTTGGTTTTCAGAAAGAAAAAAACCAACCCAATCATGCCAGCAATGTCTGAAGTTAAAAAGATTTCCAGATGAAATGTAACTTCTCCAAATGGTGCATGGGGATCTGCAGGTTAAGTAGGAGCCATCAAAGCAACAAGAAACACGCAAGATATGGCCTGCTCTCTCTCTCTCTCTCTCTCTCTCTCGGGGGCAGTCATGCTAACCAGTTTAAGTGCATAACAGAATCCATAAACCAACCATTTTATTTTTGATAACAGATTGATAACTAGAATATCAAGGGAAATACTTGTGAGGGTGCAACAATATAAACTATATCGACAGCTGAGAACTTTTTTTTCAAAAAAAAAAAAAAAAAAAAAAGGTTGATACCGAATTAAAAAATGACAAGCTACCTACTCTCATGCTAGATTGTGAAGCACATGTTTACAACTTAAAAGATTAAATGAAGAACATAACCATATAACATACCATATAATAATTCAACAGAGAAGTTTTGTTTTAAAATGGAAAAAGGGCAAGAAAGTATTTCCTTGCTGCCAAGCCAGCTTCAAGGAGCCGGCCCTACCAGGCATCATCCCCACATTACAGACACAAGGAACCGTCGAACTGTTTACATTTGGCTTGAAAGCATTGATTGCTGCACAGAATCAGTGAAGCCTTCCCAGCTGTTCAGAAGCATGAACAGCCATCAGTGCAGTTGCAGCTCATCTACTATGGCACACTACATCGTACTTGGGAAGCCTGCAGAGTGCAAGAGCACTGCCTTAATTTCTTCTGGAAGAACACCAGGGCCATCCTTGCATTGCTGACAAACAACACAAATAAACATATTTAGCCGTTTGTTTTCAACGAAACAAGATGGGGCGAAGCTTAACTAAGGCGACAAGAGCCAGGATGGTGAAAATTAGAGAGGAAGATGAACACACTTTGCACTATAATAACAAGGGATAAGACATAAGCTTACCTCAGCTCGGAAAACATCTAGGGCAAACCCATTGAAACAGCTGATGACTGCCTGTTGAATGTCCAGCCCTAGACCATCAAGTGCCCTCATTGTGGACAGCAAGAGACCAGGTCTACGGGCACAAAACATATGGATGTTGACTGCTCGGCCTTCCCTTACCCTGACTTCAACCTAAGCATCCACCGATGATACAAGGGTTGGTTGGCCATAGGAGTAGGACAATAGCCATAAATTACCATCACTTTTTGACATAAACATCTTTCAGTCCATAATAAAGTTTAACCCTTGCCGGTTGACTATATTTATATATATTAGGATAAAAAAAGAGCTAGATATATATTAGCAAATTAGCTTTAAATTGATAGACTAACCCTTGCCGGCTGACTATTTGGGCTTGGCAATGAAGCCGGGCAGAGCTCTTCCTTCACACGGCATGGTAAGGTTGGAAGTGTCGGCGTCAAAGGGTGAAAGGTTGCAGTAGCTGCAGAAGGCAATGAAGAGCCGGAAGGTGTCGACTCAAGTTCATTGTGAAGATCATTGATCTTTTGCAACAGTTCCTTCAAGTAATCAATTGCATCACCTAGAATTGAAGCCCTGTCCATCTATTGACACGATGGATTAAATAAGAAACAAGTAACCTAAGATTCAATGAGATAGATACATATTCTTTAGCCAAAAAATATCGAGAAAGAAAAATCTTTGGCATCAAAATATCACTCTGAATAACTATTAAAGAGTTGTCATAGTTGCCGTTTGGATATCTTAAAATTTCTTCTAAATGTAAACGTGTATGCAAGTGCATAGTAATTTGCATATAAGCAAACACATTCAGCCTTGTGCATAGGAGCAACATTCTGCATGCAAGACTCTGTGTGTGTGCGTGCGAGAGAGAGAGAGAGAGAGAGAGAGAGCAATATGCAGGATGTAAACATCTGGTCACTAGTAACGTTAACCCAAAGAGAGAGGACGGCCATAAAGGGTTATATTTTAGTAACTCCATCGATCATTTGGATATTAAAAAAAGCAAAATATTGGATTATTGACAGCCATGTAGGGGTGTTACTATATAAGATGATTAATTAGTTTGCCACATTGTCATATAGAGATTCAGAAAAAATTCACCCAGTAGAACATCCTTTAGTTGTTAATTTATGTAGCGAGATCGGAGATCATTTCCAACAAAAATAATCAACTAAGCAAAATGAGTGCTGTTCAACACCATTATCAAGAGACAAAAGAATACCACAATCAATGATAAAATCGTAAAGGGAAGGAACCTAGAACAAGGTAGCAGGCCACAGCTTCCAAACTATGCATGCACAGAAGAAGAGGATGTCAAATAATTGCAAATAAGAAAGAATATATAACCAACAAGGATGATGCATGCTCACAAGTGATGACAGACACAAGCAACAATCAACAGACCATAATGATAAGATATCAAAAAAAATTTACACAATGGTAAAATTTAAGCAATGAATTCACCAAATCATGGCTGCTAGCCAGCTACATCTTCTAAATGGCATTGCTTACTAGGCTGATATGATCAGTAGAATATTTACGTATCGAACTTTCAGTAACACAAACTACTAATTAACCCAACAATCTGATTCACTACAGATCAAAGTCATCAGTTCTATAAGCATAAATGTTTCCAAAATTTATTGTACAAATTAACTTCTTGTACAAATTTTTTGCATACAAACCAACAACACACCATTAGTTTCAAAAACAGCAACCATGTAAGCAAAAGCAGACTAAGAGAACTACAACAATTGAATGAATGGAAAGCGAGAACTTTTACCTTGCTGATCTTTGGAACCACAGATCTGAGCATGTAAAGCCGGTCGTTGAGCTTTTTCCTCCTCCGCCTCTCGGCCATCAGATTCTTCGCCGGCATCCCCTTCTTCTTCCCCTTCTGGTCTCCGCCGCCCATCACTATGCTGTTGGCATTCGAATTGCTCCCTCCGCCACCACCAGCGCCACCACTCTTAGCATTCTCATCACCCTTCACATTCTCCCCCGCACCATCATCTGTATCATAATTCAAACCCGAGGCATCGATGCTCGCATCATCTATGTCATCCTCCTCATTCCCTTTCCTCTTCTTCTCATATTCCTCCTCCACTCCACTCCTCCCCTGTCCCCCTCCTTCCGACCCCCAGAACGCCAAGCTGCCGCCTTTCTCCCCGGTCACCAACGAATTCTGGCGCAGAGCCGCCGCCGCCCGCTTCTGGAATAAAGTTGGCTGCTCTCCTACCGGAGGAAATATCTCCAGAGGCCTCAACATCTTGCTCCGGTTAAGGAATGGAGCGTTCTCGAAGCTTTCGAAAGGGTTGAAAGCGGCACCAGAGCTCGAACCTGAGCAATTCTCGGGTGGCAGCAGCATTCGAGCGCTGCCTGGGAACTGGGAAACGCCGCTCAGATCGGGGCAACCCATCTGCCCGCTGGGCCCCAGTCCGGCGAATCCCAGCACCCCTCCGGCGCCTGCCCTGCTCGCCAGGACCGGGGAACTTGACACCGGGAGAAATCCCGGCGCGTCGCCGCCAAGATCGAACCCGGCGTCGAAGGGATTCGAGCAAACCGAGTTGAGAAGAGAGGAAAGGGCGGACTTCGGCGGGAAGAAGGGCAGGGAAGGATCGAGGTGGAAGACAGAGGAGGGGGAACAGGAGGAGGAGGATTCCACCGGGGGGAGAAGCAGAGCCTCCGCCGGCGAGGTGTTCGAAGAAAAGGCAACGCCTTTGAGGTCATGGTGGGTCGGGAGGCCGTCGAAGCCCTCATGGTTGGAGGGGCCGGGGTCGGTGGTGGCGGTGGCTGCGCCGATGTACCAGTCGTCGTCGAGCAGGGACTTGAAGCCGGCAAGGCCGACCTCGTCCTTGCTCTCGGTGCCGCCGTCGGCGGGGCCGGGGTTGGGCCGTGGCCAGGCAGCGGCGTCCTCGTCTTCGCCGCCGGCGCTGATGCCGTCCTCCATCCAGACGACGCCGTTAACCCGGGAAAGCATGTGGTGCTCTGTTCCTCCCCTGTTTCTAAGGAGGAGAGCTCACGAGAGAAGAAGAAGAAGAGGAAGAGGGAAGGCAAGGAGGGAGGGAGAGAGAGAGGGAGAGGGAGAGAGAATGGGATGGAAGGGCGTTTTGAACGTTCTTCTGCGGAGGTCGACGTGTGGCTGACCATCTACACTGCCTTCTGTCACTGGGTATTATTGCACCGTGGAAAGTCCCAAAATGACCCTGGAGAAGTTACACTGGTAATTTTTTTATTAATTAACTATTTACACTGGTAATTATTTTTTAAAAAAAATGTAAGCCACATCAATTGTCTTTTGATTCCTTTTTCTGAGGTTTCAAAGCATTAATTTTACTTTTTATGTTTTAGAGATTTATGCCAGCTAATCACCTAAACTCCTCGTGACACAACCTCATATATTGATATGATGGCCCATGATTAGCAGTGTGCTAACAATTTTTCTTCCGAGAAAAAACTTATTTAAGATTTAAAAAAAATAAATATTTATTTAAAAAATCTCATTATTATTTTTAGCAAATATTATTAGCTTTAGTTAGTTAGTTAGTTTGTCCATCCTGTCTTGACATGCATGCTAACAATTTAGTAACGTTATTTAAACGTTGCTTAATTTGAACCTTTTTATTTAGACACACGAGTTGCATATATTTATTTTTTTATTGGCTAATTAAAATATTTTTAAAAATTATTAATTTTTTTTAATTTTTTATATTTTATAAAAATTTTATAAAATATATTATTATATTATATCATTAAGTTTGACAATTCAATAGAACACAAGTTGCACCCTAAAATATATTTGATGATAAAATGATCTAATGGACGTAGCTTTACTTGATCTCCTCCAAATTATAGAAATATTTATTTGTATAAAAAATAAGCGAGGCTAAACCAAACTTTGAATTGCTCAGACTCATCTTCATCATATAGATACCATAATTATAACAGCCTCATTTAAGCTTGAATGATGATACACATAAGTAAACTAATTCAAATCAAGCTAACTCATTTCGGCAAGCAAGCCAATATTTGAACCTAGGGTATGTACAAGCAGAGCCTAAAATTGTACATAAGAAGGTTGGCTCTCAATTTAAATGAACAGACTTAAACCAGCCTAGAGATTAACCCCAGATATATTGAAAAGATTACATTTTCCTCTTTTTTACCCATAATTTTATATTTGTAGCCTCTTTCTCTTTTACCTTCGTTGTAATGATAGCTGTTTTTGTGGATTATAACATTTTGTTATGGTTTTCTATTTTTCACCTTTTGATAACATCCTAGTCATCAAAAGCCAAAAAAAAAAAAAAAAAGCTTAGAAACATGGAGGCTATATCAGTATTCTGTTTTCTGCTTATAGTTTCCACTTGCTGGCACTTGGTATTGGTTCTAATACGACGCTCGGTTACAGTTTAGCACGCACAGGTTTCAAAAAGACCCTGGAGGTTGCTCTTGTAATTGCGGTGGCCATTTCCATCTCTTTGCAGCTATTCTTTCGGGAATCAACTCTTGGGAACTCGAGTTACAGCCTAAAGGAGGAGAAAAGGAGGCATAAGAGAAAGCGTGAGCTCTGACTACTTTTTACTGTGCCATCCTGGGGCAGTTAATCTGTTTTGGCACTACTCATCAGGTAAAAAGAACCTGGGCTTTCTGCGTGAGAAAGAGATTCTCTTTTAATTCCTCAATTTAGGATTGGATATATTTCAGTGTGTAGAGATCTGAAAGCAGTGCCAAAAACTGGACAGTAAAGAAGGATAATAAAATTAAACATAAATGAAGACAGTTGATCTTTTATTTTTATCGTACTTGTTGCATCTCCTTTGCATGAACATGCACTGCAACTTTTCTTTCCCCACATATCCATGGAGAAGGGATTGGAGGTTTGGCAATGCACTGCACAGTGATTAGTTGATTATTATCAGTTTCTCTCTTTTAAGTTTTTGCCATGCTATCGATGAACTTTGATAAAATTACTGCACTTCCATCCCTTCTACAAGTTACTCTCATTGTGGTCAATATGGAGTAGATACAAAAGCTCATGAACTGAAGCCATAGGAGTAGATAAGATAGCTATTATTCTATTCAAAGGAATGGAAGATCAGATAAATGACAAATAGAGATCCATATAGTGATATCTTATAAACCACCAACATAATTCATATCTATTTTGAGCCTGAAGTAGTTCACACACTGAAAAAAAAAATATATTATTTGTTTGAGTTTTGATTTCCAGATTGGGGAGTGGTCCATACCCCAGAAAGCTAATTAATGTAGCTGAGTCATGATCATGTGGGGAGTAAGAAGGTTTTTTGGTCTTGTGTGGTATATGGAGTGAAAATGGAACATAAGATGAAAGATAGGCATGTCCTTTTTTTACCAAGATACGAGAGCTTTGAACCAGTAACTAGTTTGAAATTTTGAAGATAGAAGCCCCTTGTGTAATGCTCGGAAATGCATTGGCCTAAGTTAATGATAAACAGCAATTTTATAGGAAATACCATTATTTCTAAAAGTTTCATTAAAAAACCACCATTCTTTGGATTTCTCTGCTTAAAATTTTAAACGTGTTTTCCAATGGAATAAAATATTGATAAAGAAGCTCTTTGGGTTAGATGTGCTATGTTGGAAATTGACTGAGTTATCATGTATCCTTGGCCGAGACATTTAATGTAAACCGATGTTTATAAAATCGGGCTCCAATTGACAAATGTAGGTTTCCACGTATAATCTTACTATCTTCAATGGCATCATCTAATTCTGTCATGATGTAACATCTCCCTTGATTTAACTTGGTTTCATATTTAAATCAATGAAAAAATTTGAAACTATTGAACCCATGAATTAATTGACTAGCTATATAGGCTAAAATCCTTGCTCATGCACTCATGTGAATGGATGCTTTGATCCTCTCATGTTTTTATCAATATGTTGAAGTTGCTAGTTAGCTTCTCTGTAAAATTTGTTAGCGGTTAAAGCTGAGGTTGCATTATGTGTGGCAACTGGGTCAAGTTAGGTCGGATACGAGGGTTGGGTCAAAAAAATGTTAATCCAAATTGGATAGATTAAAAATTCAGATCTAAATCCAATTTTTTTATAAATAGATAACCTAATCTAATCCATATAACTCATTTACTAAATTGATCAAATCAAGTTAAATAGGTTAAGTAAGTTTTAAAATTATTAAATTGATTTTTAAATGAGTCTTAAATAGGTTGGGTCATGAGACTATTAAAGAGTCAAAATTAGATCAAATAGATCATCATTTTGAACTTGAGCTCAACCCATTTAATACATAGGTCTGATTGAGCTATTTATGATTAGAAACCTATTTATGATTGGAAACCTATTTTTGTCAAACCTAAATCTAATTAAAGCGGATTAATTGCAGGTCAGATTGGTAAATTAGGCAATAAATTACCACCCTAAGATTGCATTTAATTTTGCAATAAGGTGGAATAGCTATTTCTATGTCTCAAATTTAAATGTTATTTGATTGGAGTATGCCAATCACACAAATATTGTAGAGCATCTTGGATGTTATTTGATTGGAATGAATGGCTAAAAAAGAACAAATTATAAACTTAAATAAATAATCTATTTTGTTTTCTTCATGGGATAAAATTACTTGATCCTAGTTATATAAAGTTGTTCCAGATTAAAAAGGTTTAACCCTTGTTAACCACAATAAATTCATATGGTAAAAAAGTTAAGCTCTTTAGCTGAATAACTTTTTATTCCATCACTTATCCCAAGTTATCCTCCAACTAATGCAGCCTAAAAAGAAAGATATTACTAGATCAAACCATAGCTTTGCCAAATTAGTAGGACGTTGGTTAAAATTACCTACGGGGCCCCTTTTACAAAACACAAAACAAATTTTTGGCATCTTTTTTTTGGCTTGCAGTCTGACCACAATAATATGTAGGTTGATTCCATATGATTCAAACGAGACACAAGAGAACCTCGTCTCCCTCAATCCTTATCCATGTGTCATGCCTCACAACAATCCAAATTCTAGGTCCCTCCATGCAACATAAATAAAAAAATATAAGTATATATGAAAAAAAATTTAGCAAGCTGGAGATGAGGAGAGTTTGGTGCAGTGGAGGGCAATGATGTCTCCATGCGAGCCCATATCCGTTATTCCAAAAGGTGACGGGGGTAATGACTTAACAAACCTACGTACTGCTGTGCTCTCCCGGTTGAATGGGGCACTCACCTAAGAAGATTACGGAAGGAAAGAGATGGAGAGAGAGAGAGAGAGAGAGAGAGAGGGGTCCATCCTTTAACGGCTGGATGAGGTCATAAGCAAGCGTTATTTATGGCAGAGGAGACAGCAGAAGAAGGATGGGGAGGGAGAGCAATGAGTGAAGGGTGGGAATAAATTGGAGAGAGAAAGCGAGGGAGAGAGAGAGAGGAAACCCAAGCATCCCGTGATTGCTGTATTCACCGCACCTAAAGGCGATTCCACACGCCTCTGAAGCTTTTTGATTTGGAGGAGGATGGTTTCTGTTTTTTTTCTCACGCCACCCACAGTGATTGTTACGGCAAAACGCGGATGTCTCAGCCTTCAGTTTTTCTGCTTTTTTTTTTTTAAAAAAAAAAAATCTTTCTTCCAAAGTCTATAGTCTTCTTTTGTGTCGAAGTTTTACATTGTTTATAAGCATTCTCCGTTTTGTACGATGGAGCTTCAAAATGTGTGAAGCACCCGACAGAACCTAAGGGCAGTAATTTTTTTTTTTTTTTCCTGTAAAAAACTAAGGGCAGTATTTATTGTTGATTCGTTGCATGTAGATCAGGTATGTTTGTCTTGTGGATATTGCTAGGTAGCGATTGCATAGATTTGAGCTAAATTAATGAGTTTTAGGTAAAGGATGCACTGCAGTTTTTAACCATTTAATCTATCCCAACTTGTTTCAACCTGTTGCAGTTCGGAATTTAGATCTAAGTTTACGACCCATTCAACGAATAAATTGAATTTGGATTGATAGATTTTTTATCCATCCTGTTCTATGTCCTATATTGGAGCCGATTCATATATTGATCGATCACTGTGCATAATTTTTGGTTGTCTAAAATAGAGTCATTTTCTAACCTGTTAAGTTTGAATGGACCTATTAATTACTAGAATGAGATCGAGATGGCCCATTCTTTTTGTGGTGTTGATTTTGGTGATTCGAGAGAGAAATGCTTCAAAAACCCGAGTTGATGCATATGAAATATTCTTCCAGTAGCAACTTAATATTTATCCAATTCTTATGTATGTCATTGATTCCTATGAGTTATATCCATCCTTGCATGCATGCGGCAAGAAATCTTTTTATGTGCACAAAATACATAAGCCCCTCCTAGCATTACTGTTCTAATAAAACTAATTTTAACTAATTACTTTTTGAGAAATATGGTAAAATATCACCACAATACTATTAAATATGAAACGATATAAAAATACAAAAAGTAAAAAAAAACATCAAAGTATCCACGTCGAGCATCCAATTTGAACACCAAGCTGCAATGGTGCTCGCTCACAGAGAAAACAGTAAGCATCTCTCCTTTACCACCCTTCTCCCTGACAAAAATAACAAGGAAGACATGATCCTAAACAATGACATCTACATGAGAAATTTGATTAACATGTTTATAGTGGAAAAGTACATCAAGACTAGTTTATATCATTCTAGAAGGTACGAGAACAAAATCAGCATGCTAGCGAAACCAAAGAGAGGTCAATCATGCCACCATGCTCTTCGTGAAGGAGACTGCTAGAAAGATATTACAAAGAATGGATCAAGGATTATCGGTGAGGTTAAAACCATCTCCATCGATTTAAAGAATTTACGACAAAAATTATACTTTGTCGCAGTGTTAGATTTTTTTTTGAGAAATATTGAGTGAGACCAAAAATCATGTAAGTAGCTCATGAACTTAAAAACCATTAAAAGAACAAAATTAACTTATTATATAGTAGCCTTGATCCTATAAACAAATACAAAGTTACAACTATAGTGGTTTAAATTCAATTTAACTCCAACATATTGCTTGAAAGAAGATCGTATGACTTGGATATCATACTTTATTTTTGAATAGAAGAAAGTAAGTCTATTATAGATCGACTCTAAAAGACAACAAAAAGTAATAAAGTCAATAGAGAATGTGTTGCTCCAAAAAAAATTAAAATAATACACAACTGTGCAAGATTACTAAGTCTCGAATAGTATTTTCAATTAAATTTAAGAAAATATTTTCTTTTCTTCAAATATATCATTGAAAGTTTTGGAGAGCTTTATTTTTGTTAATTTATTTTGGGAAAAATAGTTTGTTTCCTTTCAGTTTATTTTGAAAGAGCCGGAAGGATAAAATTCTAATTCATGCTGAGATGTTGAACTATTTTATTTTCATCGATGCTTTATACCATCTTAATTTCATCGCATGATGGATCTTTATTTCTTATTTTCTTTACATCATGCTTGTCTTTATGGCCACCCCCCATAAAGTTTTTGTTTTTTTTTTGAAGAACGAATATTTTTCAAAGCAAAGTAGCCTGATGATGTCCCAAGAAAATCCAATCACTAATAGACACCAATGTGATAAAGATGTATGCTAAAGCACATGACATGCGTACTAGCTCCATCAAATAATTAGTACGGTGGAGATGCTGGAATAAAGGTTTGAGACAGAGATTGACTGAAAAAATATTATTTTTCAATTTTTTTTTAAAAATAATAAGAGTGATGAGGCATCATAATATTGCAGTAATGGAGTCTCGATTTTTTTTTCCTAAAAATATATAATGACCCCCCTTATGTCCTCTCTCCTCTCCTGACTTAGTTACATAATAATACCATAGAACTAGATGCATTATGTGTGCAAAATCATGGCAAAGGCCCTTCGCATCTCTCATAATCTTATATCATTTTATTGCTGAAGTTTGGACTATTCATCTATTAACTGGACGTTTGCTAAGATGTGCTTTATTTTTGCAATACAAGCCATTAATCGTGTATAAAGAAAAACATTAACAAGTCTTGTCAGTGATTTGGAGTTAGCTTATGGATTGTTCCTTGCCATTAGGCTTTTTATCCAGAATCAAGTGGAAAGTTTTTAACATACCCTTTTTACTACTACATCAAACATTTTTATGTTTCCCATCTTCTGAGACCCTTCAGCTTGAGGACCACTCTCCTCATCAAGAGCATTATTTGGCCTCAATAAGATGTTCCTAACCTTATCTTTTGCTCTTTCGGGCTTTAGCACCTTTTTTTAAAAAAAAAATAAAATAAATGTTAGTATATTTATCTATCAGTATTGATAAAAAAAAATATTGAATAAAATTTCAAATTTTGTTCAAAAGTGCACAAAAATGGAATTTTTAGGATTTGAGGGGTTGAATCACATATCTTTCTACTCCTAGAATGCACTCTAGATCAACTACGCAATTACATGGGAAAGCAGATAAAAATCCAGCATGCAAGTACTTTTTACATGGTTTTTCTCTCTTTGAAACACTTAAAATTAGTGGGAAAGGATTTTGGACTTGAATGAGTTAAGGAAAAACTCAGACAAAAGAGGAAGGGAGAAGAAGAAACTATGGCCAGTATTACTTCTCTTCTCCGAACTATTCCCTTTCATATTTGAATATTAGGTGATTCTAATCGAGCTAGCCCATCATGGATGGCCTAACTAGATTTAGATAACCCAACAAATATTGTAACCTTAGGAATACTTTATTTCTTATGCGGGCTCGTGTGCAATTTCCAATCACGCCACAGCCATGATTGTTTCTTCAAATCCTGATGATATATGATAATTGCATGGCACTCAACTGGTGCATCTTTTCTTCCTATACCTTACTGTTATCTTATTTGAGAGATCCTCATTTCCCTTTCATACAACAAATCCAGGTTAGTGTAAACTATATACGGTAAGGATCTCCCTTATCATGCATTTATACTCTCAAACTTTGTTTACATCCTACAAAGTTGGTGTGGTTGGAGATTTTCGGAGACAAGTAGATTAAGCAAATAGGCACACAAAAATAAAAACACAGAAAGAATATAGAAACTTACGTGGTTCAGCTGAAGTCTACGTCTACGGACGATGGAATGAAGATACAGTATTTCAGGATTAGAATACAAAGAGAAAAACTCTCAAACCCTAATCCATTTACATCATTTTCTCACAATCTCCTATGCATATTATGCACACATAAACCCATAGCCTTATCCTCCTATTTATAGAGGTATAAGATCTCCAACTAAATAGGAAATACTGTAACCCTTATTTAGTTAAAAAATACAAGGTATAAAATCACTAATTAAATAGGAAATACTGTAACCTTCATTTAGTTAGGAAATACATGGTATAAAATCTCTACTTTGAAAAAAAAAAAGCTTAGACATTCGAATTGGAGTCAATAACTCAACAATCTTCCACCTTGACTTCAATTCGAAGCATGCAGAGCTATACCATTTCTAAAACCCCTGAATGGACTATACAAAAAATACTGATGAAACCAATGATAATATGAGATGGATCACTCTTTTTTTCGAGGTGCATGATCTTACCTCCATATTTATTCCTCCAAACTATATGTGGCTCCTTGTAGGTTGTATTGGTTAGAATCAGATGATATCTTCACCTTTCAAACTTGTTGAGATCCTTTTTGAATGCATATAATTTCATCTCGCGTGCAGACTCGATACCCCTTCGACAACAGGTAGCCCATTGGAATCGAATTTTTCTTCAAATTGGAGACATGACGTACATCCTAAAGTGTCACAACTGAACTATCAGATGACTTCACTTGAACCATTCCTACGCCAATAATCTGATATTCGGTGTTATCTGCTAGATGCACTATAGCACTCCTCATGGATTTATAAGTGGAGAAGCAATCCTATTAGGAGTGATATGGTAAGAACGGGCAGAATTAATAACAGAGTCGTCATGCTCAATACTGGCATTGTTGGTTACTATATAGACATCTTTATCATTCAAGTCACGAACAACTATTTTCTAAAAGAACTGAATCAGGTCCATTTTGAATCAACATATCCTTCATCCTGATCTATCAAAGACTAAAGTTATCAGACCCAACAAATTTCTTAATTTCAAACTTTTCAAACATCTTGAAATTGAAATAAAGATGTCATGGAGTTAGAATTTTGCAAAAAATAACCCCAAAAATAGATTCAGCACGTTTGAAAGCCTTAGGAACTAGTATTAAAACTCAAAAAACTAATTTTAAAAAGTGTGAATTGATAGGTTAAATTTTGATCAAAAGGCTGACGATGTAGCAGTAGTTGCTAATGTGGCATCGACGTGGTAGCAGAGATTAACTAGATGCCAACGTGGTAGACATATGGCGGTGATGTAGCTAATAGGTGGCTGCCAATGTGTGCACTGTTGTAGCAAAGATCTGTTGTCATATATGATATGTTCAACTTCTGATTGATGTAAAATTTCATCTTTCACCATTTTTCGATGTTGGAAACGCAGCCGTCTAGTTAGTTTTTTGGTTTGAGGCCTTGGGATGCGTAAAACAATATTGATAGTCTTTATATGCATCTAGAATCATCCACTACATGCACGAACTAAGATCAATCTTGTCCCAAAAAAAGAGAAAAAATCCAATGATGCTCTGATACTAGTTGTTGGAGATTTTTAAAGACAAGTAGATCAAGCAAATAAGCATACAAAAATAAAAATATAAAGAGAACATAGAAACTTATATGGTTCAACTGAAGCCTACATCCATGAGCAATGGAATGGAGATACACTATTTCAGGATTGGCATACAGAGAGAAAAACTCTCAAACCTTAATCCCTTTACACTTTTTCTCACAATCTTTCATGCATACCATGCACATATAAACCCATAGCTTTACCCTCCTATTTATAGAGGTATAAGGTCTTCAACTAAATAGAAAATATTGTAACACTTATTTAGTTGAAAACTACAAGGTATAAAATCTCTAACTAAATAGAAAATACTACAACCCTTATTTAGTTAAGAAATATATGGTATAAGATCTCTATCTTAACAAAAAATATTTGAATATTCGAATTGGAGTCAATAATGTTGGGAAATGTGTTCCAAAGTCAGTCGTCAGCCTGTTGATGATTGTGATCATATTTGTAATTGTATATGAATTTTTATTAATAAAAATTATTTGATATTTTCATTACAAATTTTCATCTTATTTTGAACTCCTGTATTGTAATAAAATTTTTAGAGCTATTATTAATCAACAAAGGAGAATTTATCGTTTAGTCTTTAAAAGTATTCGTGACCAAATGATATGCTGTTAATAGAACGATAGTAATATCGAGTATAGGTCGTTATGTGCTATATGAGTTGGTTGTCCTCTTAACAAAGAGTGTGGAGATACTGTTATGGCATATAAATAGAATGTAGGAGTATATTCATATCGAACGTGATCATTTATCGAGTACTCTGCTGTCAAGAGTAGCTCGTGAAGGATATGGGTATAAGTGTCCCTCAGACCTGAGATCACCATGGTGACTTGTAAACAACTCACTGTATTTTAGTGCTGGACTATTAGAGTTTCTAATTCAGTGATAGAAGGATACTGGGTGCAATTAAGTACTTATCAAGTCGGTGTGTGAGTCAAGATAGAATTGATCCCTTTGAATTAATAAGGAGATATGCATCAGTGTATTTCAATTTAGTAAAATATTGATCATGATAATCTATGTAATGGATTTAAAAAGGTTGAAATATAATGTGGTTGACTATATTAGAGTTAACAGTCAAACCTTAGGTCACCTTGAGCATTAGGATCAAAGGGATGAATTATACGGTAACCATACATATGTAGGTTCTAGAATGTTGCTTTGCAATTTTTTGGCCTATCTGAATGTCGGATCTCATTTCTAGATAGTTACATCGATTACTATAAAAAGTTATTTCTATATTGTCGGCTTAGATTCGAACCTATGAGGTCACATGCATTAGAAGATTCGATCAGATCTGATGGCTAAAGAGTACAATTGGATTGTGACTCTGGTGAAGAGTCCCACTGGGACTGGGACTCTGGAGGAGAGTTCCACTGGACTGAGACTCTATTATTAATGGAAAATTAATTAGTAATTAGATTACTAATTGACTCAATTTGATTAAGTAAAAAGCTTTGGATCAAGTCTAATTGAATTAGATTCAGTTCGACTAAGATTGGGTTTGATATGATCAAATCTGATTGTAAGAGAAATTTGATCTTCATTCGATCAGGACTTGGGCTCAGCTAATTCCTAATTGAGTTCGAAAATTATTAAGATGATTGGGCTCCTAGTTTGATTAGATTCATTTTTATTATTGGATTCAAATCAGATTTGATTTGGTTTAGAATTAATTTGAAAATGAAGAGTCCCAGTCGGCAAGGACTTTATCCTTATCTCTTGCACCACACCTGGACCTATGCCCATATCTCAACGCCAAATTAGATTTGGCTTGGCCCTTTCGGCGTCATGAGAGTGGACCCAGTAAGGGTGGGTGGCAATAGATGGTGAGTCATAATTTTATCTCCTACCTAATTTGAATGCGATCCGAATTAGAGATAAGGTGATAAGAAGGAAAGAGATTTTTCAAACAAGAAAAGTTATTTGGTGCTTAATGATTTTTTCCTTAATTTCTATAAGGTGTTTTTGGGCGTGTGAGATAGATCACTTCTTGACACCAAAGACCAATTTTAGAAAATTTTGGGATGCCCAAAATTGTGTTTTGATGTGAACTTTGTAGTGCCCTCCCTTGGATGAAAACCCTAGCACTAGTCTATAAAAAGGAGGCTCCTCTCTTGGACGTCCTATCATTGGTTCCCTTGCTGGTTTTTATTTTTTCAGAGCTCCTAGTCCTCTTCCTCTCTTCCTCCTTCAGATATCCTCTTGTTTTAGAGCATCCAAGGTGTTTGAAGAAGAAGGAACAAATCAGCCTCTGAGTTCCTTGCAAGCTAGCACTTCCAAGGATCCTGATCTGCGCCGGTCTTTGTATGGACTTTCTGCAGAGATCGAACGACTTCGTGTGGCTGCAAGCAACCTGAAAGAGAGTCTCTCTAAACGTTGGATCAGAAAAGATCAAGAGATTTCAGTTTGATAATGGTTTCTAAATTTTCTTGATCATGTATGTTAGATCTAACGGTTAGATCTTCATAGCAGCATCGATTAGATCGACGCAAGTTTTTTATTTTTTAAGATCTAAAGTGCATGTTATTTCATATCATAAGTCTTGGCATAGTAGTCTAGATTAGATCTTGTGTATGTAATTTAGATTAAATTATTTATTTTTATTGTTCCACTACATAAATTTTTAAAATTGCATGCATAGCACACCGCATATTTCCTTCAAATAACTCAACAATTGAGATACCATATACTTCATATTGTTCTGGATAATTCTTGACATTTTCCTCTGCATTATGGATTTTTTTTTTCTTCCTTTCTTTTTTTCTTGCTTTTTTTTTTTTTTTTTTTTTTTTCTTCTTTTTAGAAAGATTTACATAAACATGCACAAACCAGACTCATGCATTTCTATCGGAGAAGGTTCGCTCATGCATTTATTCGTTACATTGCTATCCATCAATTTTGCTGGTGATTCATTGGGTGGAGAACTTTCTGTGTGGAAGTTGTCATGCTGACAAAGGAGTTTCTTCTACCAGGATATGGATGGCTCATTATCTATCAAATCCAACTTCTACTTCAAATATGCATAAGATAATGGAAATCCACTATCAGTAATATATTATCAAATTAATCAAGTCAAAGGTAATGTTCTAAGCAGCATAGTACAGCAAGGACAATTATTGGATTGATCTTCAAATTTGAATTAGCTAAAGTTGATACTGGATGCAGCTTATGCTTTAAAAATTTGAGGATAAATTTTCCATGAAATGGATTGATTGCAGAGCTGTTGGAGCTTCATCTTCAACATAATTTGCATGAGCCAATTTGAGAATTTAGCACCCCACAGGACTAGCGGTATGAGATTTTTTTTAATCATGAACTATCATTAATTAATTTATTTTATTTTATTAAAAATAGATTGATTATATGATTCAGATTGATGGATATGCATGTAAGTCTAATGTCGTTAGTGATCCTTGTATTTTAGGCTATACGGACTTTATGTTGGTGATGTGTTTAGAACGGCATAGTATAGATCTGAATTCGACATGAGTCCGTGATGGTAGAACTTGTTAGAATTTTTTTTTGAATGACTAAATTTTATTTTTATTTTTTATAAATATTATTAAATTAATTTTAAATTTATTTTATCGGATAGTCGTCTGTTAAGAGAAAGTTGGAGAGAAAAATTTATTTTTTGATGTCTATGATTGATCGAAATTTGAAAATCAATGATGAAGTACGTATCAATGATTTTATGTTTTAATCTCTTGCACGTAATTTTGAAAAAAAAAATGAACAATTGATATCGGAGCAAGATATTTTTTTTTTTTTTTTGCAGGGGTTAGAGTCAAATAAAATTAAATCTCTACCACCCCAAATAGACAACGAGAAGGAAAAACAAAAGGAAGAGAGACGGAGTCGTGTCCTCTTGTCTTTTTTTTTTTCGCCGACTCTCCGGCAGGATCAAGCTTCGGCCACCACCGAGACCAGCCGGTGATGAAGGGGCCGACGGATTAAAAAAATAATAATAATAAAAGAAAAGAAAAGGGAAGGGGCGGCGGTTCCCACCACCGTGCCCTCCTCCTCCTACCATGAGGTGACCGCAAGGGGCTCCTCGTGCGCAGGCCACCGGGGATCCTGCCGGTCCGGCGGCGACCAGGAGGAGCCGAAGGAGAGGCGGCGGTGATTCCCGTCCCGATCCGAGGATCCAAACAACAAAAAAAAAAAAAAAAAAAAAAAAGAAAGGATGAGCAAAGCGATGCTGTCCTCCTCCTTCCTTGCTGCCACCGCAGACGGCCATGACGCCGACGGCACCATTCGGGCAGGTGGTGGCGACCGCGACGGCGGTAATGTCAGGTGCCGTTCTTCCCCTTCCTCCCATCAAACAAAAAAAAAGAAAGAAAAGGGAGGGGAGCGAGAGGTGCGGCGGTTCCCGCCGCCGTGCCCTCCTCCTCTTCCCTGGCGGTGACCGTCGGTGCCCGTGGGGCGCAGGCCGGGCGTGGTCCGGGCAAGCGCCGGAGCCGGACGCCCGTTTTAAAGGGGTTCAAATAAAAATAAAATAAATAAATAATTAATGACATTCCATAACTAAAAAAAATTTCATATTCTTTCCGCTGCACAATATTAATTATGATTTATTTTAAAAATATTTTATTTTTTTAAAAAATAAATTAATTATATATTTCAAATTGTCGAACATGCATGTAAGCTTAACGTTGTTAGTGATCTTTGTATTTTGAATTATGTGAGCCTTATGATGGGTGATATGATTGGGACGGTATAGTAGTGATCTGAATTCGATTTGAGCGACAGCAGAATTTGTTAGAAATTATTTTATGAATAGTTAGATTTTTTTTATTTTTTATAAATATTATGAAAATAATTTTTAAATTTATCCCATCAAATAGCCATCCGTTGCAAAAAAAAAATTGAGGAGGACTAGACATTCGGTATTTGTCTATACATTTATGGTTGATCAAATTTTAAAAATCAATGACGAATATAAGTATGCATCTATGATTTTGTATTCTAATTCGTACGTTATCTTGAAAAAATCCCAACAAACTGACCACAGGGAATTGCATTTCTACTAGGATTCTCATAATTTTTTGGTTAGAAGTTCCTCATATTATTATTTTAGTAATCATATTATTATTTTAGTAATAGGATGGCCTAAGAAGCAATAAATATTTATTTTGGGCTTACTTTGGTATTTAGTTTCCATTATGCAAGGGATGATTCCTCCTATAGGGGAGAAAAGACAGGAAAAGTGCTTCTTCCTCCTACTTTGCGGACATTTTGGATCCAAATCCACCCCATTTTCTTTCTTTAGCTATTTCCTCTGCTCCTGCTGAACGTCTCCGGCCAAAGAGTATACAAGGAAAAGTTTTCCTGACTTTTGACAACTGTTTCGAGAGCTCTTTTCCAGAATAATAAAAAAAAAATTTTAAATACCAAAATATATCAAAATCAAATTTATTTATCAAATTAATATAAAAAAGAAAAATATCATTTTGAATGGCATTTTTTCCCCCTCCACGTCATCCTCCTTTTCCACGATGGCATCATCCCCTCCAAAAAAAAAAAAAAAAATGCCAATTGAAATGGCGTCTTTAAAAACATCATTTTGAATGGCGTTTTTAAAAACGCCGTTCAAAATGGCGTTTTCAAATTTTCCCACAAAAAAAAAGAGAAAAAATCGTGAAATAATGGGAAATTTTTTTTTAAAATTTGAAATTAATAAATAAATTAAAATTTTAATTTTGATTGAAATTTAAAATATAAAGATTTGAATTTGTAATTAATTAAAAAAATTAATTTAGATTTTTTATTTCAATTTTTTTTAAAAAAATATCAAAAAAAATCTTAAGAAATAAAAAAAAATTATCATATAAAATAAAAAAAAGAGAAAGAAATATGAAAGAAATAAAAATTTAAAATTTAATTGAAAAACATCATTCGAAATACTTATCCTAAAAATTTTAAAAAAAATTTTAAAATTTTAAATATTTAAGTAATAAAAAAAAAGAATTATAATTTAGAATTTAAAAGAAATAAAATTTTAAAGATTAATTGAAATAAAAATTATAATTTAAAATTATAAATTAGATTAGAAAAAATATATCATAAAAGAATAAAATTAAATTAAATTAATTACAATTTTTTTTAAGATATTTTATAAATGTGACTTAAAAAAATTAAATTTGAATTAAATTTTGATAAAAAAAGAAATACATTAAAAAGTTAAAAAATGAGGAAAAGTTAAAAAGTTAAAAAGTTAAAATTTTTAAAAAGTCACAAAAAATAAGAATTATAAATTAAAATTAAAAAAAATAAAATTTTAAAGATTAATTGAAATAAAAATATTTTTTAAAATTATTTTATCAAATTAAAATTAATTTAATTAAAAAAATTTCCAAATAAAATTTAAAAATTACCTAAAAAAATTTCATAAAAAGATAAAGAATTGAAAAAAATAGAAATTCTAATTGTAATTGAAGAACAAAGTTTATAATTTTTAATTTTAAAAAATAAGAATTAAAATTGTAATTAAAATTAAAAATAATATTTTAAATAACTAAATTAATTTAAATATTATTATTTAAAAAATATTTTAAATAAAAAAAATGAAAGAAAAAGTTAAATTTTAATTTGAATTAAATTTTGATTAAAAAATAAATACATTAAAAAGTTAAAAAATGAGAAAAAATGTGAAAAAAAAATTTGTAAATTGAACTTTAGAAAAAATAATAATTTTTTAACTAAAGGAAAAGAATACGTAATAGAATGCTAAAAAGATAAAAATGGAAGAAAACTGAAATTATAATTTCAAATGATAAATATTTTAAAATAAATATAAAAAAAAGTATCATAAAAAAATAATAAAATAGGAATTATAATTATATATTTTAAAAAAATTTAATTTTAATTTAAATTAAAAATTATCATTTAAATTATTATTTTTATTATTTAATTAAATTTATTTATTAAAAGATTACAAATAGATAATTAAAGAAATTAAAAAAAAAGAGAAAACGCCATAGAGAATGGCGTTTTTCCCTCCTCAAACCCCTTTTTCCCCTCTTTCTTCCTTGTCCCTCTTCTCTTTCTTCCTTCTCCCTTCTCCCTTCTCCCTTCTCCCTTCTCGATCTTCTCTGGCATCTCTCCGGCGGCACGGCGGCACGGCGGTGAGGTCTCGACGGCGGTGAGCTCTTCCCACCTCTCTCTCCCTCTTCCTCTTTCTCTCTCCCTCTTCCCCTCTCTCTCTTTTTCTCTTAGTCATGCCGGCGGCGGGCCGCGCGTCCCGACGGTGGGTCCCGCGTCCCGACGGTGGCCCCCGGCCCCCTCCTCTCTCTTCCTCTCTCTCTCTCTCTTCCTCTCTCTCTCCCTTCTCCTTGGCCGCCGGCCACAAACGGCCGACGGCGGGCCACAAGTCCCGACGGTGGCCCCTGGCCCCCTCCTCTCTCTCTTCCTCTCTCTCTCTCTCCCTTCTCCTTGGCCGCCGGCCAAAGACGGCCGGCGGTGGGCCGCGCGCCCCGGCGCCGGGCCGCGCGCCCCGACGGTGGGTCCCGCGTCCCGGCGGTGGCCCCCAGTCCCCTCCTCTCTCTCTTCCTCTCTCTCTCCCTTCTCCTTGGCCGCCGGCCACAGACGGCCGGCGGCGGGCCGCGCGTCCCGGCGGCGGGTCCCGCGTCCCGGCGCTGGCCCCGACCCCCTCCTCTCTCTCTCCCTTCTCCTTGGCCACCGGCCACAGACGGCCGGCGGCGGGCCGCGGGTCCCGGCGGTGGCCCCCGGCCTCCTCCTCTCTCTTCCCCTCTCTCTCTCTTCCTCTCTCTCTCCCTTCTCCTTGGCCACCGGCCACAAACGGCCGACGGCGGGCCCCGCGTCCCGACGGCGGGCCCCGCGTCCCGGCTGTGGCCCCCGGCCCCCTCCTCTCTCTTCCCCTCTCTCTCTCTCTTCCTCTCTCTCTCCCTTCTCCTTGGCCGCCGGCCACAGACGGCAGACGGCGGGCCCCGCATCCCAGCGGCGGGCCCCGCATCCCGACGGTGGGCCCCGCGTCTCGAAAGTGGCCCCCAGCCCCCTCCTCTCTTTTCCCCTCTCTCTCTCTTCTTCTCTCTCTCCCTTCTCCTTGGCCGCCGGCCACAGACGGCCGACGGCGGGCCCCGCGTCCCGACGGCTGGCCCCCGCACCCCTCCTCTCTCTTCCCCTCTCTCTCTCTCCCTTCTCCTTGGCCGCCGGCCACAGACGGCCGGCGGCGGGCCCCGCATCCCGGCGACGGGCCCCGGCCCCCTCCTCTCTCTCTCTTCCTCTCTCTCTCCCTTCTCCTTGGCCGGCCACAGACGACCGGCGACGGACCCCGCACCCTGGTGGGGGGCCCTGGGCCCCGACGGTCGGGGCGGGCCCCGTGCCCCGGCGGTGGTCCTCGGCCCCCTCCTCTCCCGGCGGTGGGCCCCGCGTCTCGGCGGTGGGCCCCAGACGGTCGGTGGGGCCGCGTGCCCTGACGGCGGCCCCGCGTGGCAATGGCCCCGATGCGATGGGCTGCGATGACGGTGGGGCCCACGGGTTCCGACGCTCATTTTTTTTTATCTCATTAATTTTTTTTTAATTTTTATCTTTATCTAATTAGATTCAGTTGTATTTTAAATTTTTAAATATATTACATTTCATGAAAACGTAGACCCGTCAATTGATCAATGTATAATATTCTACGTTATCCGTATAAAATATATATAAAATATATATTTTTATATGGATATCGTAAAATACATACATTGGTCAATTGATTGTTCAGTTTGGACAGTTTGGGAATTGCATTTAATTCTATAGATAATTATATTATTCGAATGATATGCGGAGGGTTCGAGAGAAATTTTGGACAGTATTTTTCTTTAGTTCTCCTCACACATTTTGAGTCGCGTGGGGAGAACTAAGGGAAAATGCTGTCGAAATTTCTTTCGGTCCTTTTTGTGTATCGTTTGATTAATGTAATTAATCTATAGAATTAATACAATTTTCGAATGGGATAGGATCTATCTGTACCTATTTGTTGATGATATGATGCATGTATCATGTAAATATTTTGTAATGATAAAATAATTAATAATATTAAATATTTTAATCTTGATTTTATTGTAGGTTTTTTTGAGAAAATGACCAGTACTCGAGTTCGTGTTTTATTGTATTATGATGCCATGATACAGAATGACCAAACTGGTATGCAGTATAGTCACCCTGCAAATCGGATGATTAGAATATCTTCATCATTATCACGTCAAGAATTATTGGATCATTTATACAGCAGTATTCCTGTAGACAAAGAAAAATATGAAATAAAATTGAAATGGAGATCTCCTAATCTGTCGGGACAGTTAATGCAGAGTAAATATATCTTGGTTCCAATTGATGACGATGATGATGTCGAAGAAATGCTGACTTTTCTTTTGAAATATTCAGAATGTCGATTTTTAGAATTATATATTGAAAAAGAAGATGTACCAAGCTTTGGATACCATAGTCAGTTTTTAACTCAAGCGGATAATAATGTTGGGCCTTTCTCACCTTTCGTAACTCCTATGATACAAACTGATAGTGTTGAGGCCGGTTTTGCAGAACAACATTCCACTACTGCCGGTCCTAGCTGTCCAATTATTCCAAGTGCTGTGGTGACTTCTCCTGTGTCTTCTGCTATGGTGACTTCTCCTTTGGTACAAGTAGTGGTAAGTGCGGGAGACGACACTCATATAGGAAATGATGATTGGGTAGTCGGTGGAATAAATTCTGATAGTCTGGGTTTTGAGTCAGATGAAAATGAAGATGAAGACAGTTGGATGGATGAGGACAGTAGCAGTAATGATGATGATGATGAAGATGAGAATGATGATGAAGATGTTCAAGCTAATATTAATGTGGAAGAATCTCAATCTCGTTTGCACGAACCTCCATAATATTTTAATGATATAAATTTAGATGATGGTGGTTGTGTTAGTGCTGGTCGAAGATTGAATTCTGACAATCAATTTTGGAACTCTTCGATGACTGAATTTTCTAAAGGTTTAATGTTTGAGAGTAAAGATGATGTAAGGAGAGCTGTTGATCTTTATCACATTATGAAGCATCGGACATACAATGTAGTTCAGTCGCATTCGAAATTATGGTCCGTATGATGCGCATCATCAGATAATGTTCAGCATTGTAAATGGAGGCTTCGTGCTGCATTGTTGAAAAAATATGGATATTTTCAAATCACAAAATATGAGGGTCCTCACACTTGTTTGTTTATGGGATTGAGTCGAGACCACAAACATGTCAGTGGAAAGATGATTAGCACATTAGTCCGACATATTGTTGAGAAAGATCCCGGTGTTAAAGTTGAAGCTATTGTGGCAGCCGTTAATGATCAATTTCAATATACAGTATCATACAGGAAAGCATGGTGTGGAAAGCATAAGGCATTGGTTGATATTTATGGAGAATGGGAGCCATCTTATGCTAAATTACCTTATTATATGGCTGCACTTCAATATGCAAATCCTGGTACAGTTGTTTCATGGAATTTTTTTCAAGCTATGAATTCCAATGTTCGTATTTTAAATTATATTTTTTGGGCTTTCGAACCATCTATTCAGGGTTTTATGCACTGCCGTCCTGTAATTAGCATTGATGGCACGCACTTGTATGAAAAATTTAAAGGTAAGATGTTAATTGCAACAGGCATTGATGCAGAGAATGGGATATTTCCATTAGCATATGCAATTGTCGATAAGGAAACGACTGCAAGTTGGAGTTGGTTTCTTTTCCATTAGCATGCCCAAGCCTTGAGATATGTAGAGGAGAATCCAAATAATCTTTTTACTCCTCATGTTGTAATTAAAATTGCTGAAGATCAAGTTAAGGCTAACCAGCACCGAGTAACAGCATTCAACCTTCAAAGAGGTATATATGAAGTGCTTACGAGAAGAGCAAGCGGAGGATTACGAGGTGGAGAAAATTCTCATACTGTTACATTAGCTGAAAGAAAATATTCTTGTGGAAAGTGGAGCACGTACAAATATCCATGTTCACATGTTTTAGCTGTGTGTCAAGAAATTGCTGTACATTTTAGTGATTTTGTGGATGATGCATATACAATTACAGCATATATAAATGCTTGGAGCGGTAATTTCAATCCACTACCACATGAAGATTATTGGATGCATACACGTATGTTCAAATATATGCCTGATCATCATCGTTTGAGACTGAAGCAGAAAGGTAGACCAAAGTCAACGAGACTACGAAATGAGATGGATGATAGGCAAATAAGAAATAAGAACCACTGTGGTATTTGTATGGAACAGGGTCATGATCGTCGTCGCTGTCCTAGGATATTTCAACATACTTCAACTTCAAGCAGTGGAAGAAATTGAAAGCTTCGAAAATTTATTTTTGTTATTATTTTATGAATTACTGTGAGATTGTATTTGAATTTACGTGTTTAATATGTTGGGATGAACTGAATTTTGTGTTTAAGTTATATTGTGTGATAATAATGTATTTAAAAAAAATTAAAATATATTGTCTTATTTTTTTAATATATCTGTGATAATATTGCTTGAGACAGCGTATTATAGCTTACGATCCACGATATCCCGGTCCTCGAGACAGCAGCATTCTTACATTGCAGGAGCACCATCGATCACAGACTATTTTAGATGGCGGCGTAAGCATTACAATCTTATTTACTCTTTAAATTTTTATTTTAAAAATCATGTACGTTATCTAATTATTATATTTTATTGCAGGAGTCCAGACATCTTCGTCTACGACGATCCGATGCAGATTTCTGGAGGACAGAGGACATCCCAGATAGAGTGTTAGATTATTTACGATATCTGAGATTTTATGGAGTATATCGGATCGGTCGTATACAGATGGACGTTGGTCTTATTACTGCTTTGCTTGAGAGATGGTGTCCAGAGACACACACATTTCATCTTCCATTTGGTGAGGCGACTATCAGTTTACAGGATGTCAGCATCCTTACTGGACTACTAGTTGATGGAGATCCAGTTACCGGAGTTGATCCCACACTTACCATTCCGGAGTGGCAGGCTTTGTGCTTGCGATTGTTAGGGTTTGAGCCCGACGCACATTTTTTCGATCATTCACGACTCAGGATTGAGTGTTTGGATGATCGTTATCGTCATTTTCATATTGCGGATGATGCACCAGAAGAGATGGTGCAGCAGTATGTTAGGGGTCAGGTGCTGCGATTGTTAGGTGGTGTCCTGTTACCTGATACTTCATCGAATAAGATGAAGTTGATGTTTTTGTCATTATTAAAGGATTTAGACTTCGCTCGTCGACTCAGTTGGGGCAGTGCAGTACCAGCTTGTCTATACCGAGCTATGTGTCGGGGTTCCTATGCTGATCAGAGCGAGATTGACGGTTATCTTGTATTATCACAGGTATGTGAATTAAAATTTTTTATTTTTAATATTTAATTATATTTTATATTAGATATATCATTTATTTAATTTTTGAAATTTGCAGATTTGGGTATGGGAGCGTATGCCGACTATCAGTCCATTACGACGACAGTTGCTCGAGATGCCATCAGAGCAGCAGGATCCTGATGTTCCATTCAGACTAGACGGACCATTAAGATACATATATCAAAATATTATAGCTAATATTTAAATTTTATTATTTTAAATTTATTTAATATTAGTACATTGTGAAACAGATGGAACGTTGCATTCAACGTTCATCACGTATCGACAAGAGTGGCACGGGTTTATAGGTGCCAGTTGGATACATTAGTTGATACATCTAGACGGATAAATTTTAAATTTTTTATAAATATCAATTTACAGTATTCATAAACTATTATAATTTTTTACTAATTTTTTTTTTATTTTAACTATATTATATCAGTTTTTGTGGGAGCCATATACAGATGGGATATTGGCTATACTGCCGCAGATGTGTATAGTTGGATATGACATATGGACTGCTAGGGTGCCACTTATTTGTTTTAATGTGGTAGAGTGGCATCTTTTCGATCGTGTCCTGCAGCAGTTTGGTCAGACTCAGGGTATCCCAGAGCAGTTTGATACCAGTCAGAGATTTCATCGTATTGATCGACGAGGGAGAGCTCGTATTGACTGGCGTATCAGACATGCACAGTACATCGATATTTGGGATGCACGTCGAGATCACATTGTTCATGGTGATCCTATTTTGAGAGGCCGTTCATATACTTATGACTACATGGCTTGATTTTTTAGCATTACGGTGCGAGTCATTGGACAGTCTCAGTATGCAGTTTCTGGATACGAGGGTGAGAGTTCTACTGTACGTTTTTTGGTAAGATTACGAAAATTACTTCATGTTATTTGTGTTATATTTTTGTTTTATATTTGACACTATACTGATTGTTTTATACTAACTGTTCTATTTTTATTTTATAGACTGATTCTATGTCGGATCTCGTGTTGGACGCTCGTCGTGCTTTATCTACGACTGATGAGGACGAGCGGATTCAGATACTGTGGGAGATGGAGAGAACATGTTCCGAAACATTGGTGGTGATTGGTGTTGATCCACATACCTGTGCGCCTTGGTATGGAGCAGTTCGGGTGCCAGATATGAGTTATACGCCGTCACCATATGTTTCACATATGCCATCACCGCATATTCCGCATATGTCATCATTCGATGCTGCACAGATGCCACCGCCTTTTCATCCACAGATGGCAGTGTCTTCTTCTTCCTACATCCCCCAGATGCCATCACCGGGTATCAGTTGGCAACATGAGTATGATACTTTTTTTTCAGATCCATCCGTGTATCCAGATGAGAGAGTTGAACGGGTCTCTCAGTCCGTAGATGATCCGACAGCATCAGTTATTTCTGAGCAGCATGATCAGCAGATCTCCTCCACTGATATAGGGGAGGAGCCATCACAGCAGGAGCAGCCGGCGAGGACCTTCCTGAGAAGGTCCAAGCGACCACGGGCGCCGCGACGTCCTTGTGGGACTTAGTCTTTGTTATATTTGTATTTAGTATTTTTACATTTTTGTTGTACTATTTTTTTTTGTACGTTTGACATTTTTATTCTATTGAATAATATTAAATGTTGATTTTATTTTATATTATTTAATTTTAAATGATTGGATATTATGATTTGTGCATATGGATACACATACTCGAACGTGTCTCAGAACATTAGGAGAGAAAATGTTATACTGAAAGGACTATAAAAATTATAACGTAAATAATAATATATCGAATGTTGCTCTTTGAATTGATTTTGATGGTTACAAAGCATTTGAAGGGATTACTAATGATTTTGGTTTGGAAAAAGATTTATTGTATTTCAGGAATAAATTCGTAATTTTATCAGATATGATTTTGAAGCCTCAAAAGCAAGAACAAAAGATGTGTAATCTATTGGAGGCAATTTCAACATTTTTGGCAGCGTATTTTGTAAGAAAAATAGGTTTATATTTTTGAGTCGACCTCATGAATCGACTCATGGCTACAAGAGCTTAACGGCACGCAAAATTTTTGGCTGCCACACTCTGTGAGTCGATCCCTTGGCTTTCTTTCTGATAATTTTTATTTTTTAAATTTTTAAAAAAGAGAGAGAGAGGAAGAGGGAGAGAGAGGAGGCAGCTCACCGCCGTGCTGCCGGAGAAGGGAGAAGAGGGAGAAAGGAGAAGAGGGAGAAGGATAGAAGAAGGGGGGAAAGGAGAAAACGCCGTTCCCTTCGACATTTTTTTATTCTTTTACTTTTTTTTAAATTTTTTAAATTTTTTTCATAATTTGTTTAATTATTTTTTTCTATTTTTTTTAATTTATTAAATTTTTTAATGAGGATATTTAAATTTATTTAGTTATTTAAAATGTTATTTTTTATTTCAATTAAAATTATAATTTTTATTTCTTAAAATTAAAAATTATAAAATTTATTCTTAAATTACAATTATAATTTCTATTCTTTTTCAATTATAATTAAATTTAATTTTATTCTTTTATGATATATTTTTTTAATCTAATTTATAATTTTTATAATTTTAAATTTTATTTTAGTTTTCTTCCATTTTTATCTTTTTGACATTCTATTACGTATTTTTTTTTATTTAAAATATTTCTTAAAAAATTATATTTTAATTAATTTAGTTATTTAAAATGTAATTTTTAATTTCAATTACAATTATAATCCTTATTTACGAAAATGTCCTTCTTTCTTTACGATAAATTAATGATTAATTGAAATAAAAATATTTTTTCAATTTATTTTCTCAAATTAAAATTAATTTATTTAAAAAAGAATAAAAAAATTAAAAATAGACTCAAAAAATTTCATAAAAACATAAAGAATTGAAAAAAATAGAAATTATAATTGTAATTGAATAACAAAATTTATAATTTTTAAATTTAATAAATAAAAATTATAATTATAATTAAAATTAAAAATAATATTTTAAATAACTAAATTGTTGCTCTTTGGATTGATTTTGATGATTACAAAGCATTTGAAGGGGTACTAATGATTTTCGCTTGAAAAAGACTTATTGCTTTTCAGGAGCAAAATCATAATTTTACTGAATCCTGATTTGAAAGTATCAAATGGATCATGTTTTTCAAACACTGCATATCTTTTAAAATACAAGTCCAAAAATAATAAAATTTTCACCAATGGATCACAAATCTTTTATTCTATCATTTGATACTTTCAAATCAGGATTCGATAAAATTACGATTTTGCCCCTGAAAAGCAATAAATTTTTTTCAAGCGAAAATCATTAGTACCCCTTCAAATGCTTTGTAATCATCAAAATCAATCCAAAGAGCAACAATTTAGTTATTTAAAATATTTTTTAATTTCAATTATAATTTTAATTCTTATTTCTTAAAATTAAAAATTATAAACTTTGTTATTCAATTACAATTATAATTTCTATTTTTTTCAATTCTTTATGTTTTTATGAAATTTTTTGAGGCTATTTTTATTTTTTTTTAATTCTTTTTTAAATAAATTAATTTTAATTTGAGAAAATAAATTAAAATAATATTTTTATTTCAATTAATCTTTAAAATTTTATTTTTTTTAAATTTTAATTTATAATTCTTATTTTTTGTGATTTTTTAAAAATTTTTATTTTTTAATGCTAGATTTTATTTTATAAATTCTTTTTAAAATTTTTTTGACAAGCATTTGAAATGGTGTTTTTCAATTAAATTTTAAATCTTTATTTCTTTCATATTTCTTTCTCTTTTTTTTTATTTTCTATGATATTTTTTATTTTTAAATTTCTTAATTTTTTTTTTCACATTTTCTAAAAAAATTGGAAAAATAAATATCTAAATTAATTTTTTTTTGAATTACAAATTCAAATCTTTATATTCTAAATTTCAATCAAAATTAAAATTTTAATTTATTTATTAATTTCAAATTTTAAAAAAAAAATTCATTATTTCTAGATTTTTTTCTTTTTTTTTTGTGGGAAAAATTGAAAATGCCATTCAAAGTGGCGTTTTTAAAGACGCCATTTCAATTGGCGTTTCTTCTTTTTTTTTTTTTTTGGGATGATGTCATCGTGGAAAAGTAGGGTGACGTGGAAGGGGAAAAAACATCATTCAAAATGATATTTTTTTTTTTTTACATTTATTTGGTAAATAAGTTTGGTTTTGATATATTTTGATATTTAAATTTTTTTTTTGTATTATTCTGGAAAAGAGCTCACTGTTTCGATACCTTTTTTTGGTTTTGTTGGTTTGGATTTTTCTAATAATGCAGAAACAAAGTAAACCCAGGTTAATGAGGTAGATTTTTGGAGTATTCACCGTTCGACAGAATAATGTAATTCTTACAAATTAAAGATGGTAACAATGATAATATTATCATGAAATATTATATCGATCCATATTGATCCATATTGTGCAGTATTGTACAGATATCGAACTGATATATATTGTACAGATGCATATGAAGTGTCTATATGCTAAACAATTTTCATACTTGATGTATCGATGCTATTTTAAGTGGATATCCGGACAAGATCCACCGTCAAGATGGTGAACCATGAGAATGATAAAGATGGAGAGTAAGTTTGGGGACTTGGGCCCTTGGTTGCTGGGAGCATTTGTTGATCTAATGCAGATTTACCATCACAATGATGGACGTGCCATCTTTGGACTTAAAGCAGGGAGTGCTGGTTCCAAACTGTAGAATTTAACTAAAATGACTTAGGAAAGAGAGCTCTTTTCCCGAATAATACAAAAAAAAAAATTTTTTACCAAAATATATTCAAACCAAACTTATTTACCAAAGTGATGTAAGAGGGAAAAACACCATTTTGAATGGCGTTTTTCCCCCTGCCACGTCACCCCCCATTTCCACGGTGGCATCGTCCCAAAAAAAAAAAAAAAAGAAGAAACGTCATTTGGAATGGCGCTTTTAAAAACGCCATTCCAAATGGCGTTTTCCAATTTTTCCATCCAAAAATAAAGGAAAAAATCATGGAAAAATGGAAAATTTTATTTTTTAAAATTTGAAATTAGTAAATAAATTAAAAATTTTAATTTTGATTGAATTTTAAAATATAAAGATTTGAATTTGTAATTCATTAAAAAAATTAATTTAGATTTTTTATTTCAAATTTTTTTTAAAAGATGTCCAAAAAAATCTTAAGAAATTAAAAAAAAATTATCATAGAAAATAAAAAAAGAGAAAGAAATATGAAAGAAATAAAAATTTGAAATTAAATTGAAAAACATCATTCGAAATACTTGTCTTCAAAATTTTTAAGAAAATTAAAAATTATAAAATTTTTAAAAAATAAAAAAAAGAATTATAATGTAAAAATAAAAAAGAATAAAATTTTAAAGATAAATTGAAATTAAAATATTATTTCAAATTACTTTCTCAAATAAAAAATAATAAATTAAAAAAAGATTCAAAAAAATTTTAAAAATAGGCTAAAAAAATTTTATAAAAATATAAAGAATTGAAAAAAAATAGAAATTATAATTGTAATTGAATAACAAATTTTTTATTTTTTAATTTTAAGAAATAAGAACAAAAATTTTTAAAAAAAATTTAAAAATGACCTAAAAAAATTTATAAAAAGATAAAGAATTGAAAAAAATAGAAATTGTAATTGTAAGGAAAAAAAGGGATGAAAATTTAATTTATAACTAAATTAATTTAAATATTATTATTTAAAAAATATTTTAAATAAAGAAAAAAAAGGGAGGAAAATTTAATTTGAATTAAATTTTGATCAAAAAATAAATCCAGTGTAAAGTTAAAAAATAAAGAAAAATGTGGAAAAAAAATTTTATAAATTGAACTTTAGAAAAAATAATAATTTTTTAATTAAAGAAAAAGAATACGTAATAGAATGCTAAAAAGAAAAAAATGGAAGAGAAATGAAATTATAATTTCAAATGATAACTATTTTAAAATAAATAAAAAAAAGTATCATAGGAAAATAAAAAAATAACAATAAAATAAGAATTATAATTATAAATTTTAAAGAAATTTAATTTTAATTTAAATTAAAAATTATCATTTAAATTATTATTTTCATTATTTAATTTAATTTATTTATTAAAAGATTACAAATACATAATATAAAAAATTGTAAGAAAAGTAGATTTATATTTTTTAGTCGACCCCATGAATCGACTCATGGCTAAAAGAGTTTAACGGCACGCAAAATTTTTGACTGCGACACTCTGTGAGTCGATCCCTTGACTTTCTTTCTGGTAATTTTTATTTTTTAAATTTTTTAAATAGAGGAAGAGAGAGGAAGAGGGAGAGAGGAGGCAGCTCACCGTCGTGCTGTCGGAGAGACGCCGGAGTAGGGAGAAGAGGGAGAAAGAAGAAGAGGGAGAAGGAGAGAAGAAGGGGGGAAAGGAGAAAACACCGTTTCCTTCGGTGTTTTTTTATTCTTTTTCTTTTTTCTAAATTTTTTAAATTTTTTTTCATAATTTGTTTAATTATTTGTTTTAATTTATTAAATTTTTTAATGAGGATAGTAATTTGAATGATAATTTTTAATTTAAATTAAAGATAATTTTTTATTTTAAATTATAATTTCTATTTTATTACCATTTTTTATCTTTTATTTACTTTTTTTATGATATATTTTTTAATTTAATTTGTAATTTTTATAATTTAAAAATATAATATTAGTTTTCTTTCATTTTTATGATATATTATGTATTCTTTTTCTTTACTTAAATTTGTAAAGGAAGAAGGAGAAGATCGAGAAGGGAGAAGGAGAAGGGAGAAGGAGGGGAAAAAGGGGTTTGGAGAGGGGAGAGAATGGCGTTTTCTCTTTTTTTTATTTTTTATTTTTTTTAATATCTTTACTTATCTATTTGTAATTTTTTAATAAATAAATTTAATTAAATAATAAAAATAATAATTTAAATGATATTTTCTAATTTAAATTAAAATTAATTTTTTTTAAAATTTATAATTATAATTCCTATTTTATTATTATTTTAATATTTTTTTATGATATTTTTTTTAAAATTTATTTTAAAAATTTTATCATTTCAAATTATAATTTCAGTTTTCTTTTATTTTTATCTTTTTAGCATTCTATTACGTATTCTTTTTCTTTACTTAAAAATAGACTTATTTTTTTTAAAATTCAATTCAAAGAGCAACATTTGATATATTATTATTTACGTTATAATTTTTATAATCCTTTCAGCATAACATTTTCTCTCCTAATATTCTGAGACACGTTCGAGTATGTGTATCCATAATATATGATCACCATGAACAATATGATCTCGACGTGCGTCCCAAATATCGATGTACTGTGCATGTCTGATACGCCAGTCGATACGAACTCTCCCTCGTCGATCAATACGATGAAGTCCCTGGCTGGTATCAAACTGCTCTGGACCCACAACCAATCGAGACGGGACCCACTGCCGGGAGAGACGGGGGCTGAGGACCACCGTCGGGGCGCGGGAGCCCGCCGTGGCCATCGGGATGCGGGGCTCGCCCCCGGAAAGTACGGCCCGCCGGCATAACATTTTCTCTCCTAATGTTCTGAGACACGTTCGAGTATGTGTATCCATATGCACAAATCATAATATCCAATAATTTAAAATTAAATAATATAAAATGAAATCAATATTTAATATTATTCAATAGAATCAAAATGTTAAATATATCAAAAAAAATAGTACAACAAAAATGTAAAAATACTAAATACAAATACAACAAAGACTAAGTCCCACAAGGACGTCGCGGCGCCCGTGGTCGCTTGGACCTTCTCAGGAAGGTCCTCGCCGGCTGCTCCTGCTGTGATGGCTCCTCTCCTATATCAGTAGAGGAGATCTGCTGATCATGCTGCTCAGGAATAACTGATGCTGTCGGATCATCTACGGACTGAGAGACCCGTTCAACTCTCTCATCTGGATACACGGATGGACCTGAAAAAAAAGTATCATACTCATGTGGCCAACTGGTACCCGGTGATGGCATCTGGGGGATGTAGGACGAAGAAGACGCTGCCATCTGTGGATGAAAAGGCGGTGGCATCTGTGCAGCATCGAATGATGACATATGCGGAATATGCGGTGATGGCATATGTGAAGCATATGGTGACGGCGTATAACTCATATCTGGCGTCCGAACTGCTCCATACCAAGGCACACAGGTATGTGGATCAACACCAATCGCCCTCAATGCTCCGGAACCTGTTCTCTCCATCTCCCGCAGTATCTGAATCCGCTCGTCCTCATCAGTCGTAGATAAAGCACGACACAGAATCAGTCTATAAAATAAAAATAGAACTGTTAGTATAAAACAATCAGTATAGTGTACAATATAAAATAAAAATATAACACAAATAACATGAAGTAATTTTCGTAATCTTACCAAAAGACGTACAGTAGAACTCTCGCCCTCGTATCCAGAAACTGCATACTGAGACTGTCCAATGACTCGCACCGTAATGCTAAAAAACCAAGCCATGTAGTCATCAGTATATGAACGGCCTCTCAAAATAGGATCACCATGAACAATGTGATCTCGACGTGCATCCCAAATATCGATGTACTGTGCATGTCTGATACGCCAGTCGATACGAGCTCTCCCTCGTCGATCAATACGATGAAGTCCCTGGCTGGTATCAAACTGCTCTGGAATGCCCTGAGTCTGACCAAACTGCCGCAGGACATGATCGGGAAGATGCCACTCTACCACATCAAAACAAATAAGTGGCACCCTAGCAGTCCATATGTCGTGTCCAACTGTACACATCTGCGGCAGTATAGCCAATATCCCATCTGTATATGGCTCCCACAAAAACTGATATAATATAGTTAAAATAAAAAAAATTAATATAAAAGTATAATAGATTATGAATACTGTAAATTGATATTTGTAAAAAATTCAAAATTTATCCGTCTAGATGTATCAACTAATGTATCCAACTGGCACCTATAAACCCGTGCCACTCTTGTCGATACGTGATGAACGTTGAATGCAACGTTCCATCTGTTTCACAATGTACTAATATTAAATAAATTTAAAATAATAAAATTTAAATAAAAAAAATAATATTTCGATACCTGTATCCTAATGGTCCGTCTAGTCTGAATGGAACATCAGGATCCTGCTGCTCTGATGGCATCTCGAGCAACTGTCGTCGTAATGGACTGATAGTCGGCATACGCTCCCATATCCAAATCTGCAAATTTCAAAAATTAAATAAATAATATATTCAATATCAAATATAATTAAATATTAAAAATAAAAAATTTTAATTCACATACCTGTAATAATACAAGATAACCGCCAATCTCGCTCTGATCAGCATAGGAACCCTGACACATAGCTCGGTATAGACAAGCTAGTACTGCACTGCCCCAACTGAGTCGACGAGCGAAGTCTAAATCCTCTAATAATGGCAAAAACATCAACTTCATCTTATTCGATGAAGTATCAGGTAACAGGACACCACCTAACAATCGCAGCACCTGACCCCTAACACATTGCTGCACCATCGGCCAAGGAGAAGGGAGAGAGAGAGGGGGCCGGGGTCCACCGTCGGGATGCGGGGCCCGCCGCCAGGATGTGGGCCCCGCCGTCGGGAGGCGCGCCCCGCCGCCGGCCGTCTGTGGCCGGCGGCCAAGGAGAAGGGAGAGAGAGAGGAGGGGGCCGGGGTCCACCGTCGGGATGCGGGGCCCGCCGCCAGGATGTGGGCCCCGCCGTCGGGAGGCGCGCCCCGCCGCCGGCCGTCTGTGGCCGGCGGCCAAGGAGAAGGGAGAGAGAGAGGAAGAGAGAGAGGAGGGGGCCAGGGTCCACCGTCGGGATGTGGGACCCGCCGTCGGGACGCGCGGCCCGCCGCCGGCCGTCTGTGGCCGGCGGCCAAGGAGAAGGGAGAAAGAGAGGAAGAGAGAGAGAAGAAGAGAGAGAGGAGGGGGCCGGGGGCCACCGTCGGGACGTGGGACCCGCCGCCGGGACGCGCGGCCCACCGCCGGCCGTCTGTGGCCGGCGGCCAAGGAGAAGTGAGAGAGAGAGAGGAAGAGAGAGAGGAGGGGGCCGGGGGCCACCGTCGGGACGCGGGACCCGCCGCCGGGATGCGCGGCCCGCCGCCGGCCGTCTGTGGCCGGCGGCCAAGGGGAAGGGAGAGAGAGAGGAAGAGAGAGAAGAAGAGAGAGAGGAGGGGGCCGGGAGCCACCGCCGGGACGCGGGACCCGCCGTCGGGACGCGGGACCCGCCGCCGGCCGTCTGTGGCCGGCGGCCAAGGAGAAGGGAGAGAGAGAGAGGAAGAGAGAGAGATAGGAAGAGAGAGAGGAGGGGGCCGGGGCCACCGCCGGGACGCGGGACCCACAGCCGGGGCGCGCGGCCCGCCGCCGGGATGCGCGGCCCGCCGCCGGCAGTCTGTGGCCGGCGGCCACGGAGAAGCGAGAGAGAGAGGAAGAGAGAGAGAGAGGAAAGAGAGAGAGAGAGGAAGAGAGAGAGAGGAGGGGGTCGGGACGCGCGGCCCGCTGCCGGGACGCGCGCCCCGCCGCCGGCCGTCTGTGGCCGGCGGCCACGGAGAAGGGAGAGAGAGAGGAAGAGAGAGAGAGGAGGGGGCCGGGAGCCACGGCCGGGACGCGCGGCCCGCCGCCGGCATGAGAAAAAGAGAGAGAGGGGAAGAGGAAGATGGAGAGAGAGGCGGGAAGACCTCACCGCCGCCGAGACCTCGCCGCCGTGCCGCCGTGCCGCCGGAGAGACGCCGGAGAAGATCAAGAAGGGAGAAGGGAGAAGGGAGAAGAGGAGAAAGAGAAGAGGGAAAAGGAAGAAGAAGGGAAAAAGAGCCTGGGAGGGGAAAACGCCATTCTCTATGGCGTTTTCCTCTTTTTTTTTTTCTTTAATTATTATTTCTAATCTTTTAATAAATAAATTAAATTAAATAATGAAAATAATAATTTAAATGATAATTTTTAATTTAAATTAAAATTAAATTTTTTTAAAATTTATAATTATAATTTCTATTTTATTATTTTTTTTAGATATTTTTATTTATTTATTTTAAAATAATTATCATTTGAAATTATAATTTTAGTTTTCTTCCTTTTTTATCTTTTTAGCATTCTATTACGTATTCTTTTCTTTTAATTAAAAAAATATTATTTTTCCTAAAGTTCAATTTATAATTTTTTTTTTCATATTTTTTCTCATTTTTTAACTTTACACTGTATTTTTTTTTATCAAAATTTAATTCAAATTAAAATTTTAATTTTCCTCTCATTTTTTTTTCTTCATTTAAATTAGTTTTTTAAATAATAATATTTAATTTAATTTAATTATTTAAAATATTATTTTTTATTTCAATTACAATTTTAATTTTTATTTCTTAAAATTAAAAATTATAAACTTTGTTCTTCAATTACAATTACAATTTCTTTTTTTTTCAATTCTTTATCTTTTTATGAAATTTTTTAAGGCTATTTTTAAATTTTATTTGAAAAATATTTCAATTAATTTAATTTTAATTTTATAAAATATATTTAAAAATTTTTTTATTTTAATTAATTTTTATAATTTTTTTTAAAAATTTTAATTTATAATTCTTATTTTTGGTGACTTCTTAAAAATTTTCACTATTTAACTTTTCCTCATTTCTTTAACTTTTTAATGTATTTCTTTTTTTATCAAAATTTAATTCAAATTTAATTTTTTTAAGTCACATTGATAAAATACCCTAACAAAGAAATTATAATTAATTTAATTTAATTTTATTCTTTTATGATATATTTTTTCAAATCTTTATATTTTAAATTTAAATCAAAATTAAAATTTTAATTTATTTACTAATTTCAAATTTTAAAAAACAAAATTTTTCAATTTTTCATTCAAAATGGCATTTTATATTTAAATTAATTTAGTTATTTAGAATATAATTTTTAATTTTATTTATAATTATAATTCTTATTTCTTAAAATTAAAAATTATAAACTTTGTTCTTCAATTACAATTATAATTTTTATTTTTTTCAATTCTTTATATTTTTATAAAATTTTTTAACCCTATTTTTAAAAAAAATTTTAATTTTTTTAAAATAAATTATTTTTAATTTCTGAAAGTAATTTGAAATAATATTTTTATTTCAATTAATCTTTAAAATTTTATTTCTTTTTAATTTTCAATTATAATTCTTTTTCTTTGATTACTTCAATTTTTTTTTAAAAAAAATTTTAAGACAAATATTTCGAATGATGTTTTTCAATTAAATTTCAAATTTTTATTTCTTTCTCTTTTTTTTTTACTATGATAATTTTTTTTTTCTAAAATTTTTTTTGACATCTTTTAAAAAAATTTTGAAATAAAAATTCTAAATTAATTTTTTTAATGAATTACAAATTAAAATCTTTATATTTTAAATTTCAATCCAAATTAAAATTTAAATTTATTTACTAATTTTAATTTTTAAAAAACAAAAATTTTTATTTTTCCACGATTTTTTTCTTTTTTTTTGGGTGGGAAAATTGGAAAACGCCATTTTCAATGGCGTTTTTAAAAACGCCATTCAAAATGGCGTTTTTAAAAATGCCATTCAAAATGGCGTTTTTAAAGTCGCCATTTCAAATGGCGTTTCTTCATTTTTTTTTTTTTTTTTTTTTGGGACGATGCCAGCGTGGAAATGGGGGGTGACGTGGAAGGAGAAAAAACGCCATTCAAAATGGCGTTTTTCCCTTTTGCATTAGATTGGTAAATAAGTTCCCTTTTGATATATTTTAGTAAATAAGTTTTTTTTTTATATTATTTTGGAAAAGTACTCTAGGAAAGATGTGGGAACCATCTGGACATAGTTTGCTATGACCAAGATTTTGTTCTTGTAGACGTTGATTGCTTAATCATGCGGGAGATCAGCATCAACTCCTATTATTATTATTATTATTTTTTTAGAGTTTCAAAAACTCCTCTCTGGATGCGTAGCCGTTCTGCAGGTGCTCTGCGTGTGAGCGGCTGTTCTGCGGATGCTTCGCATGCAGGCGGCCGCTCCGCAAGTCGTTCATGCACACGCAAGTTTTGCACGTGGCCATTTTGGGTCTATAAAAAAATTTTTATCCTTAGTTTTTTTTTTGATCCACCTCCGAGAGTTCTTCTTCTCTTCTTTGAAAAAAAAAATTCTCTCAAAATACACAATCTTTCTCACTCTTTTTTTTTTCATTTGATCATTTAGGCTGAGGGCAAGTTTGATCGACGTCTGTTGGAGTATTTAACTTTCGGATTGTACCTAAGAGGAGAATATGCGGTCCAAATCTTTACACGAGAAAAGGCCCAAGTTTCTTTTAGGACAATGATTTAACCGCCTCCCAAATTAGATTCTGTTTATTTTTATTTATCACATCAGTATATATTATTTTACACACATCACGAGAAAGAAAAAAAATTTAATTATATATATATATATATATATATATATATATATATAATTGTATATAATTTTTATATCAGTCTAAAGAAGACTTTGTAGATTTTTTGTAGTGCATGCAATTTTATTTTAAATAAAATTATTACACATAATTATGGTTTATGTTCCTTATATATTTTATATTTATATAATTTTTTTAATTAATCATAACATCATTTCTATAGTTTTGTGTTGTGCAAAATTAATCAAAGATTCCCATAAAACTTATAGTGCTGCATTATTTTAATTCAACCTTAATAAATGTTATTAAGTGATACTAGTTAATAAAGCAAATTAAGCAAAGAACTAATAAATTTTCTTCAAATTTTAATTTTCTCCTCTGAAACTATACTTGGACCAAATGGTTATCCTTAGAGACGAAACCATTAGTCTTAAACCTGATAAATTTGATAGAACCAACTTTAAAAAGTGGTAAAGCCAAATGAAATTTTGACTAACCGCATTGGAGTTTTGGCCGATTATTGATCAATCCTCTACCTCCTCTAATTCAACCTCTCTTGCCACTCCTGAAGAAGACTATCTTTATAAAGGTAGAATTCTAAGTGTCCTTTTTTATTCATTCTATGTTGTTTATCTATCTATAAAGAGTGCAAAGAAATTATGGGATAATCTAGAGTCTGAATATGGCCTTGATAATGTTGAGATTGAATGGTTCAACATTGCAACATTTCTTAGATATGTTATAGTAGACGACAAACCTATAAATGACCAACTCTATCAATTCTAAGAATATCTTAGAAAGCTTCAAACCAATGGAACCATTCTCGCTGAAGAATTTAAGATCTCGAACCTTCTTAATACGATGCCTCTTTCTTGGGACGGCTTTGTCAAAGATCAGCTCCATAAGCAAGGAGAGCTAACCCTATGTCAACTTCTAAATTCAATTAGGATAGAAGACCAACACAGGTTCAAAACCTAGCAAACCAGAGTCCCAGATGCCCAAGCTAACCTAGCCCTTACCAAATCCAAATCAAAATCTAAATTTCAACCAAACTAACAACACCAATCAAACCAACCTAACCATCCTATCTCAAATAAATTCAAGCCTAAAGGTAAAAACTTCAAGGCCAACTAGATCCAACAAGTCTACCCAAAGTCCAAGTGATAAGTTTTGTTTTGTGTGCAGAAGGACAAACCATCTTGCAAGAGACTATTTTCACCAGAAAAAAGAGCCCTTTTGCAAATCTTCTGGTTCCTCTAGACCTCAAGCTTATATAGTTGAAGGACCAGAAGATACCACCTTTAAGTCAGTATTTTTTGATCCTGAAGTTAATGTTACTTCCTCTAACCTTGATTGGTGGTTAAATTCAGAAGCTAATATTTATATTTGTTTTGATAGTTCTTGGTTCACTACTATTTAGGACTCAAGCGGAGGAGGTATAAATCTTGGGAACAATACAGCCATCAGGATCAAGGGACAAAGATGAATTAATTTGAAGATGACTTCTGAAAAAATTTTTATCCTGATGGATGTATTGTATATTCCAGATCATGGGAAGAACCTAGCTAGTGGATCTCAACTGGTTCGGAGAGGATATAAAATTATCCTTGATTGTAATAAAGTTGTGATAACTAAGAATAATGTTTTCATAGGAAGAGGATATTCAAGTGAAGGCTTATTCAAATTGAATGTAATAAATTATTTGATTAATAAAGCTGAGAATCAAGTTTATTTTGTGAATAAATCTAATCAAAATTTGTGGCATGATAGATTGGGTCATGTACACCTAGAAAAAATCAAACATATAATAGATTTAAAGCCAATTCTCAAATCAATCTTAGATATATCTAAGTGTGAAATATATGCTGAATCTAAACAATCAAAAAAAATTATTTAAATTAGTTGAAAGAAATTCTTCAATTTTTGAATTAATACATAGTGATGTATATGACTCTACCAAAATTACAATCCGTAGTGGCAATAGGCAC
This sequence comes from Elaeis guineensis, assembly GCF_000442705.2. Taxonomy (NCBI): domain Eukaryota; kingdom Viridiplantae; phylum Streptophyta; class Magnoliopsida; order Arecales; family Arecaceae; genus Elaeis; species Elaeis guineensis. The sequence continues at coordinate 95,381,598 of NC_026001.2, read as the reverse complement.
ATAGTAATCTTTATAGATGATTTTTTCAGATACTGTTATTATTACCTAATTAAGTCTAAGGATGAAACTTTTAATAAATTTAAAATTTATAAGAGTGAAGTAGAAAATCAATAAGAAAAAAAAATTAAGATTCTTAAGACTGATAGAGAAGGAGAGTATACTTCAAATGATTTTTTTCTATTCTGTCAAGAACATAAAATAATTTATGAAGTAACTACTGCTGACTCTCCACAGTCCAATGGTGTGGCTTAACGTAAAAATTGTACCTTTTTAGATATGGTGAATGCTACGTTGATTAGCTTAGACCTACCTGAGAACTTATGGGGAGAAGCTCTTCTATCTTCTTACTTCATCCTGAATAGGATCTCTGTTAAGGATAGTGGTAAGACCCCTTATGAATTTTGAAAAGGCAGGCTTGTAACTTGAATTTTCTCAAAGTGTGGGGATGTCTAGCTAAGGTGAATATTTTTGAATTCAAAAAGAGAAAGCTTGAGTTTTAGATGCTGTCTTTATAAGCTATGACCAAAATAATAATATCTATAAGTTCTTAGTGATTAAATCAGATATTAGTGATATAAGTTATAATTCAATCCTTACAGCTAGAAATACTTCTTTCTTTGAGGACATAATTTCTTTTAAGACTAAAATTTCTAGATCCCTAGAATGTGAACCATCTTCTTCTAGATCTATAGAACTAGAGCTTGAAACTAAAACTAAATTAACAAGAAGTAAGAGGAATAGAATTGAAAAAAAAAATAAAGAAGAATTCTTTACATACCTTATAAAGGGTGATCCTTGCACATATGATGAAGCTATGTTACCATTAGATTCATCATATTGGAAGAAAGCCATAAATAGTAAAATTCAATCAATCTTCGAGAAAAAAATTTGAATTTTATCAAATTTACCTCCAGAAAATAAAGGAATAGAAACTAAATAGATTTTCAAAAAAAAATTAAGACCAGATGGAACAGTAGAAAGATATAAAGCTAGGTTAGTAGCTAAAGGATACAGCCAAAAAAAAGATATAGATTATTTTGATACCTATACTCCTGTAGCTAGGATAACCACCTTAAGAATCTTAGTAGCATTAGTATCAATTCATAAATTAAAGATTCATCAAATGGATATAAAAACTGTATTCTTAAATGAAGAATTAGAAGAAGAAATTTATATAAACCGACCTCAAGGTTTTATAGTCAAAGGATAAAAATATAAGGTATGTAAATTAATTAAATTACTTTATGGATTAAAACAAGCTCCTAGACAATGGCATATTAAATTTGATAAAATTATCTTAGGTGATAACTTAGGATTAACAAATATGATAAATGTGTGTATTATAAAAGGAATAACTCAGATTTTATCATTTTATGTATGTAGATGGTATTTTATTATTTGAAATATCACTAAAAATAATACAAAAAATTAAAGATTATTTATCAAGTAATTTTGATATGAAAGACTTAGGAGAAGCTGATATAATCTTAAGAATGAAATTTAAAAAAATAAATAATGAAATAGCAATAAACCTAACAAATTCAATAGAAAAAATACTTAAAAGTTTGAATATTTTAATCTAAATCCCGTCTCTACCCCATATGATCATATTTCTTACTTAATTAAGAATTTAGGAGAACCTGCAAGATAATTAGAGTATTCCCAAAGGATAGAATCGATATTATATGTAGCAAATAGAACGCATCCTGATATAGCTTAGATAGTAGACAGACTAAGTCGGTATACTATCAATCATAGTGAAGAACATTAGAAAGCCCTTGAAAGAGTCTTTAGATATCTGAAGAGAACTCTAGATTACTCTCTTTTATTCTCCAATTATCTAGAAGTATTAAAAAGATATAGTGATGCTAACTGGATGATAGATAATTTAGATGTTAAGTTCATCACAGGATATCTTTTCATGTTTGGAGGAAGTGCAGTATCTTGAAAATCATGTAAACAAACAATAATAACAAAAAGTACGTTAGAATCTGAATTAACTACTCTTGACACCACTTGCACTGAAGCACAGTGGCTAAAAGATTTAATTAATGATATTAAAATTTTTTTATTTAAAATATCTGTAATATCAATAAATTGTGATTGTAGAGCTCTAATAGATCTGTTAAATCAGCAGACATCAAATAAAAAGATGAACAATCATATCTTGATCAGATATCAAACTATGAGAAATAAAATGAAAAATATGATATTACTTCAATTTATAAGATCAAAAAATAATCTGTCTGATCTTTTGACTAAAGGTTTTTTAAAAATTTTGATATTTGAGACATCGAGGGAGATGGGGCTTAAGCCTGCATATTAGTCACCAGAATAGACCCCTACCTTTGCAATTGGAGATCTCAGGGTCAAGATTCAAAGGAAAATGATCTCTGAGGTGACATTTGAGAGCACTATTTTTTGGAGTTTATCTCATCCATCCCTATGGTGTAGTGCTCTATATGTAATGATTAGGTTGAGCATAGCTCTTAATAGATCCAAGGCTGAAAGTTCAGTGAGGTACGATTCTATTACACGTATCCTTGGACGATCTATCTTAATGAGAATAGTCGTAAGGCTGCGACTATGGGATTAAGATGAATCGCTAATAACTCTCATAAAAATCAAGACAAGCGCATGACCAAAATAGCGCTATCCCACGTTATGATCAGTTCGTCTTCATACTGTGTATATTTTTATACTAAATGCAAGTCTAAACCTGAAAGGTATTTGTACTAAGCACAGTAAAAGCTCAAGAAAAAAAATTTAAAATATTTACTGAATTTAAATATTTTATCATGAGTTTTTGAAACTTGTGGGAGATTGTTGTCTTTTTTTTTTTTTTTTTTTGAGTTTCAAAAACTCCTCTTTGGATGCCCGTGGCTGTTCCACGAGCACTCCATGCGCACTCGCGGCCGTTCCATGAGCACTCCATGTGCCCGCAGTCGTTCTGCGAGCGCTCCGCATGCAGGCAGCCATTTCGCGAGCACTCCGTGCATAGGCGGCTATTCCGCGAGTCGTTCACGCACATGCAGATTTCGCACGCTGCCATTTTGAGCATATAAAAGGGCCTCTATCTTTAGTTTTTTTTTGATCCATAGTTTTTTTTTGATCCACCCCTGAAAGTTCTTCTTTTTCATCTTTAAAAAAAAAAAATTCTTTCAAAACACATACACTCTCTCTCTCTCGCTCAATTTTTTTTTATTTGATCATTTGGGCTAAGGACAAGTTTGATCGACGTCTGATCGAGATTGTTCTACCGATGGACATTAGAATACTTGCCTTTCGGGTTATATCTTAGAGGAGGATGTGCGGCCCAAATTTTTGCACGAGAAGAGGTCGAAGTCTTCTTTCGGACAGTGGTTTAATTACCTTCCAAGTCAGATTTTTTTTTTTTATTTGTCACATCAATATATATTGTTTTACACAAAAAAAAAAAAAAACATATATATATATATATATATATATATATATATATATATATATATATATATATATATAATTTTTATATCAACTTCTTCTACCTAAGAAATTAGCTTAGCAGGAGGATTCAATGGTTCGACTTTAAAGTCATCTATCCCGGCAGCCATGAAATCTTTCTTGTCCTCATCGATCGAATTGGTGGTAACACTAACATTCTTTACACCAAAACTTCAACTAAGTTAAATTGGTAATTACCACCATGGAGAATTATGGAGATCACTTAAGATTCACGCCATGGATACAGTAATTTCACTTTAGTGCATCTCACGGCCCCATGGTAAAAATTAGTGGTTATATGGATGACAGAGATTAGAGATGGTGTCCACGTGGCGATGATCTAAGGTCTACGCATAACGATCCCATTAAAGCCTGGGTGCTGCTAGGCCCAGGGTAAAGTCTAAGGCCTAGCAGAACCGGGCTTCGACCAGCCCAAGTTCCAAATATGCTGACGAATAAAAAACGAATGGATCAAAGATTGCAAGATCCATCTTGAGTTTACTTGATCTTCCTTTTTTCTGGATGGAGATTAAATTCAAGTCAACCACTTTGCTAAAAGTCAACCAGTGCATGTATACCACATATATGTATACCACTTGCATTTTGTCACGTGTCATGGAGATCACAGACAATGAAAGCTTATAGGAAGTATGATCTAATATATTATTGTGATCAAGGGATTCCGAGGCTCATACGGATAGAGGACTCATCCCAACAAGAAGTATTATCTATTCTGGTCACGTGCATACTGTAACTTATATGTTTGCGATTGTTTCTTAGATTTTGATCCAAAACACGCCTAGCTGATATGCTTGTGGTTACCATAATTTATATGCTTGCGGTCTTTGGACCGTAGTTGGTACCAGGGCCGGTCCTGATATTTTTTAGACCTAGGGCTAAATGAAAAAAAGGGGCCTTCTCTAACAAAAATTAATATATTTTAAATATTAATTATTATTGAAAAATTAATCCACATACAATAATTTTCTATAGATATATTCGTTAAGCAACGTGTAAAACCTATCATTAACCTATTTAATTATTTTTTTTATTATAATATTGTAGAAAACCAACTTTGCATCCCATTAGAATATTAATGCAGGGTCTAAGGGCTAGAGCAGTCGCACAATTCGACCTGCCTCTGTGCTGGCCCTGCTTCCCTCCTCTCTGTCAATCTCTTGAAACTGGTTTACTCACATTCCTCGATACCCTATGATGCTTGCCACAAGGGGTCACAAATATGATTCGCAAGGATCATCGAATCTGATCTACTGATTCACATCTTTTGTGCATGTCACACCATCTCCATGAGGCACTTATCCCATTCTCTTACCCTCTCACTCCCAGGCAGACGCAGACGGAAAAAAAAAAAAAAAAAAAAAGGGGCCTGGGGGCCTGGGGCGGTCGCCCGCTTTGACCCGCCCCAGGGCCGGCCGTGGTTGGTACGTTTGTAGCTGTCGGATCTTACGATTTTATTTTTTGAATTTTAGTCCAAAAGATGTCTCTTAAAGAAGAGAAGATCTCCTATCTTATATAAGACAAAGTACTCCTGACTCATAACTGATGTAGGACTAAACCCCCACAATACACATGAATTTATATCCATTAATAAATAACAATACAAGTGTTAGCATTTGGCTTATGTGATTTTTTATGAAGATATTACACGAGCACAGAAGAATGTGCATGCGCATGTATATAAATATACATACGCTTGTGATCAAAATTATACCTATACCTACCGTTGGCTACTTGGTGGGATGATATTATCCCTTGCACATAAGATAAGAAGAGAGGGGCTTGATTATGATTGGAGCCATTCTGGTAGGGTGATGTGGCCATAGATAGAAGGTTTTATATTTATCAAAATTTATATATTTCTTTGTCTAATGTATTATAAATAGTGCTACATGATGGGTTTTGTATGAACTCTATATCAATCCAATGGTACCGGTCTCTGGATCATGGCAAAAAGAGTCGCTGCTCGTGCTTTTATCTACCAAATAATGTAGGTTAAATTTTGGGGCTTAACTACTACAAATTTTCAATGGTTCACATGGCATGAATGAGGCATTCGGAATTTTGCTTTAATTTCTTAAAACAAGAAAAGAAAATTAGCAATGTGACAGACATCTAAGAAAGAAAAAATTATGTTCTACCCCACTTGCATCATGTGATGGTGCACCACATTAATTATAGTAACCAATTGTTCCTACAGTAATACGTCAAGATGAGCATTGAAGAATGAGAACTATAGGAATAAGCAATTGTGATTGATGTGATATATACTATGATCCACTCATCCGAAAATTTAAAAAAAAAAAAAAGAATTGGTGGAGGGTGATGCCTTGCACCTCTATTAGCCGGCCTATTTTTGTTGGATGCCTAAGACATTTTTAAACGAAATTCCCACGAGGCATGAACTTGTAGCTAAACTCAATTTTTTTTTGAAGTGATCTACATGTTGTGCACTTATTCCTAGGTTCATTGGATTCTACATTGTACTTCCAAGAATCTTTTATTCATTTTTGTTCCTCTAGATTATATTATTTCAATTGGAGGTACTTCTTTTTGACTTTTATTTCTGCTTTCTTGCGGAGCTAATCCACCTTCCATTAAACCACCCACATGAACTACTAAGAAAATATTAGTTCATAGCTTCCAACTTCTTTAAACGGGGGAGTTAATTACTTTATTAGGGCCGGCAATGGTGCGTACTTCTAAGTTCTAAGTAAACAAACTAAGGCCAACGTGATGGTGGTTGATATATTACTATCAAAGCATTGATCCCACCATGTTAGGGGCCAAAACTAGTGGAATGTTCTGACACCGACCATCCGATCGATATCGTGTGACTCCAACTAACACTAATCATTGTTCGGTAGGACCATGATCATTGAAGCAAAGAACGTGTGCTATTAAATACAACCACGCCTTTTAATATACTCTTAAAAGTGACCTAGTTCTGCAAGGATGCCAGCTTGGGGACACCAAAGCTGTCCCTAGGTTGCCCCCCCCAACTCAAAGAGTGAAGACAACACGGGAACTCCATCAATGATTTCCCTCAATTATGGAGTTGACAACTGAGTATGAAAAAAAATGGATAAAAGTAAGTGGTTTGGCTTATGACTTCGAATTAAGTATCGGTACATTATGAGCACAGCTTTTAGTTAGATAAGGCCTATTAAATCTTTTGCCATAGGACTAACTCACGATAGTAGAGTAAATTATATCTTGCACCATATGCACCAACATAGCTGTGTGCCGCACTAATGAACATCCTTTCTTTTTATAGGCTAATCATCATGATGAGTGTATGATGAATAGGATCTATTGAAAAAAACTGAGATGACCGGTATGGTTCATGACCATATCATACATAAAGTATGGAGTATAATTTCTCCAAGATCCTTTTCCTATTATTAAAACTATATTTGGTTGAACAATTGCCTCAAAGGATTGTTCATTAACAAATATTAGGTATTTGTATGGGGTCACTAATTTAAGGTTTATACAATAAATATTATAAATTTGTGATTTAAATTATCATAAATATTAGGTGTTTATGTCGATTCTTACAGAATTCTCTCTTTTCTCTGCAATAAACAAGAACAGAATAGTAGAGGTGCATTGAAAAGGAAGCAGCTCATTGCCAGCTCAAAAATTAAAACTTATAAAATGCACTGAACCGTTGGCAGTTATTTCACACAATTAATAGCTTCATTACGGCTACCCTTACCCCATCTTTTTTTGTGGTGCACTCTCCTTACTCTATTGGACCCAAGCAACCTACTCCAGATTCCCCTGGTAAGACACTCTTGCATTCATAATGAGGGCAATTGAAATGCAAGTTGTGTGGTAGACATCATAGTCTTTGAAAAAAAAAAAAAAAAAAAAAAAAAAAAAAAAAAAAAAAAAAAAAAAAAAAAAAAGGAGTTAATAGCATAATTAATTACCAGAACAAAACAGATTGAGAAAGAAAAAAAAATAATTTTTTTTCATTTTAAAAAATCAATTAATATTTTTGATAGAAAAATCTATCATTAGATAAAATAATCATTTTATCTCAACTTTCCTACCAATTGAGGGCTCACATAGACCTTTTCGCTTACCAAACCTCAATAATAGAAGATATATCATGTTGGAGAATTTATGCAACTATTTTAGTTAACTTTTTTTTTTTAAACATTGATTTTTTTTTTTCACATAGTAAGAAAATCTTAAATCTGTGTTTTATAGCCATGCAAACCTTATAAGCATGAAATTACTTATGAATTCTCCAGCTAGAAATCAAGATAATAATCACCATAAATAACCTAGCCATCCAATTAAACAAATATTTGAGAAATAATTTACTTTAAAACTGCATGCATCTAGGGCATAATTGTCATCGAAAATGATACAGAAATGGATAAAGTTAATATCACATGCATCAAATATTTATTTTATCTCTTTTTAGTATGAAACTTAATGAAATGGAGAGAAAAAGCAAACAAAATATGCTTGCACAAGGTTGGCATGCACAAAAGGATCAGGGGTGCTCGTTTCATGTGAAAGAGGGATTCACCTTCGTTCATACAAATCCACTACTCGATCATCATCGGTCATCTTAAAACCTATGCGAGCAGATGAATGATAAGAGATTTGAGAACTCTATCATGGGTGATTCAACGGTGGATTTGCACAAAAAAAAGTGAATCTTTCTGATATAATTCCAATCCAACGCAAATAATCTACTTTTGAAATTAAACTAGAATTACTCATGGGAACATCAAATAGAACAGTTACAGAAACAAGCAACATAGGAATTCCAAATGCTTCATGGGGACGTTATACATCCAACTAAACAAGGAAGACCATTGTGCCATAGTTTGTCCTAGTCACATATAATGTGCTTCTAATGGCTTTATGGTCTCTACCTGCATTGCTTAAAATTTAGTAAAATCTGGTGGATGAAGTCATGATTTCCTTATAACAATCACCTCCCATGCATGGTCCCACCTCCTTTTTTTTCCACCTATCTAACTTTGTATCAAAACTGAAAGGAACCCACCATCAACGTTAAGTTAGGTCTGGCCGATAAGACCAGTCCTGCCTGCAAACACACACAGATCTCTTGCGTGTGACGGAATCACACCCAGACCCCTTTGCCCGCTACACGACAATCCTCGAAGCTGTGACATGCGTGTTCCTCACGTTACACGCTCCCCGATCCCCTCTACCAATACTTGCATCAGATATGGTATGCTGCATCTTAATCGCCCAACATCTGTACTTTGTAGCAAGCACACGAATGTTAAGTACAACTGTTGCATAAAGAAGTCGTTGGCAGGATTTTTCTTGCACCTCGACTCGGAGATAAGCCGCGGTTGTACCCCACACATGCACGACGTCCGGCTTTGCCCTCGGCGACGTAAGGGCACGGCTTGCCACCTGAGTCGGGGCCGTAAAAGTCCCCGTCTGATTATACGTGGCAGAAAATTAGTGGCTCACAAATCGCTCTCCTACAGCGAGTTTTTATTTTTAGTCCCATATTTATATCATATAAAAAGGAAAGCCCGGCTGTTCTGACACCGAGTTTGCGTGTCTCAGGAGAATCGAAACCCCTCTCAGACGAGATATTTTTCGTATTTTTTTATTTCTTTTTTTAATTCCAATTTCCATGTCCGCTAGCTTATATTATTATTATATTATTATTAATATTAATTTTTATGTTAAAATAAAACGTTGCATGGAGATGCGAGCGCGGCCGTTTTATATATAGTGGCGGTCTTGCCCACAGAGACGCCCCTCGTATCGGGTCCTCCGCTACCAGGATCTGGGACTCCGCCTCCGCCTGTGTCGCCTCCCCTCGCCGGCACGTACCATGCTTCGCCTCATCGCCAGGTATCAGGAGGCTTCTCTTTCCTTTATCTTGTGATATTTTCACACGCTGCTTCTTATGCTTCCAAGCATCCTATGATATCCTTGTCCTGTTGATGATAATTAAGTTCTCACTCCTGAGTTCTCATTATATTTTATGGCCAGGGGTACCATGAAATTGGTGTAAATTGGTGGGATTATTGGATGAGACACATATATGGATCCCAGCTTTCTTTAATATTTTCTCTTTATCATGGTTTTTTTTTGATTGAATTATTATGGTCTTTTTTTTTTTTATTGAAAGAAGGAATGGTGGTGGTTTTGGTGATGGGGGCAGGAGGGTGGTGACAGGAAGAGCCGGTGGCTACCGAGAGAGGCGGGTCGGATTCTCGTCGACGGCGCCGTCGTGGCGGGGGAGGTGAGAGTCTCCGTCTTCTTATCTGGTTTGTGGGGTAAACGGGCACGCGTCAGCATATAAAGCACAAAGAGACTTCATATAAATTTCGAAATATTTTGTGGAATATATGTTGAGATTGCCACTAATTTAACAGTGAAATATTTGCCACTAATAATAATATTTGCTATTGGTAATATTATTACTGCATCACATTAGCAACAAGACAACCTTACAACATGGTGATTAGATAATCCAAATTGGAACTCTTGTTTTGTAATTTTAGAGTTCGTTAAAATATCACTGCAACCTAGCATGATCTTGATATAATTATTATATATCTTGATGTGATTATCTTTATGTAAGGCAGGCTAGCTAGGACTACAGCAAGTGTTACTGTCAAATAGCTTCCAGCATCGTGTTGCTTCTTTTTAAGTGGCACCTAACACATGCATTCCTTGATATATGTGCCACATGGATGGAGAAAACCCATGAAGAAGACACTATGGCATGTAGATATAAACATTTAGACTCACCAATATGCTTGTATAATTACCATTTTTAGAATGGTAACCTCGGGTTTGTGCTAAGCATTATATGAGATTGATGATAATGAAATGATACAGAAAATGCCGACAACTTCGTCGCAGTCGACTAATTTGAGGCTCATGAACAAGCAAGCAACATCCATGAATCTATCATTGCTATTCATACAATTCTAGATGTTTTGTGGCAGGCTGGATGGAAAGATTGCTCTGATAACTGGTGGAGCAAGTGGGCTGGGAAAGGCCACAGCCCATGAATTCATTAAAGAGGGAGCCACTGTCATCCTGGCCGACGTAGACTCGCAATTGGGGCCCCAAGCAGCTGAAGAGCTCGGCCCACAAGCCCAATTTGTCCCATGCGATGTGAGTGTCGAGCAACTGGTGGCTGATGCGGTAGACTTCACTGTGACCAGCCATGGCCGGCTCGACATCATGTACAACAATGCCGGCATTGTCGGGTCGATAGAGAGGTCTGATATTTCCGAGCTAGACCTAGACCACTTCGACAGGGTCATGAATGTTAATGTGCGTGGAACCCTAGCCGGAATCAAGCATGCTACCCGGGTCATGGGCCCTCTTGGGTCAGGCTCAATCATTTGCACTGCAAGCATAAGTGGTCTCATGGGGGGCCTCGGCACACACCCATATAGTATCTCTAAGTTGTCGGTGGCCGGAATTGTGAAGTTGGCAGCCGGCGAATTGTGTCGCAAGGGAATCCGGTTGAACTGCATCTCACCCTTTGCAATTCCTACACCACTAGTGATGCATCAATTCTCACAGATCTATAAAGGAGTAGAAAGGGAAAGGATCATAGAGATAATTGATAGTTTAGGGCAGCTTAAGGGAGCTAAATGCCAGGAGATCGACATCGCAAAGGCGGCCGTCTATCTAGCATCAGATGATGCCAAGTATGTTTCAGGCCACAATCTGGTGGTTGATGGAGGGTTCACCACCTTCAAGCACCTTACCTTACCCATCCCTGATGAAGTGGTTTAATGTAATTTGTTTGAGATTAGGCCATGTGGGTGACAAATGCATCTCTTTGTACGATAAAAATCTGAGAGATTAGCTTGTTGCAGCTTGTGTTTGGTTGTTCCAATTCCAGAAGAATGACTAGAGACCATGATGTCTCATATCAAAACATAAAAGTCTTCTCGAATCATAAGGTGAATATCTATTGGTGGACGTATGTTGCGAGTTCTAGGGTGGTGCTAAGATTGGAGGAATAGCTGCCTCGTGAAGCTTGTGTTATAGCATACCTACGGCATCTTATAGAAGCCTTGTTAGTAAAGAAACAACCCAGGGTGTAACCATAAGGTAACGAGTAGGATATGAATAAGCTCTCCTTTCATTGAAATTGAATTAGTATTTTGAATTTACTAGCATCTCTCAGAGTATAAAAATAAACACCCAAAGGAGGAGCAAGTTTGGCTCCAACCTAGTAAAAGACCTTTAGTAGGGTCTTTGGTGGCAGAGTGGATGCTTACCAAAAGCCTACAGATTGTGGGACTTGGGATAGCCAAGCCAATACCATCCAACTTGAGAGGTGGGCACATCAATACCACCTTGATTCTCCTTGTCCCCCTTTATATCCAAGCTCAACCTCAGATCACTCAGAGAAGAGGGGGATGGGATGGCATTGGCAAGAGGAAGGTGCAGAGTTTCTTTTCTTTTCTTTTTTTTTTTGGCTGAAATCGGAGGTAGCGGGATGCTACCCCTTTTCATTGAGGAAGGTGCAGAGTTGCCCTGGAGAAAAGATAGAATAAGATAGAAACGAGCGGCAACAAACTGTTCTGTTTACACAAATTTCGAAATCCAATTTGAGCAGCAGAAGTAAATGATGGATTTCTTTTTTAAAATGATAAGCTTATGATAAATTTATCATTCACATATCGAGGATAAATTTGTGATACTTTCTGGATAGAGAAACTCAAACTTAATGCAAATTTTGCCGGATGAAAGATGACCTCTAATTTTGGATAGGGGTGTAGATGAGTTCGGGCAGGTCGGATTATAAATGATTTTGATTCAATTTAATTTTTTGATCGGATCTGAATATTGAACTCAAACTCAGTCCAATAAAAGACTGGATCGAATCGAATCCATGATCAAATTTTTTTATTCAACAAGTCATTTGAATCGGATCGAAGCTATATATAACCTAGCCCCGATTGAACAAATACGGATTCGATTTGGTTCTGGATCTGAATTGATTCGGATTGAGATTATAAATAATAATATCAATAAATAAAAGATCTATAAGCAATCTTAGTTACATAACTATCGGACTTAACTAATATTTTGATCCTAATGCATGAGACTATTAGAGGCCCCATATCCTGTACTTTTCGTCCAAGAATCCAAAAAGCCTATTTATATTTTCATCAAATCATTGGACAAGGGGAGGATAGATTAGTCCTTTATCAAATTATCGGATTCAGATCGGATTGGATCGAATCATTTATCTTAAAATCCAAATCAATCCAAAAAACTTCACAGATCTGATCGGATTGGATCATATTAAAATTCAATAAATACAGATTCAATTCACAAAATGAAATTGGTTCAATTTTAAAATCTAATCCGAATCTATGGATCTTTTAAAATAATTTGGATCAGATCTATATGAATCAGATTGGATCAAATCACGATGAATTAATCCAATCTATTTGCAGCTTTAGTTTTAGATGGATGAGAAGGTTTTTTTTTTATTTTAACCTCCTTTCCTGCGGTAGTTTGTTATTCGTTCCCAAGCTCTTGTATCCACAAGGATGCCCCTCTTTTTTAACCTCCTTACCGGTGGTAGTTTTTTTTTTTTTTTTTGGTAACACTTTCCAGTGGTAGTTTGTTATTCGTACCAAAGCTCTCATATCCACAATGTCGGGCCTTATGTCATTTCCTAGTTTCTTAATACCAAAGGTGGCGGACAGTCTATGTTGGTTCTGTTTTTTAGTCTTTTGATTCTCGTTATCATCAAAATCCTGGAGTTGATAATTAGATTAGACAACCTTTTTTTTTTTTATTTCATAGGTTCTAGCCATGGAATTTGGCCTGGATATGCTATTTATCAGAATCTAACATTCATGATTTTTTTTAAAAATTTCACTTTGGTTCGTGGCTAAAATCGAATTTAAATATCAAAAAAGAGCAAAAATTAGATTTTTGATGATCGAAGGGGCATTCTCATTTGCCTTTGTAATTAGAATAGGAATAGATTCTTTATAAAATAACTGACATAAAAATCATTCATTTTTATTTTTATTTCAAAATTTATCTTCAAACTCTTATTCTACTTTGTTTAGCATTCATTTTCTTTACCCACGGATTTTGGCCGCAAGGTCATGCATTACATCATTTATACCACTAGTTAAATATCACGTTAGCTGCCTTGAGATGCATCAAATCATGAGATACGTGCAAGAGTTTATACGTGTTTCAACACTTCTAAAATTAACTTAATTCAGCTATATATATTATCTTCCGAGCAACATCGCAACCTTGCAATCTTATTTGCTAGAAGCGCCTTCTTGAAATGATTTATGGCTTACAAAATGTACAGGGTAAGGGGGATGACATGTGTTAGGATAATTCAATCGATTCTCGATTCCGACTCTAAATCAATTTTATAGATACAAAATACTGACTAACAATCAGTTGGCCGACCTACAGTCGCCTATCTTCAGCCATCGATAGACTTAGCCATAATAATTCGGTTAATCTTAAATCAATAACCATCAACATATCAGAGTTACCGATCGATGCTCATTCGGATCTCTACGACTACTACCGACATACTATCGACGTACCATTATTACCGACATATAGTCGACTTATCTGAAATGGTCAGTGCAGAAAACGCATAATAGTTAAAACATGATTAGTGATGGGTATAACTACCTATCCCACGATCACATAATGCTGGAATATACGGGACCCACATGTCTAACCGTTACGGACGGTTACCAACTATTTGTCTATAAAAGGAAGTAAATGAACAGCATTTGGTAGGGTACTTCTGAACTGAGACTTTACCACTTTTAAAATTTTATCTGCTGTTCATCACTCTCCATTGACTTAAGCATCGGAGGGTCCCTACCGGACATAACTTCGGTCAGTGCGGACTTCTTTTGCAGGTGTTTTTCTCCGACGACGAACGCAACAGGAGATTGACCGCAACAGATTGTTGCGTCAGGAAAGCAAAAAATTTGAGCAACTATGGCTAAGACCAGAGCTTAACATTCTACAGGATCTGCAAGACAGTCTTTCTGTCGAAAAGATATTCTTCCCCCACCTCCATTGGTAGAGTCCAGTTCTTCGCGTCCTATAGTCACTACGGATGCATAAATTACTGTCTTGATGCAGCAAATGAAGGTGTTAACAAAGGTAGTTCACAACCTCCAACATCAATAAACAAACAGCAGTAGCGACCGTCGGTGCAGGAGTCGATGGCTCATTCAGTACCATCTAGGCACAGCCACCGTCTCTTATAGCATTCACCCTCTTCGTCTTTAGAATGACGGTCGTCTCGACATTCTCATCGAGTCGAGCAACCGTGTTCTCGACATTCTCGCCACACCACCCATCCTTCGCGGTGATCTCTTTCTCCTTCCCACGTACATAGTATCAAGAAGGAAAAAAGACCGCGTGAACCTTCTCCTTCTCCATCCTCAAATTCTTCAGAGGACTATACCCCTAGATTATCCCAGCAATGATGGCTCGACGACTATGAATGCAAATTCAGGAGATCGACCGCCAACTTGTCCGACTTTAGGTGGAAGGTCGAAAGTCCTCTAATAACTACAACTTTCACACTACCCCACCTCTCTCTCAGCACATCCTTGACGAACTGATTCCGTCTTGATTCAAGATGCCGCAGATGGAGCTATATGACGGCTTCACCGATCCAATTGATTATCTAGAGAGCGATAAGGCTCTCATGATGATCCAAGGGGCAACCGACGCCCTCCTATGCATCGATTTTCCAGTGACTATTCGGAAGGCTGCTCGAGCTTGGTATTCTGAGCTGCAGTCGGAGAGCATAAACTCCTTCAAGCAGCTCGAACATTCTTTCGTGGCCCATTTCAGCACTAGTCGAAAGGTATCACGGGCGTCAGACAGTCTCTTCTCCATCAAGCAGGGTAAGACAGAGATGTTAAGAGATCTTGTGGCTCGCTGCAATGTAGTCACACTTAAGGTCAGGGACCTTAATGAAGATATGGCCATATTGATCATAAAGAGAGGTCTGAGGAGATCCAGATTCACTTATTCTCTGGATAAAACTCTCCCCAAGATCTATGCTGAACTTTTGGAGTGCGCATACAAGTATATTCGCATGGATGAGGATGCTTCTGATCGATGCCAGACAGAAAGAAAAGATCAGAAAAAGAAGTAGAAGAAAAGTGAAGCTCCGATCGAATCAAATCGGTCAACCATCAATAAGCGAGCTTTACCTCAATGATAGAGTCCAAAGTCGAACAACTATGACAGGTATGACTCCTATACTCCTTTTTCTGCTCTGTGTATAGATCTTGATGGAGATCGAAAGAGAAAAAAATCTTCGACATCCTCCATCGATGAAAGTGCCACTGAGGAATCGTGACAGAAAGAAGTACTATCGGTTTCATCGTGATCACAGACACAATACCGAGCAGTGTATCCAACTCAGGGACGAAATAGAAGTCCTAATTCGATGTGGCCATCTTAAAAAATTTTAACGAGATCGCCCAACTCAACCTTCCACCGACCTACAGTCTCAGCCACAAGCTAAGAAAATAATCAACAATCAACCAACGATGGAAGTCATCAATATGATCTCTTGGCAACAGGACTAGGGGGCAACTTTCGAAGAAGAGTTGGCAAAGAAATGACGACTTAATAATGTAATTTTTTTTTTCAAAAGATAATATCTGGAGAATACAAACTTCCCGTGATGATGTTATCGTTATCTTAGCGACGATAGCAAATTATGATATAAAAAAAAAATAGTTGATAACGGAAGCTCAACTAATATTTTTTTTACTCGATTTTCTTTCGAATGCGACTATCGATTGACCGACTCAGAAAAATCTCGACGCTATTAATCGATTTCACTAGAGATGCAGTTATCGTGGAAGAAAAAATTACTCTCCCATTAACTATGAAAACAAATCCATAATAAAGTACTGCTCTTCTGACATTCACAGTCATCCGAGTTCCGTCAGCTTACAACACCATACTTGAATGACTTGGACTTAATGCTCGGAGAGCAGTAATTTCAACATATCATTTACTAGTCTGATTTCCAACAAGAAATAGAGTTAGAGAAATGCGTGGAGATCAACAACTTGCTCAACGTTGCTTCCTGATCTCTACAAAAAATAATCAATCTAAAGACTCTTTATCTGTTGATAAATTGAACAAAAGAGAAAATAAAGAAAGGGATGAACCAGCTGAACAACTGGTTTCTATCCCGTTACAAAAGAAGATCATGAGAAGACAGTCCAAATTGGATCGCAGTTGTCTGATCCGGAGCGGCAACAACTGGTGAATCTATTAAGAGCAAATGTCGATATTTTTGTTTGGTCAGTAATTGATATGTCAGGTATTTCTCCAAAAATAATAACCCACCAGCTAAATATTAATCCTAAAGTTAGACCGGTGAGACAAAAGAAAAGATCTTTTGCTCTTGAAAGGCAGAAGGTCATCGATGAAGAAGTTGACAAACTCCTCACCGCTGGCTTTATCAGAGAAGCTAATTATCCCGATTGGCTCGCCAATGTAGTGATGGTGAGAAAAACTAATAAAAAATAAAAAATCTGTATCGACTATATAAATCTAAATGAAGCTTGTCTGAAAGATAGATTTCCTTTACCGAAGATCGACCAACTAACTGATGCAACTTCGAGACATCAATTTTTAAGCTTCATGGATATCTTTACAGGATATAATCAGATTCGGATGGTGTCCGAAGATGAGGAGCGTACAGCCTTTGTAACCGACAAAGGCATCTACTGTTATAAAGTAATACCGTTTGGTTTAAAGAACGTCGGAGCTATTTATCAATGGCTAATCAATAAACTATTCCAAGCATAAATCGGATGAAATATGAAAGTCTATGTGGGTGATATGCTGGTGAAAAATCTTCAAACTTCTGATCATGTTCAAAATTTGAAAGAAACCTTCAGCACACTTCGATGACATCAGATGAAATTGAATTCAACTAAGTGTACAATCGAAGTAACTTTTAGAAAATTCTTCAGATTTCTTATGTCACAATGAGAAATTGAAGTCAATAGCAAAAAAATAAAGATTATCATCAATATGAAGTATCCAAGCTTTAAAAAAGAGATACAACAACTTAACGAAAGGATCGTCTTACTTAGCTGATTTATCTTAAGATCGACAGAAAGATATTTGCCCTTCTTCAAGACCCTAAGATAAACAAAAGACTTCTCATAGTCGAACGAGTGCCGACAATCCTTCGAAGATCTAAAACAACACCTGGCATCTCTGCCACTACTGACAAAACTGAAGGCGAAAGAAATTTTGTATCTTTATCTAACAACTTCGACGAAGGCAGTTAGTTCGGTATTCGTCTAGGAGGATAAAAATCAAATTCAACAACCTATTTACTACACCAGCAAGGTACTTCATGATGCCAAAATAAGATATCCAAAGACAGAGAAGATGATCTACGCTCTCATCATATCATCTCAATGACTTCGCCCATACTTTCAAACACATCCTATTGTTATCTTGACAGATCAGCCGTTGAAGGTGATTTTATATCAACCTAATACTTCAGATCGAATGATAAAGTGGACAATAAAATTCAGCGAGTTCGATATTCAATATCATCCATATTCATCGATGAAGGCATAAATTTTGACTGATTTTATCGTCGAGTGTACCATACCTGTCAATAACTCTAAAGATAAATCTAATAATAAAATAAAGTTAGTTAAAACTTTCGAGTCTGACTTAACATTGGTGTGGGTGATACATATTGATGGAGCATCCAACGCACAGGAAGTGGAGCCGACCTCATCCTCACCAACTCTGAAGGGATTGTAACTGAATATGCTCTTCAATTTAATTTTAAATCTTCAAATAATCAAGTTGAATATGAAGCTCTTCGAGCCGGTTTGAAGATTGCCAAAGAGCTTGATATTGACAACCTGAAGGTCTTCACCAATTCACAATTGATTGTCGGATAAATTAAGGGTGAGTTTGAAGTCTGAGATCCCGTTATGATGAAGTATCTTCAGAAAGTGAAAGATCTTACATCGATTTTAAAATATTTTGAGATTTCTCACATTCCAAGAATAAAGAATGCTCAAGCCGACATACTTTCTCGACTTGCAACAACTTCATTCAACTCACTAGATCGGACATTCATCGAATGTCTTGAACAGTCGAGTATTAATAAAGTCGAAGAAGTGCTACAAGTTAATGATAAGTCAAGCTAGATGGACCCGATCATCCAGTACTTGATTGATGAAACTTTACTTGCAGATCCTTTAGAAGCCAAATAACTTAGGTGGATGGTCTCACAATATATTTTGATGAATAAACAACTTTATAAAAGATCGTTCTCTTTTTCCTTATTGAAGTGTTTGAGACTAATAGATACCGACTACGCACTTCAAGAAGTTCATGAAGAGATTTGTGAAAATCACTTGGGGAGTAAATCTTTGACTTATAAAGTTTTACGACAAGGATATTATTGACCCACCAAGAAGAAAGATGTAGTTGAACTCGTCCGAAGATGTGAACCATGTCAGAAGTATGCAAATATACAATATCAACCGACCAGTCAACTAACATCAATTATTGCACCATGGCCCTTTGCACAATAGAAAATCGACATACTCGATCCTTTTCCTCCAGTATCTGGTCAGAGAAAATTCATAGTGGTTGCCAGTGATTACTTCACCAAATAGGTGGAAGCTGAATCTTTGGCACAAATCACTGAAAGTAAAATGGAAGACTTCATTCGGAAGTCAATCATATGTAAATTCAGTCTACCACATACCATCATCACTGACAATGGTCAACAATTCGATAATCAGAACTTCAAAGAGTTCTGTGTGAAATTTTATATTACGCACAAACTCACATTGATCGGTCATCCACAATCTAACAGTAAGATGGAGGTAACCAATCTAACAATCCTACATGATCTGAAGACTAGACTGAACAAAGCTAAAGGCCTCTGAGTGAAAGAACTGTATCCAGTCTTATGAGCATATCGAACAACTCCTCGCATATCGATGGAAGAATCGTCGTTCAACCTAGCCTATGAAATAGAGACGATGATTCCACTTGAGATCAAATTACCATCAGCAAGAGTGGAACAGTATAATGAACTAATTTAGACTTACTTTCGAAAATCCGACAGCAAGCTCAAGTTTGAATGGCAGTATATCGGCAAAGAGTAGTCCGATATTACAATGTAAAAGTTAAGCCGAAGATCTTCCGTACAGAAGATCTGATCCTAAGAAAAGCAGAAGTTTCAAAGCCTCTAGACTAGAAACAATTATCTCCAATTTAGAAAGTATCTTACAGAATAATTGAGACACTTCGATCGGGTGTATATCGGCTAGAAACTCTTGATGGAACAACTATTCCTCCGACTTGAAATGTCGATAATTTGAAGGTGTATTATCAATAAAGTTGTTCACATGTATAATATTTAGAATGAAATATTGAAATTCAGAATTATGAAAGTCTCGATCAAATACATCTATAGAATGATATTAAATCGATAAACAATCAATCATTTTATCGACTACATCTGAGTTTTTCATTGTAAAAATTGACTGACGGACTGTATCTAGATTTTTCACTGTAAAAACTGACTCTAGTCGAATGACTATTTATGTCGACTTAGTTTTAACTAAACAGAATATTATGCCGATTCGACTCTGGTCGAATCAAAAATATACCGACTTGACTACGATCAATCGAATGATATTTGACTTACCACCATCTATCAAACATCTAAACATACCAATTTGATTACGATCAGTCAAAGGATATTCGACCTATCACCGTCTATCTAAATACTTAAAAGATATACAAAGTATGTCAACTGACATTCGACTAATGGATAAATTCTACTACAGTTATTACTGGATGTCCAACTCACTGATGGATAATTGATTGTCCGACTATGATTCCAGATCATTGAAAATACAAATATAAAAAGAGAGTCTGTACTTAGAGAATTTTTCTTTTCATTCATTGAAGAGAAGGTTACAAAATTGGATCCAAGTTCTAATTACAAAATTTATCTGATTACAAAAAGAAAAAGAAAATGTTATATCGATCACCAGTCGGTTTCTTCATCACCTTGCTCCGACACAGCTTTTGTAGTTGGAGCAGGTCCTGGTGCGGTCGGTGTATCTCCTTCAGCTAGCGTGACACCCTCTTCAGCAGTCTTTTATCCCAAACTAGGAGGAACAATACTGCTCAAGTCCAAGTTTGAATATAATTTTTCGACCGCATCTTGGCCGTCTTTGTATCCGACACAGTAGGAGGCAAATCCACTCTCAAGAATCTCTTCTTTGAATTCTTTCGAATCCTTTAAGTTCTCCATAGCCAGACTCAGGGTACCTTTCATCGACTCAGCTTCAGCTTTCACGGAGGCCGACTCAGCATCGGCTAATGCCAATCTCTCCATGATGGCTCGATGCCCTTCACTTTTTGCTTCCAGCTCCTCAATACATCCATCCCTCTCTCTTCAAAGCTGACTGATGGAGTGATTCTTGCTCCTGATTTGAGATTCAAAAGATGTGATGTTTTGACGAGCCAACTCAAGTTCGACTTTGGAGGATTGTAGGTCGGCCGTCATATGAGAGATTTCTTTCTGAAGCTTCTTCTCCCGTTCAGTTGCCGCCTGAAGTTGTTTGACAGCAGCAATCTTTTTGATGATGACGATGTTGGGCCTCATGTGGTGCTCCCAAGGCTCAGAAGATCAAGGCTAAGGTCAAGGTTCCAAGTCTATGAGGTGCTCATGGGGTTTCTAAGACTAGTTTGGGTCCTAGGATGAAAAGTTGTCAATCTTTCGGATCTTGAGAACCAAAATTTTGGACTTTGAGTGGCTAACTTATTTTGGACTAGATTTGAGTCCTAGATAGATAAGATTTGTTCAAATCATAGGTGTACATAGGTTTGGATTAGCACAAATCTCATATCAAGTTAGCCAAGGGAGTTTTGTGGTTGGGTCACATTGACCTTGTATAAATATCTTTATATTTAAGTTTTGTATGAAGGATTCAATCAATCAAATCATTTTCTCTCAGAACTCTCTCTCTTCCTTTCTTTTCTCTTCTCTCTCTGGTCTTCTCCACGCCCCAGAACCAAGAAACCTAGGGTTTCTTAGCCGCCAACCCAAAAAGGAAAGAAAGGAATCAGCGCTACCTTTTTTGCACGCCCCTATTTTTGAGCGCCCCCTCTTGGCCACCTAAGAGGAGTTTCAGATCCTAATTTTTTTGGTTTTGGAGGCTTCATCAAGTGTGCTTTCAGGTCCTAAAAGGTGGATTTCAGATCTAATGGAGAAGGGGTTCAAATCGAAGAAAGAAATCCTATCGATAGGATTTACAAGGCTGCTGCAACCAGTAAAGGCTGCTCTTCTTCAACGTGTTTCATCCCCTTCTAGGGAGTTTTCTTCATTGATCTCCTGGTAGGAGGTACTCCACACACCTAGAAACATGGCAGAATAAGTGGTATCAGAGCCTATATTGCGTGGAGGGAGAACGAGATGCCAGAAGGTAAAGATCTTCAAAGGCTAAAATTTCAGCAAGATCCCTGTCAAGGTATTTCTCAAATCCCTTGTTCTATTATGATTTGGTTTGGATCCAGCCATGGCAAGCAACATGAAGGTCGATTTTGAGAAGTTTGATGAGAAAAAAAAAATTTTCTTTATGGAAAGTTAGGGTTGAAGATCTCTTGGTTCAGACAGATCTAGATCTGGCATTGAAGGAGAAGCCTGAAGGGATGTCGGATCGTCAATGGATGTCCCTGGAGAAGAAAGCTTGTTCGATGATTAAAGAATGTTTGGCAGATGCGGCTCTCTATTCGGTGTTAGAGGAGAAGACCCCAAAGAATTTATGGTCAAAGTTGCACACCAGGTATATAGGAAAAAAATATGTGCAATAAGCTGATATTGAAGAAGAAACTGTACAGCCTTCGGATGTAGGAAGGCGGAGATGTCTTGGGTCACATGCAGAGGTTTGACCAGATGTGCAACGAGTTGCTGAACGTCAGAGTGAAGATGGAGGAGAAAGATAGATCTCTATTATTTCTATGCTCGTTGCCCCCTTTCTATGATTTATTGGTGACGATGCTGTTGTACGGCGAGAAAACTTTGGAGTATGAAGACATGGTCTCGGTGCTGCGCTCCAATGAACAGTGGAAAAAGATGACCAAGGATGGAGCTCCCTAGGAGGGCTTGGCCGTGGGGGAGTGGTCAAGAAGAGAAAAAGAAAAGAGAAAATCAAGGGGACGATCAAAGTCTCAGAAGAGTAGGAGCAAGAAAGAGGCTCAATGCTACAAGTGCAATGAGATTGGGCACTTCAAGCGAGATTGCCCGTAGTGGAAGAGCAAGAAGGGAGACAAGGGAGGATCTGATGCACTGAGTACGGTGGCTGATCAGGAGATGGAGGATGATCTCTTGATGGTATCTGATGGTCACAGACGATACACAAATGTATGGACCTTAGATTCAGCCTATTCGCATCACTACACCCCAAACCGGTCATGGTTCGTGACATACACCAAGATTGATGAGGGGATCGTGACACTCGAAGATGATCACCCATGCAAGGTTGCTGGTATAAGGAGCATTTGGGTGAGGATGTTTGATGGGATGGTGCAGACTCTCACAAATATGAAGCACGTCCTAGAATTGAAGAAGAATTTGACGTCACTGGGCTATTTGGAGTGGAGCGACTTCAGCTTCAGCAGTCGTGCCAGAAGTGGAGTCTTGAACATCTCAAATAGAGTCATGGTGGTGATGAGAGGTAAAAGGATGGAGAATAACCTCTACAGATTGGAAGGATCTATAGTGATCGAAGAATCGGATATAGCAGCTGCAGCGTAGGATCAGTAGGGGGCTCATCGGTTGTGGCACTACTGTCTAGACCACATGGGTGATCGTGGGATGAAGGAGCTGAGCAAGCATGATCTGATTTTAGATCTGGATGGAGGTATTTCAGAGATATGTGAGCCATGCCAGATGAAAAAATAGAGGAGAGTGCAGTTTGCCAGCAGTTCAGCCCGCAGTGCAGCCCCACTGGAACTAGTTCACACTGATGTGTGGGGACCGACCTCGATTTCAGCCAGAAATGGGGTTTACAGATGATTTTTCATAAAAGATATGGGTTTACTTCATGAAGGAGAAATCAAAAGTCTTCATCAAATTCAAGGTGTGAAAAGCTGAGGTGGAGAAGGAGATAGATCGTAGCTTGAAGTATCTACGGTCCGACAATGGCGGAGAGTACACCAGCAGGGAGTTTCATATTTTTTGTGAGGAGTGCGACATCAAAAGGTACTTCTCGGTGAGAGAGCCTCCTCAGCAAAATGGGACGATCGAGAGGATCAACAGAACCCATTTGAAAAAGGCACGGTGCATGAGGCAGCAGGTAGGGCTTCCTAAGGCATTTTGGGTTGATACAGTGGATGCAGCCTGCTATTTGGTGAATCAATCACCTCACACAAGATTAGATGGTGGTATTCCAGAGAAAAAATGGTCTGAAAGGAGGATTGGGCTGAGCGATCTAAGAGTGATTGGGTGCACGGCATATGTGCACATCAATGCTGGTGAGCGGATCAAGTTGGATGCCAGATCACGGAAGATGGTGTTCTTGAGGTATCTGTGAGGAATTAAGGGATACTGACTGTGTGAGTTCTTGGAGAAGAAGGTCATCATCAGTAGGGATATCATCTTCGATAAAAATTCAGTTCTCCAAAGGTGGAATGGCATGGAGGAGCAGCAGGAGCAGTAGGAGGTCCAGCAGGGCAGCGCTGGACAACTTCCATCCTATTCTCTTTTGCCTCTTGCAGGTGCATTGGAAGGACTTGGTATTCAGGTGGAGCACTCTTCAGATGTGTCTCCACAGGTGGAGAGAGCTCGGATGGGTGATAGAAGCCAAAAGGTCCAGCAGGAGCAAGCTGGACCTAGGATGGACATCGGGTTGCACTATACAAGCCCAAAAGGAACGTCAGGCAACTGAAACGATATGGCTTCAAGGAGATGTTATCATATGCCCTAGTGACAGTGAATGGGAACCCCTACACCTATGAGGAGGCCATGGAGTGTCAGAATAGAGAGAGATGGGTCCAAACAATGTTCGAGGAGATGCAATCTCTCCACAAGAACGAGACGTGACGATTGGTGCAGTTGCCACAAGGGAAGAAACCCATTGGTTGCAAATGGGTTTACCAACGCAAGGAGGGGCCTTTGGAGCAGGGAGATATCAGGTACAAGATGAGGCTAGTGGTCAAAGGATACTCCCAGAAAGAAGACATCGACTTCAGCAAGATTTTCTCTCCTGTCGTCAGACATACTTCCATCAAGATGTTGCTGAGCATCGTAGTAGCTCAGGACTTGGAGCTAGAGCAGATGGATGTCAAGACGGTATTCCTCCATAGGTATCTGGAGGAGAGTATCTATATGAAGCAACCACCGGGGTTTCAAGAGTCAGGAGCAAAAGGAAAGGTCTATTTGCTGCAGAAATCATTGTACGGACTGAAGCAGTCATCGAGGCAATGATACAAGCGAATTGATTTCTATGTGAAGAGCATCGGACTTTCCAAGTGCGAGTATGACTCTTGTGTTTATGTTTAATCTTTAGAGGATGGATCTAGAGTATTTTTACTCTTGTATGTGGATGACATGCTTATAGCATTCTAGAGTAGGAAGATTGTGCAGGAACTGAAGGCAGCCTTGTCTCGGAAGTTCGAGATGAAGGATTTGGGTCTTGCGAGGAAGATCTTAGGCATGAAAATTTTTAGAGATTGAGCCAAGAAGGTGTTGCATTTATCTCAAGGAGGCTACATCAAGAAGGTCTTGGAGAAGTTTAGGATGAAGGAAGTAAAACTGGTGGAGCTGCTACTTGTCGGGCACTTCAAACTCTCGAAGACGATATCACCACAGACTGAGGTGGAGGCTCAGAAAATGGAGAGAGCACTATATGCCTCTGATGTGGGAGGCCTTATGTATGCCATAGTGTGTTGTAGGTCGGATATTGCCCACGCAGTGAGCCAGATCAGTAGGTTCATGGCACAGCCTGACAGGGAGCACTGGCGAGCACTGAAGGAGATCTTCAGGTACTTGATGGGTACTGTTGGAGTCGGTATCTGCTACGGATAGTGAGGAGGTGCTGAAGGATTCTCCAACACATCCAAAGAGGCTCGGGGGCTGATAGGAGGGTTTGTAGATGCTGATTTTGGTGGAGATGTGGACACTCGATGATCTACGATAGGTTTTGTATGTAGCCTATTTGGAGGTCCAGTTTCATGAAGATCAAGCTTGCAGCCCATCACAGCCTTATCGACCACTGAGGTAGAGTATATTGGCATTACGGAGGCAGCGAAGGAGGCCCTTTGGCTGAAGGATTTGGCGTTGGAGATGGACCTTGCACAGGAGGCCGTCAGGGTGCACTGTGACAGTCAAAGTGCACTGTTACTTGCACAGAACTCTGTCTACCATGCGAAAATGAAGCACATTAATATTAGATATCACCAAATCAGAGAGCTTATGGAAGAAAATGAGGTGGAGCTGGTGAAGGTCCACACCAAGAAGAATCCAGTGGATGCACTGACGAAGGTTCTTCCACAGGACAGCTTTCGAAGATGTGTGACACTGATGTGCTTGATGGACAGGATGGAGTTGGCTGAGGCCTTGGGGCACCAAGGTGGAGATTGTTGGGCCTCATGTGGTGCTCCCAAGGCTCAGAAGACTGAGGCTAAGGCCAAGGTCCAAAGTCCATGAGGTGTTCATGAGATTTCTAGGACTAGTTTGGGTCCTAGGACGAAAAGCTGTCAGCCTTTCGGATCTTGAGGTCAAAAAATTTTGGGTCTAGAGAGGCTAACTTATTTTGGACTAGATTTGTGTCCTAGATAGATGAGATTTGTTCAAATCATGGGTGTACATGGATTTGGGTTAGTACAAATCTCATATCAAGTTAGTCAAGGGAGTTTTGTGGTTGGGTCATATTGACCTTGTATAAATACCTTTGTATTTAGGTTTTGTATGAAGGATTCAATCAATTAAATTATTTTCTCTTAGAACTCTCTCTCTTCCTTCCTTTCCCCCTCTCTTTGGTCTTCTCCATGTCCTAGAACTAAGAAACTTAGGGTTTCTTGGCCGCCAACCCAAAAAGAAAAGAAAGGAACCAGCGCTGCCTTTTTTGCACGCCCCTATTTTTGAGTGCCCCGTCTTGGCTACCCAAGAGGAGTTTAGGTCCTAATTTTTTTGATTTTGGAGGCTTCATCAAGTGTGCTTTCAGATACCAAAAGGTGGATTTCAGATCTAAGGGAGAAGGGATTCAAATCGAAGAAAGAAATCCTATCGATAGGATTTACAAGGCTGCTGCAAGCAGAAAGGCTGTTCTTCCTCAACATGTTTCATCCCCTTTCAGAGAGTTTTTTTTATTGATCTCATGGTGGGAGGTACTCCACACATCTGGAAATGTGGCACAATAGATGGCTGCCACCTTATCCATCCACACCCGAGGAAGGTCGATGATTTTTCGATATCCACTATCTACATCGTGCATATCATGCACCAACTGAAAAGTCAAGTCAAGTCAAAATCAAAAAAAAATATCGAAAAATTAGCTCAAGTATCATCGGGTATAAGGAGGAAAATATTTCTGTGACACTGTTCGATTTCTTCTGTTCTCCCTATCTATCGGGAGAAGTGCAGCCTCAATGAGTCGTCTGACCAATGATGGATTGGCCAGGGCTGACTTACCGACAGAAATTCTGATGTCGAAGAGAATGGGGAGGCCAGCAGATGACCCATCATTTGCAGAAGCAGTTGGTGTCTTCCCCTAGTATCCAGCCGATGGTCACGCACTTGAGACCATCATGAAGTCAGTGCTTGACTGCGTCTGAGATCACTCTATTGAAGTTCGAGATCACTTCTTGGTCTGACCCTGTGCAGACATCCCAGCATGCGGCTGCACCTTCTTATTCTTGTTCCTCTTTCCTTTCTTAAAGGGTCGACGACCAGAAAAAAACCCTCCCACAATATTTATCGACTCTTTATGGAGCTGGTGGTCCTCTCAAAGTTCTGCAGCAACCCCAACAAGCCGTGGTAGTTCACTGAAGGCTTTGTCATTCGAAAATGAGTAAGGAAGGGAAGGTAGGACTTGGGCAGAGAATTAAGGATCGAATCCTTACCGAGCTGCTCGTGCAGGGGAAAGCCCAGGCGCTCAATCATTTTGATCATGTACAGTACATGATCAGTGACTGAGGCTCCATCCCTCATCCGAGCATTGAAAATGGCACAACTAATTTTGTACCTTTCAACATCATCAGGCGTGCCAAAGGAGTCGTTCAATATTTGAAGCATCTCCTGTGGTTGGGCGTTCTCGAACCTGCGGCTGAACTCATCATTCATTGTCGCCAGCATAATGCACCGAACGGTGGTGCGATCGTTGAGCCACTTTTGGTAAGTGTCTCGGACCACCCCACTAGTGTTCGGGACTGGCTCCTCAAGTGCCGGATCCGTTACTACATAAAGGATCCACTCATGCTCAAGGATAATTTTTAATTTTCGATACCAGCTATTGAAATTAGGTCCCATGACTTGTCATTATCTAATAATGACGGGAGCGAAAGGGTAGTGGCTATAGCTGCATAAAGAAAAATCAGACCTATATTAGTACATAAATTATTAATAGTAAAGACTTGAACTTTAGTCTAAAGTTTCTCTCAGTATTTTTATGAATTGGTAGTCTCAACCTCCAATTCGAGGAATTACTTTAATTCCTTAGTGGGTATTAGAATCCACACCGACTACACATGAGCCCAACTTTGGTTGGTCAACCCTTGTGCATCTATGGGTAGGTTCATAACCAGTTGTTTCTCTAAACAACTTCTAGTAATTAATTTTGCCCCAGAACCTAATCAGTAGGCTTTGACCTCCACTGAAAAAATCTGGTTAGGTCCAACCATTAACATGATTTGATTTGGTGAATCGGATCAATAAATGATCAAGTCCGACTTTGGTCGGCCAACCTAACCACCATCAGAAAGACTCAAACCAAATTATCATACTATGAATGATAATTCCACTAGTCAATAAGCACCAGGCCTTTGGGCCTCCAGTGATTATTAAACTAATGGACTCATTATCACTCACTTAATGGGAGGCTATGACTTAGTTATCAATATAACTTAATCATTTTTAGGACCTAATAATTT
This sequence comes from Elaeis guineensis, assembly GCF_000442705.2. Classification (NCBI taxonomy): domain Eukaryota; kingdom Viridiplantae; phylum Streptophyta; class Magnoliopsida; order Arecales; family Arecaceae; genus Elaeis; species Elaeis guineensis. The sequence goes on along the minus strand of NC_026001.2, from coordinate 95,352,900 downwards.
TTGAGAATTTTATTAAAGAATAGATAAGAAGAAAATATCCAGTCAATTTCAATCCTCCCACTGACTTTACCAAGTCAGATTAAAAAAGATTTAATTAAAGTCAGTATTAGGAGAACCTAAATCAGTCACACTGATTTACCTAATGACATGGGTGAGCCCTAATCACCAAGTGATCTAATCAAAACTTAATTCATCAGGTTGGCCAGGTAAGTGAGATCAGTGGTGGGGATAAGCTATTAACTCGTCAGAGATCGAATCACTGCGAGTAGCTCCCGCTTAAAAACCACTGGTCAAATTGCCAAACTTACCTTAGACACCAACCAGTTCATTAGTTTTAATTTGATCAACTTAGTAAATAGGGTTCCACCGCATAGCCATGAATTAAGTCCATCTTGGTCTAGTTAAAGACATGGACCCATTCAACTGCAACTATTGGAGTTGAGTCTAGAGTATCCTTGACCTAATCTAATTCAACTTTTGATTAGATTTGATGAATTACTCTAATTTAGTCTATTTTTTTAAGCTAACCTTAGGTCTAACCCAATTATGGACCTAATCCATCTAACGCATTGACCCACAAATTTATACAATTGTCTTTGATCTTAATTCACAATTCTAGACCTACTAGACAATACTTAATTCTTTTAATTAAGTATTTGGGCTGATGGATCAGGGTTTGGTATTTCGAAAATAATTTTTAAATTTGAAAGGTTTTATTTTCTGTTCACCAAATATGTTGACTTATTACACAAATATATCAGCACATTTCATAAATAGCAATCCTATTGCTAATTACATAACAGAAAATAACTCAATCAAAATAAATCATGAATATTTCTTTCACTGCTTCATCTGCATGAGATATAATCGCATCGGCACCCCTACCGCCATAGGAGACCCCATCGAATGAGAAGAGAAGGCCTTTAAACCCTACTTTTCTCCTATGATCGGATGGCCATGGCATCCAACCCAATTCGATTACTTGCTACTTGGATCAAGTATATCTAAATATATCAATTTCAAAATTTAAATTTCAAATTTCAAAAAAATTTCAAAATTTAAATTTTTAAATTTTAAAATTTGAATTTCAAATTTTGAATTTTAAATTTTAAATTTTAAATTTGAAATTTCAACCAAATTTCAAATTTTAAATTTTGAATTTCAAATTTTTGAATTTTGAATTTCGAATTTCAAATTTTAAAATTTAAATTTTGAATTTCAAATTTTTGAATTTTAAATTTTGAACAACTTTCAAAATTCAAATTTTAAATTTTAAATTTTAATTTTTAAATTTAAACTTTTAGATTACAACTTAATCTACGCATGCAAATATATATATCATATCTAAGAACCCGCTCTGATACCATTTTTGGGGAAAATTCAGTGCAAGGGTAAAATAGTAATTTTAAAACTTTTCAAAATTACTATTTTATAGTAAAAATTATTAATTAATCTAATTAATTAATAAAAATTTATCCTACACTAGAATTTAAATATGATATATAGCATGCATGCATTTAAATTTGAAATTCGAATTTGAACAGTAAACACTTTACTGTAATGTGTTCAGAACACAATACCTTTATGCGAATAGTAGATCGCCGCAATCTGATCATCGTCGGAAGAGTCTGATCATCGTGATACAGCCACACAGTATGTCTGACCTCTGTGGATCATCCACACGAAGCTCTCGATCTGATCGACTCCTCACGAGTGCTAGCTCGTTGTAGAGCCCTTTCGATGGCCGATGCTGATCGAACTCCTTCGATCGATGTCTGTTGATTCTTCAGATATTCTGGATCATTAGAAAACGTGCTTGAGAGGATGTTGAAGATCTTCCTAAAATTTAGTGGGCTCACGACACTCGCAGCTCACCTTCTCACTTCTCGAACTCCAGGCTGAAACCCTCAAGAACTCACTGAAACCCTGCGCACACTTTTTCTTTCTTTTCTTTCTTTTTCTCTTGGAAGGATATTGACCTTCACCTTGCACACAAGGATTCCTTACGCCCAGATTTTCTCTCCAAAATTTTCTTGCACATGCCCCACTCTTCTCCTCCTTTTAAAACAATGTCAAACGTCTTATCCACGTGAGAGGATAAAGATGAGTAATTGCACATTTGAATTCAAATCAAATTTTGAATTCAAATGGAAACCAATTTATCCCTATCCACTAAGGACGTGAGAAGAGGAGGGCATGGCTAAATTTGTGCATGAGTGATTTCATGAGAAACATTTTTTCGTGTAATAAATGGGGCGCTAAAAGAGGATAAGGTCAAGGTGCTAAGATTGGTTGCTCATTCAAATTCAAATATTATTTTGAATTTGAATGGCCAACCAATCATCCTTATCCACTCATTTGGCACATTAAAGTAGGACGTGAGGAGGGCTTTGTGTGAGGAAAACTTCATGAGAACTTTCTTCTCGTGAATTCAAATGGGCGCAGTGGAAGTGAGGTGGCGCAGGGAGAATGGGTCAAGGTGGTTTCATTATTTAAACCAACCTAATTAAACCAAATAAGTTAGACCTAATTAGACTAATTTAAATCTAACTTAATTAGGTTTAATTAGGCTCAATAAAATCTTAATCAAATCAAAAATTGATTAAGCCCAACCCCTGATCAAATCAGGGACCAAACCATCTCGACGATTAGGTCAACTCTTAACCTAATCGGGTCAAACCCAACTGAATCCAATTCAATTGGACTTGACCCAAAAATAATTACTCAATCAAATTGAGTTAATTAGTGATCAAATCACTAATTAAATCTTTCATAAATATTGAGTCCAAATTCAATGGATAATCGGGCATCAGAATTCATCGATATGTAACCCTGATCGAAGAGTCCCAAACCAGTGGGACTCTTGACCCCGGTAACTAAAATGTGTGGGACTCGTGATCAGAGAATCCTGATTCTCGATCACAGAGTCCCAGACACGTAGGACTAATAGTCTACGAGCATTAGGATTTTTCATCAGCCATCAGATCAGATAGAAACCTCTAATGTGTGTGATCCCGCAGGTTCGAATCTAAGCCGATAGCACAGAAACCAATTCATGTACTAATCGAAGTGACCATCTAGCAATGGTACCCAACAATCGGATAGGTCAAAAAGTCACAATCGCAACACTCAGAACCTACGTGAATATGGTTACTGTATAATTCATCCTTTTGACCTCTGTGTTTAGGACAACTCAGGGTTAAACTGTCAACCCTGATTAGATCATCCGAATCGTGCTCAACTCAAACAGTCCTATGACTCCTCACAAAGACTACCCTGACCAAGGTTTTGCTAAATTGAAACATGACTGTACATAGCTCCTAAATTGGAGTGGTCAATCCCATCTCGACACACGCACCAGCCTTCCGTCACTGAATTAGAAATTCAGGTAGTCCAGTGCCTAAGTGTAGTGAGTTGCTTGCAATTCACCGTGGCGGTCTTAGGTCGGAGGGACATTTATATCCATATTCCATCGGAGCAAATCTTGACAGCAGAAATAGCTCCGGAGTCGGTCACGTTTAGTGCAGATGTACCCTTACATCTCACCTGTATGCCATACCAGTGTCTCCACACTCATTGGTTAAGAGGACAACCAACCTATATGGCACACAATGACCTATGCTTGATAAACGTTGTCATCCTTGGTAACAACGTATCATTTGATCGCGAACAGATTTAAGGACTAAACGACAAATCCTCCTTTGTCGAGTCTAAATAGTCCTAAAGACTTCACCATAACATAGGAGTTCATTAGAAGATGAAATATTTTATGATGAAAAATATCAAAATAATTTTTATTAATTCATAATTCATGTACATATATAAAAATGAGCACAACCGTCAATAGACTGACGATTGGCTTTGGGACACTATTCCCAACAATCTCCCACTTGGTCTAAAGCCAATCGGTGCAGTATCTAATACCCATCTTCGACTTGTAGTCATCGAACTCCTTCACTGCAATGGCTTTAGTGAATGGGTCGACTAGGTTCTCCTTTTCGTCGATCTTCAGAAGGTCGACGTCACCTCGATCCATAATTTCCCGGATGAGATGGTAGCGGCGCAGAATATGCTTCGTCCGCTGTTGTGCCTTGGGTTCCTTCGCCTGAGCAATGGCTCCAGAGCTGTCATAGTAGAGCAGAACTGGACCAACAAGGGAGGGTGCTACTCCGAGCTCGGTGATAAATTTTCTCAGTCACACCGCTTCTTTGGCAGCATCTGATGCAGCGACATACTCCGCCTCACAAACTGAATCAGCCACTATGTGTTGCTTGGAACTCTTCCAGCAGATAGCCCCACCATTAAGGGTAAAAATAAATCCTGACACATTTTTGCTGTCATCGTGATCGTGATCAGACTGGAAACTAGAGTCTGTAAACCCTATAAGTCTCAAGTCCGATTCACCATAAACAAGCCACTGGTCCTTAGTATTTCTTAAATACTTCAGGATGGTTTTAACAACCTTCCGGTGATTCTCCCCTGGATCAGATTAGTATTTACTCACTACCCCTAGTGAGTATGCCACATCTGGTCGTGTACATGTCATGACGTACATGATAGATCCCACTACCGAAGCATATGGAATCCTACCCATACGCTCTCTCTCTTGAGGTATTGTCGGACAATCCCTCTTCAAGAGAGAAATTTCATGGCCTATCGGTAGATAGCCTTTTTTGAAATTCTCCATGTTGAACCTCTTCAGCATAGTATCTATGTACGTAGACTGGGATAAACCAAGCAACCTTTTAGATCTATCCCTATAGATCCTCATCCCTAGGATGTAGAAAGTTTCTCCCAAATCCTTCATGAAGAACTATGACGACAGCCAAATCTTTATTCCCTGTAATGCAGGGACATCATTCCCGATTAAAAGAATATCATCCACATACAATACAAGAAATATCACTACTGGACCATTAGCCCACTTATAAATGCAGGGCTCTTCTCCATTCTTAACGAAGCCATACGTCTTGATCGTCCTATCAAAACGTATGTTCCAACTTCGGGATGCCTGCTTAAGTCCATAAATAGACCTCTGTAGTCTGCACACCTTAGACTCATCAGTAGATGTGAATCCTTCAGGTTGTATCATATACACCTCTTCATCCAGCTCTCCATTTAGGAAAACTGTCTTCACATCCATCTGCCAGATTTCATAGTCCAGATGGGCAGCTATCGCAAGCATAATCCGAATGGATTTGAGCATTGCCACAGGAGAAAATGTCTCGTCATAGTCTATACCATAACGTTGACGATATCCCTTGGCAACCAGACGGGCTTTATAGATTTTCACCTTTCCGTCTGCGCCCCTCTTCCTCTTGAAGACCCACTTACACCCTATGGATTTTACTCCTTCGGGTGGGTCAACCAATGTCCACACATCGTTGACCTTCATGGACTCCATTTTGGATTTCATGGCCTCTAGCCATTTCTCAGAGTCGGATCTCTGCATTGCATCCATGTAGGTGATCGGATCCTCATCATTTTCATCAAGTTCGATAGGATCGTCATCCTGGACCAAAAAACCATAGTATCTGTCCGGTTGACGTGGTACTCTACCAGATCGCCTTAAGGGTGCTTGAACAATAGGCTCCAGATCTGATCTAATCAAATTCGGTTCAGGTTCAGCAACTTGTATCGGTTTTTTCACCTGTCGAACTTTGTCAAGTTCGACCTTAGAGGCAACAGTCCCTTCATCAAGGAACTCTTTTTCCAAAAAGATTGTCTTAAGTCTGACAAACACCTTTTGCTTATCAGTCAGGTAGAAATAATATCCTTTGGCCTCTTTTGGGTATCCTATAAAATTATACTTGTCAGACCTAGGTCCTAGCTTGTCCGTAATTAAACGTTTAACATAAGCCGGACACCCTCAAATTCTAAGGTGCGAGAGTACTGGCTTACGTCCTATCCATATCTCATATGGCATTTTGGTTACAGACTTACTCAAAATTCTATTTAGAAGGTAACAAGCTGATTCGAGCGCATATCCCCAGAGGAAGATCGGCAGACCAGCAAATCCCATCATTGATCGAACCATGTCCAACAAAGTCCGATTCCTCCTTTCAGATACACCATTATGCTGTGGTGTTCCAAGAAGAGTCCATTGAGAGAGAATCCTATTCTTTCCAAGATATGTCAGAAACTCATTGAAAAGGTATTCACTTCCTCGATCAGATCGAAGAGTTTTAATACACTTTTCAGTTTGTTTTTCCACCTCATTTCGGAATAGTTTGAACATTTCAAACGACTCCGACTTATGCTTCATTAAATAGACATACCCATACCTCGATAGGTCATCTGTAAAGATTATGAAGTAAAAATATCCACCTCTTGCACTTGAGCTCATGGGTCCACATACATCAGAATGTACCAGACCCAAGAGTTCACTGGCTCGCTCACCTTTTCCAATAAAAGGTGACTTGATCATTTTACCAAGAAGACAGGACACACAGGTTGAAAGTGATTCACAATCACCTACTTCAAGAATTTCTTCTTGAGCCAACCTGTTTATCCTGTTCTTATTGATATGACCTAGCCTACAGTGCCAAAGGTAGACTTCTGACACATTATCTATTCTAGGACGTTTACCGGAGGTTTGAACCACATTAACAGGTTGTGATAGAAAGTAAATTCCATTATAAAGTTGTCCAATGAACATTGTAACACCATTCAAAATGATATTGCAAATATTTTTTTTTATTAAAAATTGATAACCGTTCATGGTCAAAAGGCCTACAGAAATAATATTTAATAAAAAGCTTGGACAATAGTGACATTCACTCAGAATTATTTTTTGAGAATTGATTACAAGGTTCATGATTCCTAATGCTAAAACTGGAACTTTGCTTCCATCTCCAACGTTCAGGAATCTCTCGCCTTCATCAAATCTCCTACTGACCTTGCATCGAATTGCAAATATGATAAGGGCTTCTGGTATCCAATACTCAAGCAGTAGTATCACAAATGGAAAAGTTGCAAGGTGTTATCATATAAGTACCTTGCTTCTTCTTCGGCCTGTTCGGGTCCAGTAAGGCAATGTATAGAGGACAGTTTCTCTTTTAGTGCCCCTGCTTCTTGCAAAAGAAGCACTCCGCCTGGCTCTGGTTGGGCTTGCACTTCTTGGTCTGACCCTGTGCAGACATCCCAGCATGCGGCTGCACCTTCTTATTCTTCTTCTTCTTGTTCTTCTTTCCTTTCTTAAAAGATCGATGATCAGAAGAAGACCCTCCCACAATATTTACTGACTTTTTATGGAGCTGGTGGTCCTTCTCAAAGTTCTACAGCAACCCCAACAAGTCGTGGTAGTTCACTGCAGGCTTTGTCATTCAAAAATGAGTAAGAAAGGGAAGGTAGGACTTGGGCAGAGAATTAAGGATCGCATCTTTACTGAGCTGCTTGTGCAGGGGAAAGCCCAGTTTACTTAGGCGCTCAATCATTTCGATCATGTACAGTACATGATCAGTGACTGAGACTCCATCCCTCATCCGAGCATTGAAAATGGCACAACTAGTTTTGTGCCTTTCAACATCGTCAGGCATGCCAAAGGAGTCGTTCAACATTTGAAGCATCTCTTGTGGTTGGGCGTTCTCAAACCTGCGGTTGAACTCATCATTCATTGCCGCCAGCATAATGCACCGAACGGTGGTGCGGTCGTTGAGCCACTTTTGGTAAGTATCTCGGACCACCCCACTAGTGTTCGGGACTGGCTCCTCAGGTGCCGGATCCGTTACTACATAAAGGATCCGCTCATGCTCAAGGATGATTTTTAATTTTCGATATCAGCTATCGAAATTAGGTCCCATGACTTGTCATTATCTAATAATGACAGGAGCGAAAGGGTAGTGGCCATAGCTGCATAAAGGAAAATCAGACCTATATTAGTACATAAATTATTAATACTAAAGACTTGGACTTTAGTCTAAAGTTTCTCCCAGTATTTTTACGAATTGGTAGCCTCAACCTCCAATTCGAGAAATTACTTTAATTCCTTAGTGGGTACTAGAATCCACACCGACTACACATGAGCCCAACTTTGGTTGGTCAACCCTTGTGCATCTATGGGTAGGTTCATAACCAGTTGTTTCTCTAAACAACTTCTAGTAATTAATTTTGCCCCAGAACCTAATCAGTAGGCTTTGACCTCCACTGAAAAAATTTGGTTAGGTCTAACCATTAACATGATTTGATTTGGTGAATCAGACTAATAAATGATCAAGCCCGACTTTGGTCGGCCAATCTAACCACCATCAGAAAGACTCAAACCAAATTATCATACTATGAATGATAATTCCACTAGTCAATAAGCACCAGGCCTTTGAGCCTCCAATGATTATTAAACTAATGGACTCATTATTACTCACTTAATGGGAGGCTATGACTTAGTTATCAATATAACTTAATCATTTTTAGGACCTAATAATTTTTGAGAATTTTATTGAAGAACAGATGAGAAGAAAATATCCAGTCAATTTCAATCCTCCCACTGACTTTACCAAGTCAGATTAAAAAAGATTTAATTAAAGCCGGCATTAGGAGCACCTAAATCAGTCACACTGATTTACCTAATGACATGGGTGAGCCCTAATCACCAAGTGATCTAATCAAAACCTAATTCACCAGATTGGTCAGGTAAGTGAGATCAGTGGTGGGGATAAGCCATTAACTCGTCAGAGATCGAATCACTGCGAGTAGCTCCTGCTTAAAAATCACTGATCAAACTGCCAAACTTACCTTAGACACCAACCGATTTATTAGTTTTAATTTGATCAACTTAGTAAATAGGGTTCCACCGCATAGCCATGAATTAAGTCTATCTTGATCTAGTTAAAGACATGGACCCATTCAACTATAACTATTGGAGTTGAGTCTAGAGTATCCTTGACCTAATCTAATTCAACTTTTGATTAGATTTGATCAATTACTCTAATTTAGTCCATTTCTTTAAGCTAACCTTAGGTCTAACCCAATTATGGATCTAATCCATCTAACCCATTGACCCACAAGTTTATGTAATTGTCTTAGGTCTTAATTCACAATTCTAGACCTACTAGACAATACTTAATTCTTTTAATTAAGTATTTGGTTTGATGGGTCAGGGTTTGGCATTTCGAAAATAATTTTCAAATTTGAAAGGTTTTATTTTCTGTTCACCAAATATGTTGACTTATTACACAAATATATCAGCACATTTCATAAATAGCAATCCTATTGCTAATTACATAACAGAAAATAACTCAATCAAAATAAATCATGAATATTCCTTTCGCTGCTTCATCTGCATGGAATATAATCGCATCGGTACCCCTACCGCCATAGGAGACCCCATCGAATGGGAAGAGAGGGCCTTTAAACCCTACTTTTCTCCTATGACCGGACAACCATGACAACCAACCCAATTCGATTACTTGCTACTTGGATCAAGTATATCTAAATATATCAATTTTAAATTTTAAATTTCAAATTTTTGAATTTCAAATTTTGAATTTTAAATTTTGAATTTCAAATTTGAAATTTCAACCAAATTTTAAATTTCAAATTTCAAAATTTGAATTTCAAAATTTTAAATTTTGAATTTCAAATTTCAAATTTTAAATTTCAAATTTTAAATTTTTAAATTTTGAATTTTGAACAACTTTTAAAATTTAAATTTTAAATTTTAAATTTTAAATTTAAACTTTTAGATTATAACTTAATCTACACATGTAAATATATATATCATATCTAAGAACCCGCTCTGATATCATTTTTGGGAAAAATTCTGTACAGGGGTAAAATGATAATTTTAAATTTTTTTTAAAATTATTATTTTATAGTAAAAATTATTAATTAATCTAATTAATTAATAAAAATTTATCGTACACTAGGATCTAAATATGATATATAGCATGCATGCATTTAAATTTAAAATTTAAATTTGAACAGTAAATACTTTACTGTAATGTGTTCAGAACACAATACCTTTATGTTGATAGTAGATCGCCGCAATCTGATCACCGTCGGGAGAGTCTGATCATCACGATGTAGCCACACAGCATGTCTAGCCTCTGCAGATCGTCCGCACGAAGCTCCCGATCTGATCGACTCCTCACGAGTGCTAGCTCGTTGTAGAGCCCTTTCGATGGTCGATACTGATCGAACTCCTTCGATCGATGTCTGTCGATTCTTTGGATGCTCCAGATCGTCAGCAGACATGTTTGAGAGGATGTTGAAGATCTCTCTAAAATTTGGTGGGCTCACGACACTCGTAGCTCACCTTCTCACTTCCCGAACTCTAGGCTGAAACCCTGAAGAACTCACTGAAACCCTGCGCATACTTTTTCTTTCTTTTCTTTCTTTTTCTCTCGGAAGGATATTGACCTTCACCTTGCACACAAGGATTCCTCACGCTCAGATTTTCTCTCCAAAATTTTTCTTGCACACGCCCCACTCTTCTCCTCCTTTTAAAATAATGTCAAATGTCTTATCCACGTGAGAGGATAAAGATGAGTAATTGCACATTTGAATTCAAATCAAATTTTGAATTCAAATGGAAACCAATTTATCCCTATCCACTAAGGACGTGAGAAGAGGAGGGTGTGGCTTAATTTGTGCGTGAGTGATTTCATGAGAAATATTTTCTCGTGTAATAAGTGGGGCGCTAAAAGAGGATAAGGTCAAGGCGCTAAGATTGGTTGCTCATTCAAATTCAAACTTTGTTTTGAATTTGAATGGCCAACCAATCATCTTTATCCACTCATTTTGCGTATTAAAGTAGGGTGTGAGGAGGGCTTTGCGTGAGAAAAAATTTATGAGAACTTTCTTCTCGTGAATTCAAATGGGCGCAGTGGAAGTGAGGTGGCGCAGGGAGAATGGGTCAAGGTGGTTTCATTATTTAAACCAACCTAATTGAACCAAATAAGTTAGACCCAATTAGACTAATTTAAATCTTAATTAGGTTTAATTAGGCTCAATAAAATCTTAATCAAATCAGGAATTGATTAAGCCCAACCCCTGATCAAATCAGGGACCAA